>NC_059433.1:52173479-52510979 GCF_021028975.2 Sphaerodactylus townsendi | reverse complement strand
CGGGAAAATAGACGGTCTGGATTTCAGTCCAATAGCTCAGATTTTACAAAAGATATAAAGACTCCGATGGCTCAGTAAAGACTACTGAATATTTTGTAAAGGATACAGGTATTTGGAAATACCTTTCTCTGCTATAGACCCTGGAGAGCTGCTGCCAGAAGAGACTGTTGGACAGATTTGATGCTATCTCTATCTGACTCAGTATAAGGCAGATTCAAATCTGCAGCACTTCTCTTGATGTGCAGCAGGTATCACAATCAGCATTCTTTAGAAATATTCTCTTGGCACAATTGACAGGAGAGGAGCATTATTGTTCTAGAAAGCATGTTTTACAGAAATATACATGGAATAAGTATCAACTAAGTGGAAAAAAATATCCAGAACATTCAAAGAAATGCTGTGTACAAAATGCCCTTCTAAAGTTAGTACCCAATAAAATGTAAGATTAAAACAAATGCCACAACACTAGATCTATGCAGATGACCCATCCATGGACAGGTAAGGAGAGCCATCACAAATGTATTAGTCTCACGCTCCACCTCAGAGCAATCACTGAGTAATCTGCACCATGCCAATGTGGAGAGGAAATGCCAGCACATGCGTCTCCTTCCTGTTATCAATGGCAATGCTGATCACAGGGAGAGGGTATATGTGTGAACTTCTTTCATGCATTTGCATGCTGTAGATGACTTGGATATTATGCAGAGCCAAAATGTTCATGACCACTCCCCATTCTTGTGCAGCGAATCAATGCATGGACAGATTAACTACACAGGGCTACTGAGAAATAGGTTTAACTGGTGAAAGTAAGGATTCTGTTTTGATATAGAGGCAAAATTGGAACCAATCTGTCCAACACCTGTTAGCAAATATGGCCTATAGTGAGCAGAAACACTGGTCCTCTTGAGATTTTAGAAATGGAAAGTGATAAATAGCTTAACAGAAAAGTTTAACAGATTCTTTGAAACTGGTGCTTACAACAAATGAGAATGTTTCCACATTTTTAGATCCACTGACAAAACATTTTAAGTTTACTTGCTCTTGAAAGCAAGTTTGAAGCCCAGTCCTATAACCTTGTATCAATTAGAACAATACCTTCCAGACCTACTTCTGATTTGACAAGACTGGGCCTAAATGCCACAGAAAGGGCCAAAGCATAACAAAAGTGTTTTGCAATTATCTTGGCAGCACATTTGTTACAATTATGAGGAAATTGCACTTAACCACACATTTTAAAAGGTTTGTTCTCCCCCTTCAATTAACACAACTGTTTTGCATTTGCTGTTTCTTAATTCTAGCTTGAAAAAATATTTTAACTGGAGGAGACAAAAGCTACTAAGAAGATTATTATGTTAAGCATAATAAGATATGAATGCTTGAAAGCGAATAAATTCCTTATTAAACTGTCTGTTCGGCAGATGATAATTGGATACTGCATGAGTACATGGCACCTGTACATTCTGATATGTTGTCATAACCCTCCAAGCTATGTAAACAAGCAAGTCCTGTCCTGTTATGACTGACTCCAGTAATCAGAGAGACAGACAAAGTGATCTCCAGAGGAGTCAGAAACATGCACACGCGCGCACACACCTCAACAAGCAGAGTGACTAAGCAAACACTGTGACTTTAGAATGAAATTATACATCCCAAACTAAAGAAAGTTAAAACTCCAGCAAAAGGAGTTGTCAACTAGCCTGGAGAAAAGCATCCTGTCCTTGTAAAAGTGTAAAAATTAGCAATTGAGCCTTCATTGGAACCTCCATCATACCTCCACATAGGAGCCAGGTGTCCTACTCCTCAAAATTATTTTCAAGATGTTTGAAATGGACCCCTATCTCTCAAGGTGAACAATATATTTGAACTGTGCTATATTTATCTTACCAATGGAGGACAATTGATCACTGCTATATTCATCTAATCATTTTATACTCATAAGAGAAACTGCAATTCAACTGTGGTGTTGAATTAGAATTGTTCATTATCAGAGGAGGCTCTGTTAACTCTTTTTCCATGTCATTCATTTTCCAGTTGTCAGATCACTATTATCATTCACTCTATGCCTGTTTCCTGTATCATAGGACATGCCAAATATATGTGAAAGAGAAAAAATACCACCAACAATGCACAATTCATATCATCAAATGTTCTATTAAGCTAAAAGAATTATTGCCTTTCAGATTTGCAAATCAAATCTAAGTATTTGGCCTTTTTCAGCCCAGAACTGTGGTCCAGAATTTCATCAGCAGTGCAGCAAGATTAAGCTTAATGCTCCTTTTCTCAAAGGGAACACATTGGAAGTTAGCACAAGTGGTTACCCACATTAGCACAGGTGGTTACCCGATGAGAGCCCTTCTCAAACATTAGTATGACAGGTCTTTCCCCAGTATGACAGAGCATTCTCAAAGAGTTTCAAATCACACAGATTCATCACAAACACAATCTGTCCATCTGCCTCCTATCAATGGCCATTCACAACAAGGGTCTAGAATGGTTCAGCTAATTTCATTTGTTTCAATCACTTTTATGCCACCCTTCCTCCAAGGACCTCAAGGAAGTTTACACAGTTCTCCATTTCTCCAACCAACAATCCTGTCAGGTAGATTAGAAAGAGTGAATGTCCTAGGGTCACCCATTTTATATTCATAAAGTCATAGCAGGAGGATTTGAAGCCCAAACTTCCTTGTTCCTAGTCAAACACTATAGTCATAGCACACAACAAAGTACAGTTCAAACACTGGCAGATACCCTGCACATTATATACATTTGTTAAAAGATGAAAAAAAGGAACAGTGTTTATTCAAATTCTAAGTTCTCTTCCTTTGCACTCAGCTACCCAGATTGTCTGTGACATCAAAGTTGGCAAGCCATTGTCTTGTCCCTGCCTAGACCCATTAAGCAGTTCCTGAAGCACGTTCCTGGAGATGTGGCCTAAAAATGTCTACATTTTCTAAATAAATATCCCATGGAGACAGATCAGGCCACTATTGCAAAGCTGCCACTACATCACATTTCAAATGGGACCAAACTGGTTTTACTTACACCCCAAGCACCGTGTTTCACTTCAGCTGTACCAGGACAAGTCACTACTTTGCACTACTGTCCATAAGATCAGGCTGTAGAATAAATGCTGAAATTCAAATTTGTGCTGTCCACATGTGAGAAATCCACATAATTTTAATATGGCTGCAGGTATTACTCCAACTCACTATTGATTCCCCCATACTACGTACCACATTGAAATAAATGGTAGGAAAAACTTGATCCAGAATCTTGATTATTTTGAGAAATGCACAGCTTTGCCAACAAAACATATCCGGCAATTAGCCATCAAGATTCAAGGCTTCTTTGGAATCATATGACAGACAAGCTTTTGCAAAGCACTGATTGTTCAGCCTTGCTGCAGACCTCCTAGGCAGCCTCAGACACCCAGGAGAGCTCAGATCTCTCTTAAAGAAGAACAGTCAGAAAAGAACTAGAGTTGCAAATCCCTGATCTTGTGCTTCATTTCTTTTTAAAAACCAGTTTTCTGATTTGATTTAATAATAAATGAAAGCACAGGAAGACCTAAACATTTCCTCAGTCTCTGATAAAACAATTTAAGCCTGACATGCAGTAGGTTATAACTTCTTTTTCTACCCATACCTCATTCAAGTGCAAAGGGATAGGTGTGCAGACATACAGCATACCTGTGAGACGTCCTACATCTCTGTCAGAAGGCTGTATCTGTTAATAAGAGTGCCCCCCTGTGGTACTGGGCTTTCTGTGAGAAAAAAAATAGACACTTGTTCAACAAAAAAGCAACCTGCTTCTGTAAGAGGCATCAGGTTTCACAGCAAAGTTGACTTACTGTACCGTACATGCAAAGCAATCAAAATAAGCTATGTTGGAATCGCTCTTGGTAAAGTAAATCTGGAAATCCACCTAAAAGCATGGGAACGAAGCAGTGCATCTCTTCACAGTGACTTGACGGGAGATTTAACAATGCTATTAAAAGCTGAGTTTGGAGTCAGCAATTCATTATGGATTGTTTATTGTTAGTATTGTCTAGCTACAGCTTTGAGGCATGAGAGCTTCACATGTAAAATGACAATCCCTGAATTAAAGTGGCTTCTCCTTGCTTAGTTTAAGTTCAATTGAGGCTGCAAATTGTGGTTAAGTTCCATTGTCAAAGAATGTATTACACCTAGCCAATCCTCCATTCCAGTCTAGTGCTACCTACATCTGGCCTTTGAGAGTGATTGTCTGCCTTTATGCCAAGTCAGGACAAATGCAGGAGGTGTGGCTTCTTCTGTAACCACAGTGTTGTCTCATGAGAATTGAATCCAGATCAAAGGAGCTTCTCTGCCTTCCAAGGAACTAAGATTTTCTGGAATCAGCCCCTTCAAAATATACCTTTATCATCCCAGTAGAGAACTATTTTGACAGTGGCTAGCACAGACTTCCCTGACCAGAATAGCTCGGGGTAGTCCAAACCTGCCAGATCTCAGAAGCTTAAGCAGGGTCAGCCCTGGTCAGTACCTAGAAAGGATACCACCAAAGAGTACTAGGGTCTTGACATGGAGACAAGCGACAGCAAATCATCTCTGTGAGGAGCAGCAGTGGCGTAGTGGTTAAGAGCAGCTGTACTCTGATTTGGAGGAACCGGGTTTGATTCCCTGCTCCATCACTTGAGCTGTGGAGGCTTATCTGGGGAATTCAGATTAGCCTGTACACTCCCACACATGCCAGCTGGGTGATCTTGGGCTAGTCACAGCTTTTCGGAGCTCTCTCAGCCCCACCAACCTCACAGGATGTTTGTTGTAAGGGGGGAAGGGCAAGGAGATTGTAAGCCCCTTTGAGTCTCCTACAGGAGAGAAAGGGGGGATATAAATCCAAACTCTCTTCTCTTCATCTCTGAACTAACCTTGCCTTGAAAACCCCACAAGGTTGTCATAAGTTAGCTGTGACTTCAAGGCAAGAAAACAAACAAAGTACTTGAAGCTGCACAGGAAACAACTAAGTTTGAACAAATGCTTCCTAACCACACTTCATGACCCTGATCATCTGCAATTGGGCTGTCTATTTGTATTTTTTAAATGTACATTACTTCTCCACCAAAGCACCTGAGGTATTTTACAAGATAATAGTAATCTCTCTCATGCACAGAAACTATACAGCCCTAAAAATATAATGAAATAGCAAAGAACATACAGCAGCATTAAAACAGCCAGAACAGACAGTTCCCTCATAAGTGAATGGAATGGATTAAAACAAAACCCACCAAAGCAATTTAAACCAATTAGATCTGCAGAAAACAAAATACCTGTTTTGCTTTATAGCAACCTTCAGGAAGAAATTCACTAGATAAACATAGTTGCTTTCATTGTAGTAGCCATGTGACAGGGAAAGAACTTGATACAATTCTTCCTGCCAAATATCCAACTGGCCTAGAACTTAGAAACCTTCTTCAAGAAAATAGGTTGTTTGTTCCAATTTCTAAGTTACATTAGAAGAAAGTGGTTGGAAGGAGCTAAATTGTGTAATTTTCAGTTGACTTGATTGCTACAACTAATCAGGTATGTTGCCTTTATTTTGCTCAGCTGCAGAGAACATTGCTAGTTGATGTTGAAATTAAAGCCTCAATCCAAATACAGTGTATACACATGTCTACATAGTTCCAAGTACTGTACGAGGACAAATCCCCCTTCATTTCAACAGAGAGAGCCAATTCACATATGCAGAGGAATTCACACATTGGGTTAGATTTGGTGCAATCGGGACTGCGTTACACCATATGTCCCTACTAGGCCTCTGCGTTCAGCGGAGGCCAATTTGCTGGTGGTTTCCGGCCCCTCAATGATGCGGCTGGCCTCCACTCGGGCCAGGGCTTTTACGACCCTGGCCCCTGCCTGGTGGAACACTCTTCCTCCAGCTGTCCAGGCTCTACGGGATCTTGGTGAGTTCCGCAGGGCCTGTAAAACGGAGTTGTTCCACCGGGCTTTTGGAGTGTCCGGTCGCTGATGTGCCCCCCCTCCACCTTAGTCTCCTGTGTTTGGGGTCCCTTTACCATCTATGGGACCCTTCCTCCCCCCCTTTGGGAGGGGTTTAATAAGGATTTTATTGCTGACGCTGTTTTATTATGCTGACCGCTATGTTTATTTTAATAGGTTTTAATTGTATGTTGTATAATTATGTTGTTCACCACCCAGAGCCCTTTGGGGGTAGGACGGTATAAAAAACTCATTAAAGCACCAGTACTACTGGATCCAGTCCTAGAGATGAGCCAGTCTCCATGTCCATTTAAATGGGTTGAATCTAAATGCAGCCCAAGTGTTTTTAAATCATCAGCATTTATCTCCAGCATATCATCATTGCTTCAGGTTCCATACAGCACATCAAGATTTAGATCAAATTAGATATGCAACTCCCTTTTTCAGGATACTTTTGTGACAGGAATTCTGCTAGGAAGATTATTAAGTGCGCTGTTGCATTTGAGTCACACACTGCAGGAAAAAAAGGGAATTGAGGTATACTGATTAACTTGATTTTCTGTTAGAGTAGGATATTTGTGAACCACTGACCTAGAAAACTATCCCATCACCAGAGCACTGAGCCATCCATTCCTTATACATACAGTTTCATTTAACAAAATTTTAAAAATTATACTTGACAAGTGCTTAATCCATGTTATAGTTTAATACCTTTTGGTATTTTAGATGGGGAAAGGTCCAAGTTGCTAAATTCAAGAGGATATAATTAGCTACTGGACATAGATTAGAATTCTGCTGTTAACTTTCCATCAGGCAATCCAGCCCCAAACATTCAAAATAATGCTTTGTCTTTTCTTCCCTCCATCTCTCTGTATGTATGTATGTGTGTGTGTGTTGCTTGAAATTTATTTCATTAAAGGTAAAGGTAGTTAGTTTGTTTCTGTGATGGATATTCTTTTACACATGAACATTTGCAATATAAAAATGGCACTGAAAAGCTTTTGAGCTTGTTTTTGTATTACGTTTTGAAATGTATTACTTAATACATTAAAACACCATCTTTCATGATTACTTTCCAAATTTCTGGAAATGACAACTTTCAGTTTGATTGAATTTTTCTTTTGGCACAAGTCATAAAATCAAATTATTTAAATTGTAATTTTCTTTATTTGCAAACAAGTAAATTTTAAATCTCCAATTTCTGATCCAATCAATGTATTTTATTTATTGTTTTGCTATTATGGTGAGATGGTAAGATGGGATTTTAAGTACCGGTCATTGACCGCAAACAAATAATAACAGTAACAGTAACAGTAACAATAATATTCAGTTACATGAGAATATTCCCTTTGTATATACCACAGATTACGTTTTATCTTTGGTCTGTGTTTTTAGTGCATTTTTCGTACACATATAGTTTATGTTAATGGTACTGTGGAATTGATGCATATTTGTTTTGTTGTACTGGTCACTGACTGTAAATAAATGATTGATTGATTGATTGAATGATTCATTGATTGATAATTGCAAACAAAAGCACATTTATCCTCTTTCCAACCTGCATACAACATGTTTGCCATTGCAGCATTTTTTTCTGTTTGTCTTGTACCTGTGCTATGTATGCCCTTTTTTCCAGCATTTGCAGTACAATCCTGAGCAACTACACTCTTCTTAAGCACATTAACTTCAATGGGACTTAGAAGGGTGTAACTTTGTATAGGATTGCACTGGAAAACAAAATAAACACTGCATCTTGGATTATATTCCACAAAAGCCAAAATATAGGAACATTTCATTGTTCACCATTAAATCTCTTTAAAACATTTTCAAAACGTCTCTGATGTATTTTGTGCAACAAAGAGAATTTCCTCCTCATTGGCTGTTTTTGCATGCCATAACTCCCCCTCTGATGGCACAGGGAATGCCCCGATGCAATCAGGAGTTTTGCACAGCCCCTGGTGCTGCAGAACGGCTGCCACGTTTCTGCCCTGGAGCTGTCCCATGGCAATGGCTTTGCTCCATGAATTTCTTGAACCGCAAAGGTTGAGGTCCTTTTGAAATGTCCCTTTGTTGCTCTGGAGGCTTCCACTGGTGTGCAAAACTCCTCTGTAGCATAAATGGGGGCAGTTTTCCCACCTTGCTGCTCTGGCCCACCCCACCAATGGACAGGCATTGAGAAGCAGCGCCCTTCCTCCTCCTTGCAGTGAAAAAAAACCAGAGGGAGAAACTTTGGACAGAAAAGCAGCATGTGCAGGCACTGCAAAAGGGAGGGTGGCGATTAGCTTACACACACAAGGATTTTAGATTTACATTTTAGACAGAGGGGGGAGGACGGTGATCCCATCGCACATGCAAGGATTTTAGATGGGGGAGTGCAAGGACACCAATTCTCAGCGCCTGATTGTGTTCAGAGTCATGTGAAACTAAAATAGTGAAAGTGAGTGGGGGGAATGGGGCGAGATTCAGCCAATCCGAATGCAGGAAATGGAGGCTGCCCCCCACATGCTTGAAAGAGACTACGGAAGAGCTTGCGGTGCTTAAACAGTGCTTATGGAAAAACCCCAGACTTGTGGGAACCATTCAGGGCTTCTCTTACCGGCCCTGACTCGAGCGACGGACAGAGCCGGGCAGCAGTGCAGAACTACAAGCAGGGTGAAAAGCCCCACAGCAGGTATGCTCTCCAGCTAAGCATTTAGAAAGTGCAAAAACAGGCATTGTAATATATATGAATGATGGCCATGCACTTCATCTGTGCAGGGGAGAACTATCAACATCAATCTATTGCTTTGTGCCTGGTTTGTTTTCTTCCCTACAAATTTTGGTAAAACCTTGTCTTTTCTTAGGTCTCCGAAATCCTCAGAAATAAAGCTCGAGGAACATGAATGATTATCTGGATTATCTTGGCAGAGTACAGAGAGGGAGAAAAGGAAAGGAGAAACAGGCCAGTATATTTCATGTGGAAGAAATGCATGCTTGTGCCCTAAAACACTGGATAAATTGTTCAGGGACAGTGAATGTATCTAAAATATGATTCTTGTAACAGTGCCAAGGTCAATGAGAACTAGAGTGACCTGCCACAAAATTATGTTTTTCTATGTTAATCCAAGCCAGCATCTCCCTTTTCCCCCATTTTCCCCACAACATTTCAGAAATGTCTATAACTCCTCCACTTCCGGAATATTTGGCACTTCCTCAAAGATGTGCACAAATGTCTAAAAGAAAAACGCAGGCATTGCATAGAGGACACGTTGTTCCCTAATTCCTACAGTTGTGAGATTGGTTTTATCTAATGGTATCCAATATTTCAAAGCAAATCCCATTATTTTATTTATCTCTGACATTCCATCACTACACAGTGCAGCTGAGGCAGCCTTGTTTAGTTAAGATCCTGGGAAGATGATGTGTCATATGATAAACTTTCCATACATACCCAGTGACATGTTTAAATCAGGCCTGAGGATCTAATTCTATGTATGCTTTTTTAGGACTCAGAGGATATTACTTCTAAGAAGATAGGTTGCAAGCATGTTAAACATTTATATGCACAATCCATAAGACAAATATCAGGTGCTAATTATGTTGATGATCCTTAAACCTGATGTCGAAAAGGTGTTGTCTGTTACAAAAATTTCATATTAACCTGCATCTACTCCCACTAAGACAGGGAGATCTGTTATCATTTGGGTTTTCTTTTGGTTGCTTAATATCAAATTATTGATTTGCTATGTATTACTTTACTATGTATTCAACTGAGATGTAAATAATGTGAAAAAATTTGATGCAGAAAGACAGTGTAGAAATCATACCAAGCATCAAAAGCAACACAGAAAAGAGGTGCAAAATTGAAAGAAGCCTATAAGCTGTCTTTTAGGTTCCTTATTTTATAGGTATTATTAAGAAGCATTGTCTGTCTAAATAGATTTTTCTCTTGTATGCTCGCCCAGAAAAGAGCACTCATTTGTGCTTGCATGGGCACTATAGTTTGACAACCATCTTAATTTCTTTTTTATTGTGATTTTTGGCCATCTGCTTCGTTTAGTATGTAAGTGTTACATATTAATTTGGAGCAGCCCATTCTTTATACTAGTTCCATTAAAGCAGCATACAGATACTCCAGACAGGACTTCATTGAAAACATTAGAAAATGTCAACAATTCTCATCTTTTTAACAGAATTTAGCATTCGCGTAGAATGTCATATTTTCAAAAGTATTTATTATTTGAAGTTGGGTGATTTCTGAACTCATCCCAACTACTCTAGAATTGAAAACTAAACCTACCAATTGCACAGTTGATCAAATTTCCAGTGGCCAAATAGAAACCCTGTTGGGCTAAAGCCCCACATTACCCCACCCATACTTTCTAAAAATACTTGATAGGCACCAAGAAAAGTGCCAGTGGGTGCCCTGGTGCCCTCAGGTGCCTCATAGGTGACTGCTGAGCTAAGGAGTAATGTAAAGTTTTAGAAGTACAGAAGGTAAGGAATGTGCCTTTCACATTTGTTAGTAAACACAAGATGTTCATGTGAAGTTTTCACATAGATGCAATTTGACATCTAACTAGAATTAATCTACAATCTACTCAATAGCAAATACAAATACCTGCTGAATACTTGCAAATTTTACAGGCCATTTTGGGATCATAATCATAATCATAATGTATGTACTGGCCCTAAAATATCTTTGGCTCTAACTTTCTCCCCACCATCATCTGAGATCCGTCCTTGCAGATCACACAAACCACGCTGATTTCCATTGTTTAATTAGACTTACTTTTTATTTAAAATAATTGATGACTACTCTTAAAGTATTAAACTGTATAAGAATCAACCGGATATAAGAATTATATATTCTTATATAAGAATATAAGAATTCCAAAATTTGATGTATATTCTATTACAAATTCCATACCAGACATTGCAGCAGATTTTGCATGGGCATATAGCAGATCTATTTTTGCCGCAAACAATGCCCGTGGAAGGAAATGAGCTTTGTTTCCTATCCCATCAACAGGTAATTGGAGAACAGCCATCTGGAGATTTAAAACTACCAGTAAAGGTACTGAATTTTATCCCTTCCTGTAGTAAAACACTCATTCCTGTTGTAAATATTAATCATTTCTGTAGCTTTTTGCAATGTAGAAAATGATATAATTTTATGTAACTTTTTTTCACAACAGTATTAGGGGATGCCTTACCCAAGACTAACTCAGCAAACTTCATGAAGGAGCATGGATTTTGAACCTGTTACACCTAAATCTGTACTCACCACAGGTTATTATAAAGATGCTATTTTTGAACAACAAATAGTGCTGGAAAACTGTGGTGCAAAGAGTTGGAAACTGACCGTGGGGGAGAATTGCGATTGTTGTTTTCAGTGCTAATTGCCATAAAGCAAACATTTGGACAGTATTCATTCATTTGGAAAGCAAGCAAGCAAGCAAGCAAGCAAGCAAGCAAGCAAGCAAGCAAGCAAGAAAGAAAGAAAGAAAGAAAGAAAGAAAGAAAGAAAGAAAGAAAGAAAGAAAGAAAGAAAGAAAGAAAGAAAGAAAGAAAGAAAGAAAGAAAGAAAGAATCTCCATGCCACACCAGCAGGACATAGGATGACAACACTGATTGCAAAAAATAATGCAAATTGATGTTTAATTGAGAAGGTATTCTTAAAACAATGAAGATTATGGATTTACAAAAGTATGCAAGAGAAAACTGCTTGCAAAATTAAACACCTTATTCCATTAGAATGTTTTGGAAAATAATTACAAAATGACAATTCATTTTGTAAGACAAGGTATTTTCTAAAACTCTTCATGTAGAAACACTGGAGGGGAGAGAGGAGGCACAAAATGCAAACCAACATGATTAGTACATGATTATCATTAAATAGTGCTATGACTTTGTTGTAATAGTAATACACTTAGTAGACGAAGAACTGTATTTTTTTAAATCACTTGACATACACATTTACTGTTTTACCTGATCAGTTCAAGACATGGTACTACTAGGTGACATCAATGATATTGTGATACCTGTTCTTTTTTTGTAACTTTTTGGCATAACTGTACCAAATAGTAACTGCATGGTTAGAGTTTCCATGTTCATGTTACTGCCAGGCAAACTCCTTCTATTAATTCCCTTTGTCAGCCAACTGAAATTGGCTGGTGGAAGGGGAAAAAATGGTGATGCTCTATAATTTTGCCTTTGTATTCTCTATGGTAATACCATAGAGGCTGTGGAGGACAATACAGAGAGTCTTTTAAGGCTCCACCCCCCACCCCCACCCCACAAAGAGCTGGCTTGCTAGGGAATTAGTACAAGATAGATTTCTCCTTACTAAACACCACACATAACTTATGAATCTACTTGCTCAGCATGTAAGTATGCTCATATGCCTCCTTCCTTCCCTGTCTCTTCACTACCAGCCAGACTGCTCGGTCAACTCAGTTGCTGCTGCTTCTATTGCTGCCTGTCCAGGTGCCACTGCCATACCAGGCTCCTGGGCTTAGGTGGTCTGGTAGCTACCCATAGTTGCAAGGCATTTCTCTGCACCAATGCTGAGGCTGCCTGCCCAAGGAAGGTAGGCACTTCATTTGCACAACTGCCAGCCACTGGGAAGATAAGTAAGGTATGGAGAAGAAAACGTCGTCTCATGCTAGGATTGCCAGCCTCCAGGTGGGACCTGGGGATTCCCTGGAATTACAGCTCATCTCCAGACTACGGATATCAGTCTTCCTTGGAAAAAAATGGATGCTTTGGAGTGTAGACTTTATGGCATTATATCCAACTTATCTCCCTGTCTTCCCTATTATTTATTTGTTTGTTTGTTTGTTTATTTATCATATTTAATATACCGCCCCATCCCCTAGGAGCTCTGGGCAGTGTACAAATCCCCTAGGGGCTCTGGGCAGTGTCCCCTAGCTCTAACCTCAAATCTCCAAGGACTTCCCAACCTGGATCCAGCAACCTTTCCGCCTCCCCACCCCCCATCCCTGCCGGTGGCTGGGGGGGAGGTTGGACCTGACAATCCTACCTTCTGAACTCCCCACACCCAAACAGGTTCATTGCCTTTTTTGCCCCTGGATTCTTGGGTGGACTGCAGGACAAAGAGTAGCCATGACAGGATGTTGAAGAGAAAACCAAGGCCGTTTCCGCACGGCCCCCGAGGCGCCCCCACGTCGGCAAGAATTCTGCCGGCGTGCGGCCTCAGGGGAGGCTGGCGGAGGACAGACGGCTCCGCATGGAGCCGCCTCTGCCCCCTTCCCCGGCCCACTCACCGTGTCCCCGTCGTCGGCCTGCTGGCCTCTGAAGCCCTGCCCACGCTGCCCTCCGACCTCCAGGGGTTGGAGGATAGTGAGGGAGAGGCTTCAGAGGCCAGCAGGCCGACGACGGGGACACGGTGAGTGGGCCGGGGAAGGGAAACAGCGTGTTTCCGGCGGTGCGGTTCGCACAGCGCTGCCGGGAACACGCTGTTGCGGCAAATGTTTAGGGCGGCCTGTTTGCGGAAAATGTTTAGGGCGGCCTGACGCCGCCCTGGGGGAGGGGGAGCGCAGTCAGGTCGGCCCTGCTATGCTGCTTGCAGCCGCCGCCTGTGCGTAATGGTGGCTCCCTTGGGACGGGCGTTTCCCGTCCTCCTTAGGGCGCTTGATAAAAAGGCTCGTGCGTAGGAAACGGCCCAAGATAACTATAGGTGTTAACCTGCTCAATAGGGACTTTGTTAATTGCCCATCTATTTTTTATTGAGCATTTGGCAAAGACCAAGATTTTGGATTTTTGATGATTGATAATTAGACTGGTTGGAGGGAAAAGATCACTAGTTCAGCAATTTTTGAAAAACCCAGGTTGAGAGTCATACAATAGCGGATCCAGAATGAGGATCAATGATCTAATAGATCTTCAGTGCTTATTAGTATAGTATAGTGGGAAAGGGATGTTTGCTTTCATTCTCCAAAGTAAAAACTGTTGTTTGTCAATTGGAATAAGGAGACAGTGACGGGGAGAAATATCCATTGTTTCTGGAGTCAGTGTTTGCATGGCAAGTTGCAGCAAGGAATTTTTGCAACAAATTCCTGACCATCTAGTTTTGCACTGAAGTTTTCTTAAGATTCTTAACTATAATGATAATGTTTATACGTATATAATACTTATCTGAATGTAGATGATTGTTGCTTATAAGCCTTTCTCTCATCTAAGGAACACTATGTATACAGAAAGCAGATAAGCTTGCTTATGCTTAGCAAGTCTAATTGCTCCATTTCCTTATCTGTTAAAATAGTGTCAACAAAAAGCCAACAGAAGATTCCTTCACTTCACTTTATCCAACCAGAGTTCTTTCTTTACAATACATAAACTTCCTATTCTGCTTTTTAAGATTAGTAATGCTGTGTCCATCTTGTTTTTAATACCTTTTTAAAAAAATAAATGTCATCTTAAAGTAAGCAAGCAATGGCTTAAAGGCAACCTGTGCAGCCACCCCTAAAGGATTTGACAATTGAGTTCCCTCTAAACAAACAGAGGAAAAGCAAACATGATTAAAAACAAAAAGACCAGTTACTACACCAACAGCTTGGGTTAACCTGATGATGAAGGTTCCCAAGAAAGGTGACTGCCTGAGTGTAATGAGCAATGATAGGAATTTCCTAGCTGTTGATTAAGGTTTCAAAACAGATATCTGTATGGGCACAGAAGATCTTGGCACCATCACAGGACAGTTATGGCCTGCGGGGAAAATCCACAAAACCCTTTCCCCCTTCTGTACAGACCACTCTTAAGTACTCCAGGTGAAGTAGTGAAGATGGGCTTGTCATACAATGTTCTGCCAGCTAGAATACTTATAATGAAAAAAAGCACTCTCTTAAGCTGAGCTGAAGCCCAGAAATTTCAATTGATAAATTGCCATACTGAAATACTCCACAGAAAAAAGTATACAGATGAATCAATGGATTGTTCATATTTGTTCCAAATTATGTGCTGTAATTTATTATTATTAATATAACTTAGTTGATCATTTTTTTATTTTTAAAGTTTTTAAAAATGTATTTTATATATATAAAACAAAGGGCAGCACAATTCGTTGGGGGGGGTGTGTGGCTGCACACACCCTAAGTTTGATCGTTCTAATTTCAAAAACATTCACCCTCATTCCATGCGTGATACTATTAAGGTGTATTTTAATATCAAGAATGTATATGGGGTGCTTTTTTTTTTTTTTTGACCAGGGAGCAAATTTAAATTTTCAACCTCACAGATGTTCCAAAATTTTGCTGGGGGCTTTGCAACCTAATTTCAATTGCAAAATACATGCATCATTGTTAGCAAAGACTTCCAGATAATAATACACAAGACAGTGAGAATATGCTGTTGTACACAGATATTATATTGCCAATTCAATGTGTGAGCAAATCTCATATAACTTCAGCATAAATTTGCCTGAATCCATGTTTCTTCATACAGATTGCATATAATAGCCAATCTGAAGTGGCATGCAGTCTAATAGTATATGTAGGCATTAACACCTATGCTTCTGAATTAAGTTTAAAACAAAAAAATTGAAAGTCAAACATATAGTCAATAGCTCAAAATTGGATTTTGGAGGGCAAATTTTTTAAAAATGGTGGCAAACAAAATAAGTATGTTAATAATGCCATTCTGAACAAATTTACACCATTTACTACAATGGACTTAAAAAGGGTATAACTTTGTTTAGGATTGAATTGTAAAATATTCTAAGTTAATACCTAATACAGAAGAGAAATACAATAAAAGGCTGCAGCCAAGCAATGTCAATTTCTCCATTTACCTGATGTAGCTTCTAGCAAACTTACCCCAGGCTCCCAGAACGTAACCAGAAATTCACATTTCCTTGCCTCTTGTCCACACCTTTGGCAGCAACTGGTGAAGGCATTAAAAATAATTTTATCAAAACAAGGGATAAGTTGTGTTATAGTTGTATTATGAAGAAAGGGCAGGAAGAGGTACAGCTTCCATTTTTGACAGGAGTCCTGTGTTTCTCATAAATCGCGTCCCAGGCTTCAGCCTGGGGACACCGTTGCGGTGGGGGAGGAAGGAGTGGAATGCCTCCTCCCTCTGCCGGCCTGAGCAGGCAGTCACGTAGCCGGGAACTGGCATGTGACGGGAGGCCAGCCAGCCTATAAGAGGCTGTGCCGGCAGAGATCGGCCTCTTTCAAGGCCGGCAGCTGAAAAGGCCCTCCCATCCCTCCCTATTATAAGGCTTGTTGTGTTGTTTTTTATTGTTATGCTTCGTTGCAGTTCACTGGGCGGTTGGGCATAAGAGCACATCCTATTTGGGAAGGCAGTAGTTTGCGTGCCGGACCTTCCCACGTCAGAGGCCTCCTTGTGAGGTCCGAGGTGGTGATGAGCTCATGTGGGCAGGCCTTGGGGCCACGGCGAGAGCTCGCTGCCTGGCAGGAAGAGATGTCACAAAGTGGGTTTGCATCCACGTGGCACCTAGTAACTTCCTGTTCCAGTTCCCTTGGGGGATGTGCCGGACAGCAGTGCTGTCCGAAGGGCCTAAGGGGTCAGCTGGGGCTGCCCTATAACCAGGTTCAGCGGCTTGCTGCCTGGGGGTCAGGATGTGCTCTGTTATGTTTGCCCAGCTTCAAGGTTATTATTATATGGTAAAAAAAATTGGGCTGCGGCCGATTACTTTTCCAACCAACACGTTGTGGTGTTGTTAATGGAATGAGTATCCACACATCTGCACGCAACATGCACTTCTGCACTTTGGTTATAATACAGTACAATATCATACAATACACCCCTATTTTAATGAATGGGATTCAATGGTCTAGGATTATTTCTGGGATAATTAGAAGCAATGGTTGGATGGACTGAAGGACAGACAGACAGACATGTATTTTGTTGTCCTGCTGGCTGAAATCAGGATTACAGAGCAAGGAATACATTAATCTGCTTCTACAATTGAGCCTTCAAGAAAACAGCGTTGGCTGCTTCTCTGTAGGCTGATCTTATGAGCTCAGTTTAATGAACTCCACTTTTTGAATGAAGTAAACCTTTTTGGTTTAGTGAAACTACCTCCTGCTTGGCTATATGTTTGTGTGCATAAAACTATTGTGACACTTGCAGAAATATTATTTCTTTACCTAATATAGGCTTTTTTTGTTTTGTTACCCTGTCTGTGTTTCTGATTTTGGACACACTTTGAAAACAGGAAGCAACTGCTGTAATTTTAAAGAAATCTGGCAATCAACCCATTAAAGAACAAAAAAATCCAAAAGAAAACAGATATCTTTTGGAAGCATTCAAACAAGCTTTCCTTAGCTAACCTCTGATTAGCTAGTGTTTTATATTAGAAGTGAACTGTGGGAGGCATCTGACTGAAACTAGTGGGGGAGGAGTATCTGAAAAGAGATAAAAATGAATTTATTTTCAATCATTTTCCTGTAAAGGAGAGCAGAATAACATCATTTTGTCTAAGTAAATACTTCCATAAAAGTTAATGTAACGATTATGTTGTGTATAAGTGTTGTTTTGAAAAAAAGAATCTGATTTAGGATCACATTTTTATTTTTAAAAGCACTTCTGCAAGATTAATAACAATTGTGTGCTATCAAATTGTAACCAGCTCATGTCTACCCTTCATGGCATTTATAATGCTAGAAATGAACAGAGGTGGTTTCCCAGAGCCTTCCTCTGAATAGCAACTGTCGTCTTCCTTGGTGGTCTCCCGGTCTAGTACTAATTCTGTCCAACCCTGCTTAAGCTTTGATGAGATCAGGCTAGTCAAGGTTATTGATGCCACCCAAATCACCCAATTATTATGCTATATGGTAGTGATTTAGGTTGCAAATGCCTTAGCAGACCAGGTGCTCAGGAACAGCAGCAGCAGAAGACCATTGCTTTCACCTCCTGCATGTGAGCTCCCAAAGGCACCTGGTGGGCCACTGCGAGTAGCAGAGTGCTGCACTAGATGGACTCTGGTCTGATCCAGCAGGCTCTTTTTATGTTCTTATGTTCTTACCCTGTAGAACATGTGTGGGATTACCGTTGAGCTGTTCGTTTTCCTGTCTGTGAGTCACTCCTTTTCTATTACCAGAGTATTTGGGGGATAAAGATTGCCTTATAAATATTTTAAATAAATGAACTGTGGATTTATTATACACTTGACTGTTTCTCAAAGTGAGAAATACACCTGAATCTGAGAAATGTGAGGAGCTTGAAGAACTTCTGCACTTTACTAAATGGTCTTTTAAAGGTGTTCATTCTTCTGCACTTCTTTCCTATTGTTTGAGTCTAGCTACAAAGAAGCATCATCCTAGTTGTTTTCGGAAGAATTTCCCCACAAGGCAAACTTTAGAGAACAGTCTATCTAAATGAGAAATTTCACTTAAGAATGTAGATATTTTGATGAGTTTGCTCTGCTATTTACAAGCATTCTTTCCTGTCAAAACAGTTTTCATATAGCCCAGTGACTTCACTGTATTATTTCAGCCCAATCAAATGGCTGAATATATAGAGAATCACAGGGAAAATAATTTTATTAAAAAAAACAAGCATCCCTGCTCTTGAACTTCGTGCTCCTTGTAATCTTTCCCCTCATTAATCACACTCAGTGTTTAACTTAAAAGCATAAAGAACATAACAAAGAAAAGGAGGCAGACAGCCAAGAGTGTTTGAGAGCAAGAAAAAATACTCTTGGTTTAAAAAATTGTGAAATCGAATGAAATTCAGCTGTTTTCAGGATCCAATTTTTCAGCTCCCTTTTATTACTGCCTTTTTCTGTGTGACACCTCCCCCTCCAAAAAAACCCCCAAAACAACACTGACAAGGTATTTTTCTGCATTTTTTCATGGTCAGGTTTTATCGAATGTCCACCCCTACATCACTCCACCTAGTGAACTTGACATCTTCTTGAAGTATGGGATACCAGTGGGGCAACCACAATCCCAGAAGGGAATGAAATGACATGCACATAGTAAGCATAGTGTGGGTTGAAGTTGCTAGAAGCTCACTTTTCTCCATAACTAAACATTCTAAATTGATTTGTATTTTAAATTCCAAATTCCAAATGACAAAACTCTAGATATTATTTTATTCTATTGAAAACTATGGTAGTTGCACTAATAACAATTAAAAGGGAAGAGTGGGCCCTATTTTGTGTGTCAGAATAAGGCTTTGCTCAACATATTAAATCCCTGTGTCTCATGCTTATAAATATTGACAATAGCAGATACCAGTTTAAGGCTATATGGAAATCATGGTTCTGAAAGAAGGCAAAGAGGACATAATAAATGATGCACCATTCCTAAAATATCTACCCACTGCAACACTAGGGCCGTTTCTGCACGGCCCCCTCGCACCCCCACGCCGGCAGGAGTTCTGGTCCAAGGGCAGGAGCTCGTTTCGCGACGCTAAGCTGCGAAAGCAGGCAACGGAGTGTCGGGCAGGGATAGCGGTAGGGCTGCCCGCGATCGAGTCGCTTTCTGCTTTCCTCGCCTTCGATTTTGCATGTTAGTAGTTGCCGCCAGTGGAAGTCGTTCACCATCGCTGCCCCTCCCACCTCTGGAGGTCGGAGATCAGCGTGTGGGCTACGGCTGCTTAACCGCAGGCCATCGAGAAGACACAGGCAATGGAGAAAGCGCCTTCCTGGCTGTTGGCCCGCGACTGCGCACGCGAGGGGAGATCGATCCTCCCCAACAACAACCCTTTAAAAGAAGTTAGTTGTTTAGGGCGGCTTGACTACCTGGGAGGGAAGAGGTGGAGAAGCGCCGCTGCTGCGCGTTGCAGCAGCGGCGCCAGAACCGCGGCCTGGGGGGCGTTTTGGTTTCCTCAGGCCATCGTGAACGTGGGGGGGCCGCAGATACGGCCTAGGTGTTTCACCAGTGCTTGGGAGAAGGATCTTCACTACACCGAGTTTCACTAGTCAGCACTATCTATATGCTAATAACAAAGTCAGATTTATCCGCAGAAGCTAGTTAAAAATGCTCATTGTTGCCATGGAGATACAAGTGAGGTATCAAATGAAAGCACACAGATTTTGTGAAAATATTTTTTCTCAAAAGACAATTAGGTATAACTGTATACATAGTATCAAATTCAAAATATACTGCAGAGCCGCTGAGTGACCCTATCTGTCCCCAATGACTCTCAAAAGTGACGCCTTCACAGTTTACAGACCAATCCTAAGTAGCGTTATAATACTTTCATTGACATTGATAGATTTTTAAGTATGGAACTCCTTTTGAGATTGATTTGTAAACTAATGCTACCAAAACACCATAATTTTAAAATATGCTATTGAAAGCAGTGTTGTACAGGAGTTATCTAAATCACACAGAAAAGTGGTTTACCCTTCAGAAACCTACAAGTAATATAATTAATGTTTATTCTGATGTGGCCCATTGTTACTAATTAAAATTAATATTTCCAAAAGGGTTTTTGTCAGTTCCCTTTTTAATGTATGCTCAGAAAGTACTTTCGGTGCTCCAGGTCTTGCCATAATCTAAACAGGAAATTTTAATATTAATGAAAGAAGTAATCAGAAATGCTGACCTAAACCTGATATATTTTTCACTCTTCTTTTGTAATCTTCTAATTTGACATTGAATAATACCAATTGTTAACAAGAATTAAATAAGACATGGATATATTCTATATTTATAATAGTTAGTTCCTTTTTAAAAGTAATATTTCTTCAGGCACAAGGATTCCAGCCCATGAAGTGCAATTCCACAGACTCCACCAACAAACCGAAATGCTCCTTCCAGTTCTGTTTTTAGGGGGCCATTCTCTCACAGGAACAGGACTCAGGGGGCATTTCAGGCAGCTTGCCACAGCAGAAAGGTGGAGGCAAGAAGGTCACACTCCATGGGCAGAACTCGTTGCACCTCTGGAAACTGTTGTCTGGATCCAAGTCTTTGTATGTTTGCAGTAGCTGACAAACAGCAGTGCGGGGGCTAGTTCAGAGATGCTGGAGTATATATCAGTTCAGCTCACATACTGTGCAGCAACATGAACAGGGAGACCATTTTTCAGCAGCAGTTGCCTGATTTTGAGCTTCTTTCGCCTATTTGGTGGAATACTTTTTACATATGCAGATAATTAGTGCAGTGCAACTGGCAGCATTTCATTCAGCTCACACAGCCAAATGGAAGTCCTTGTTCCCTTTCACACAGAACTATCATCACTGTGTACCACGCCACAGTCACATGTTTAAAGTAAAAAATGAGCAAATCAGCCAGACTGTTGTTCAAAAACACTGTTTTTAAATCGCCTTATTTAGATGTTTGTGTACGCCCACGTTATTGATGTTACTTCACATGCTCACTTTTGTAAAGCCTTATGGGTGTCGTCATTTATACCCCCTCCCAATGTTAATTATCTGACTCAACCATCCTTGACCCTGAGGGGAGAGTTGATATCATGTTAGGGTTGCCATATCCCCCCCCCCCACTCTCAGGGGTTGTCAGATCCTGGTAGAAAAGTCCTGAAGATCTGGGGAGGGAACCTGGGGAAGAGAGGGGCTTCAGTGGGGAACAATGCCATACCCTCCAAAACATTATTTTCTCCAGGGGAACTGAACTCTGTAGTCTGGAGATGAGCTGTTTCATCTACTGCACAGGTACCAAAGCATGTGCATTGCAGAAAGAAATGAAACTTCACCACAATAGTTACTGTGCAGCTGCAAAGCTGTTCAACACAGTGTTTGTGTTATATGGCAGCAAGAGAGGGTGATCTGAGGCTCAGATCATATGATTATAGTTATCAAAAATAGTATGCTTCTCTGGTGGACATATGTGCAGGAAAGTTCTCAGCACCCCTAATACAAACTGCTTTCTCCTACTGTAGACTACATCACAGCATCACTTCCAGAAGGCTAGTTATGTTAGTCTGTTAATATGTTAGTCTGTTACAAAAGAAACATTAGAAAAGGAATCTTGATACCATATGCCCTAAAAACTAACTTTTAAAATTTTAACATGAGCTGTTATGGACTTCAGCGGATACCAAAAACAGCGGTGTGAAAACGGTGCAAAAGGGTTTTCACGGTTTTCACATTGCTTTCATTCCACTGTTTTTGGCACATTCGGAATCCGCTTTGGTTAGACGCATGAGGAAGAAATTCATATGTATAATATTATGAAGTCAAAAGTTGCAAACAGCAGGATCAAACAACCGTGAAAACAGGAAAAACTGAATAAGACATCATAATGCAAAATACAATCAGGAGAAACCATTCAAAATAGCAATAATGTCCCCAGTTTTGCTAAAATGTATAGCACCTGTAATAGCAAAGGAATCTCAGTTCCTTATTTTAACGCCAAGAAATGCCACTACATTTCTTAATATATTCTAATTCAGTTATCCCATGCTGGAGACTCCCTTTGTAGAGTCTTCTGTTGAAGAATAGTCACAGCCACAGTTTCATCATCATCATCATCATCATCATCATCATCATCATCATCATCATCATCATCATAATTTGTAATAATAATAATAATAATAATAATAATAATAATAATAATAATAATAATAATAATAATAATAATTTGCAAAAAAATAAAAGGCAGCATGAAAATCTAGTTGATCATTAAGAAAAAATATACCCTATACATTCATTGTGTGGTATAGTGGTTAAGAGCAGGTGGACTCTAATCTGGATAACTGGGTTTGATTCCCCACTCCTCCATAAGAGTGGCAGAGCCTTATCTGGTAAACTAGATTTGTTTCCCCACTCCTACATTCCTACTGGGTGACTTTGGGCTAGTCACAGTTCTCTCAGAACTCTCTCATTCCCACCTGTCAATTGTGGGAAGAGGAAGGAAAAGGAGTTTGTAAACCTCTTTGAGTCTCCTTACAGGAGAGAAAGGGGGTTATAAATCCAAGCTCTTCTTCTTCTTCTCTAATCTCACCTTGCTCTCACTTAGCCAATACTGAAGTATAGCCAAAATGACATTATCCCTGAAATATCAGCTGAAACCAAGAAAAGTTTGCCATTTTTGCCAGCAGGCAAATCTACTCACTCAGCTAAGGTGGAGCTACTTTAACCACCCAAGAAGTATAATTATCACCCTGAAATGCTCTGTCTGGAATATATTAGTTCTGTCATGAAATGGAATTTCTAAATAATAAGGAAAACAGTGAGCCCCATGGATTTACCGGACTTCACTGGCATGGTTATATAACACTGAGAAAAGCCAGTCAGAAAACCCTAGCAGAGATTACTTTTTCCAATTATATCCTAAGTCTGCATAGTTATTAGCCAAGGAAAAGACAAAGGAAAATATTTATTTAGTTTGGGCATCCATCAGTGAATTGGTCAGCACACCATTCAAATACAGATAACTGTTTCACATGCATTGATGCACAATATTGGATGATATTTCCACCTGTTGGCAAGGCCGTCCATCATGATTAATTATGTCAGCAACTGCTGAGAAAGGCCCATCAGGCCATAGCCAGAAGGACACATCATTGCTATAATTAATAATAGGGGGAGAAGCTAGAGAAGGTTTGTAGAAAAACAGAAAAATGTGATACAGAGATTTTAGAGACTAGCCATTTCTGCACAGCCAAAATATCCAAGGGGGAGCAAGAAAAATATCTCTGTTCAGCTGGGAACTCCACACGGTTCCTTGTGCTAACGCAGATCTGCCCTGGAGTTACTCCACAATATTTAACTTAGCCCAGGATTTTCAAAAATCGCCAGTTTGGAGGGTTTTTTTAAAAAAAAAATACCAGCGTGACCTTGCTACCATGCAAAAACAAATCAGGAGCAGGACCAGTCTATTTTTTTCCACCTAGCTGCCTGATCTCCCCGTCTGATGTACATTCAAGCTGCCACTTAAAAGCAACAACCAATCAGAACAATTACTTGGTCTACTTTCTTTAGTACAAGGTTTATTTTGAATGAATTAGCAGGCCTATTCACTAGTTTTCTCCCTCTGACAGCAAAATCTTATTTTAAACCATTAAAAACTCAGAACAATTTCTTCCATTCCCACAGCACATACACAAAAACATCTATCAGGAGCAGACAAAGTTTATTTTTTCCACCCAGTCGCCTGATCTCCCCTCCTGATGTCCATTCAAGCTGCCACACAAAATCAACCACCAATCAGAACACTGGACACAGCATAATCAGAGGTGCTTGCAGCTGCCACTCAAAAACAACAGCCAATCAGAACGTGGGACACCAAGCATGCTCAGACATGCTTCTGAAGTAAATACAGAAGTATGGCTCGTGCAGAGCAAACTGGAGCATTTCTTCCCGCTCCTAACTCTGCTCCTGGGAAGAAGTAAGGAGCCATGCAGAAGAAGAAACAGGGATGAATTAGGCACATGTAAGACCCCGGTTCAAACCTGGTATGATTGTGCTGTGCAGAAACAGCCACTAACATCTTGAGGTGTGAAGCAAGGATCACTTTGAATATGAGACTCTTCTTTATTAAAGGACCCTTACCCAACATGCAACATTTTAAACTCTGATCTTCCGTCATGGTCTCCAGGTCAGCCAGGCAAGGCAGTCTAATTCATTGTACTATTTCAGTCAGCTCAGGACATCCTACATTTTCGATGCCCTGTTTATGGTTGGGATAAACAGCCTCACAAATAGGATAACAGTTCTGGTCCCAAAATTTTCAGTTCTAACCTTTAATTCTCTGTCTAGAAACAGAATTTTGAGTTTGCCTTCTAAACTTCAGGTCTTATCTCTGCATTTGAAGTTTTAACAAGATTTTTGAATATTTGGGAATATATCCAACCATGATGAATTCAGTAGAGTTTGATGTCGAAGCTACCTTACTCAGCTCCTAGTTACTTTTGAATGTCTGGGCTGCATTCCTTTTTATAGAATATTATTCCTTCTTCATACTATCTGAAGAAGTAAGCTCATGCTAGAGTAGATGTACAGGCAGCCCCATCCAAGAGGCGGGCACCAGGCTGCAGTGCACAGCTTCAACCCCCAAAGTGGCTTCCTGGCAATGTGGGGAGGCTCAAAAAATGAAAAAGCCTTCCCACTGCCAAGAAGCCTCTATGGGGTCAAAAGACTTACACCACCTTCTGAATTCCCAGCCACTGGCATAGTGCCATAAACTTTAGTTGGCTCCTCTCTGGCCATGCCCCAGATCTGGTGCCCCAGGTCTGGTGCTACATCCCAGCATCAGGATGGGCAGCAGCACCCCTCCATGGGGATAAGGGCCCTGGAGGGTGGACGCCATAGGATTTCCCCTGCCCCTTTGAATGGGGCTCTTAGCCTTTGTGCTGCAAGCAGATGTCAACTATGGCACATCAGACTAAGGTCAAGGCAGGCAGCAAGCAAAAGCATAGTAGACAGTCCAGAGTTAAGTTAAGGAGTTCAAGCAGGAAGGCAGGCTAGGCGTGAAGGTACAAGATGTGGAGCAAAGAACTCAGTGTATGGCGCTTTCCAGTGAAACACACTTGTTGCACCCAGGCAGAGCCAAGTCCAAGACAGGGTTTATATAAGAGATTCTAACTAATGAGGCTAGGATCCTGCAAGGACACAGTCCTCTGCAGATGCCTCCATTTCATAGATAGAGCCTTCTGCAATACCTAGCATAGCAGCAATGTGAGCACTTCTCCTTTCAGTACTTAGCTTCTGCTTTTGTCTTTGCCTTCTTGCAGCTGGCTCATTACAGCTCATTTGAGGTATCTGATAGCTCTCCCAGCTGCATGGAATCAGGCTCTGTTACTGACTCTGCCTCAGCTAGCAAATAAAGCTTGGAGCTTGCTTTGCTTTGCTTTGCTTTGGCTGGTAGAAGAGGGCTTGGGGCTGGCTTTGTTGCCTGTAGCTCCTGGTCCACAGTGCCTCCAGGCTCCATATCAGATTCATTGTCTCCCAGGGACTGGCTCATGACAACCTTAAAGGTGCCACTAGACTTTTGATTTATTTTGCAACAACTAAGGCTATCAAATGTACTTTGGTACATTTGAATGGTCATTACGATATGGCACTTCCCTTATTCATACTTCTTTGTTGGCTTGTTGCCAACAAAGGTAAGGATATTGCCATTTTTTAAACTGAAACCACAGCATCCTACTAGAGAAGCAAGCACTGGATGACCAAACTTGCATTTCATTGGGAGGAATTCTAACAAAAGTTCTAAGCTAGTCTGGACGAATTCTTCAAACTTGCAGTCTTCTGACAGCAGAAACTGCCTTTTTCTTTTAAAATGAAAAATAACCCAAATATAGTGCAGCTATCATGGAGTTCTGGGAATTATTAGCTCCAAATTTTGTGGCATGTTTTTCCATTTCATCTCTGGTTGGCAGTTCTCTTGTTTCCTTTCCTTAGTTCTAAGGGAAGGTGAGAGGCTGCTTTGCATTGTCTGGCAAGGAACACTTTCCTCCTTAGGATAGAGAATGCCTTCCTACAGTCCGGAAGGTTTCAGCAGACAGGATATACCATACTCCCAATTCAAAAGTTTATTTTACTGTCATCGCCCATGTCTAGTAAAATGCATATCTTACTGTATCACCGACCCTTCCTTTTTGAAGGAAGAATGGCAATTGGCAAATTAAACTCTCACCATAAATACATACAGCGATGCACAAATATAAAATCAAGATACAGATACAACCTCCACACACGTTCAAATTTTCTACATCCAAAGTTTGTTTAGATATATATATATATAAACAAACTTTGGACATAGAAAATATATCAACTAAAGAAAGAAGTATAGCTGATGACACAGGGATATTAGAAGAGCCATGCTGGATCAGACCATTGATCCATCTAGTCAAGCATCTTGTATCCTTTGCAACCTATGCACCTAGGAGATGCCAGTAAAGATCCAAGCAGGGCACAGAGAACAAGTCTAAAAGGCCAAAAGTCTGCTCCAAGACCAAATCACATCTGCCAGGATGACTGTGTCATGAACAACCTTATATGGGCCTTGATAAGAGTTTAAGAGGTACCCTGGATAATAACCCAGATGTAAATGTTGAAAGCAGTGACCATATTTCTGTGAAGTTCAGAGTGTACAATAGTGGGAAATTATCCAGATAATCCAGTGCAATTATATTTCAAATGGATACATTTTCCAAAAAGGAAAGCTTTATTAAAATTTCAACTTACAAAAATTACTGCTTGCTTCCCTCCAGACATCTGGGTTCAGTTGTGGGAAGACCTCAAGGTATATCTATGCTTGGGGCTGCCAAACTGAATTTTCCAAACTGTCTTCACTGGTAAAAATGGACCTCAGATAATGTCATGAAAAAGCTTTCCTTGAATGTTTTCTGCATGCACTCTTTAGGTTCTTGCCACAGCATAAGTTGTAAGGAAGTAAAAGGTAAATGTAGCCCCCTGTGAAACCACCAGATCATCACTGACCCAGGGGTGACCTCACCTCATGGCATTTACTAAGCAGACTATATTTGGGGGGTAGTTTGCCACTGATTTCTCCAGTCATCAACACTTCACCCCCAGCAAGCTGGATACTCATTTTGCTGACCTCTGAAGGATGGAGGCTGAGTCAACCTTGAGTTGGCTACCTGAAACCAACTTCCATCAGGGTCTGACTCAGGTGGTGAGCAGAGCTTGGACTGCAGTACTGTAGCCTACCACTCTGTGCCACATAATTCCTGAGCACATCTTGTTATCTTGTTTTGCCTTTTTCTGGAAAAAGTTGGCAGTTTTGAACTAATATGTGGCATGATTTGAGTTTTGTATAACCTGGCTGTCAATGCTCACGCTAAAAGGGAAGCTTGAGATTTCAAGGCAAATCTCTTTTGAAGGAAGACAGAAAAACAACCAGGAAATCTACACAAAGCTACAATAATGCTCCTGTGGAAAATAAAAGGCAAAATGGCTTGAGTTCAGGAAAAGATGCCAGCCACTGCTCTGAATTTCCAGGCTCTGTGTCAGTGTTACATTATTTAAATTGCGTTTTATGTGATTTCAGGATTATTTAATAGAAGCACTGTTTTGAAGGAAGGAAGGAAGGAAGGAAGGAAGGAAGGAAGGAAGGAAGGAAGGAAGGAAGGAAGGAAGGAAGGAAGGAAGGAAGGAAGGAAGGAAGGAAGGAAGGAAGGAAGGAAGGAAGGAAGGAAGGAAGGAAGGAAGGAAGGAAGGAAGGAAGGAAGGAAGGAAATCATAAATGCAAAAGTTACTTAGACCCATGATTTCACCTTAGACCAATATTACAAGGATTTATAGCACTGGAGTTGGTTTTGTGCCAGAGTCGTGGATATTTTGTGGAATCTCATGTTTTACTTTTGAGATTCCCCAATTTTATATAGGGTGATATTTGTGCATTTTTCATTGTTTCAGATTCTTAAGAGTTACATTTGTTTGGCTTAGCAATAGCTTCAGTATTAATTATAGTCTCAGTACTGTTCTTTACATTTTTGCAGTTTTTTTTCCATAGGAAACAAGAGAGGACAGCTGGAGGCACCCTGTTTAGGGGCCCTTGAACGAATTCCCTTGAAAAGTAGGAAATGTTTAAAAGACAGACACCAGCAACTTCAGTTCCAGTACCTTTAAAAACACAATCACCCCCCTCCCCCCCAATCTCCATAGGGAATAATCGAACCAAAAAATATCAAACCCCCACCCCAAAAAACAGATCCAAATACCACACCAGTTTTCGGAAACTGAGAAGACAGATATTTTTCATCTCCAATATAGCCAGCAAAAGATAAAGGTGCAAGCACTAACTCATTTCTGACCCATAGGGTGACATCATATCATGACATTTCCTAGGCCAGACTATGTTTCTGAGGTGGTTTACCGTTGCCTTTCCCAGCCATCTACAGTTTACTCACAGGCAGCTGGGTTCTCATTTTACCAACCTTGGAAGGATGAAGTTGTGTTTAGCTGGAAACACAGAGTCTGTTTTCAGTTGTCAAGTTCAGCTCCAAAGGTCAAGCACCAAAAGTTTTTAAACTCACAGTGGTATGTCCTGGGATAATCCAAAAGCACAAGTCCAGAGATTCAGGCCAAGGTCAAAGCAGATGATTCAGAACAGGAGCCACAAGGAGAAATTCAATGTACTCATGCCCTTTCAAGCTGCTTACAAACACAACAATACTCAGAGAGCCTATAATGCTGTATCCCTGCTGTATGTCTCAGACCCACTCCTGCAAGTACTCATCCTTAATATCCGTGCTGACCCTGTGTTGGGCTGCCATGTGTGTACGTTGCCTCCTGTCTTGAAGGGCCCTGCATGTTCTCCTTCTAACTCATTCCTGAGGCTCTGGTGAGCAGACTTGCATTTAGCTTTCCACAGCCAGCTCAGCGCTGGAAGGCTAAAGGGCCACTGCACTGGCTTCTGGCTGTGAGTTTGAGTCTGGACCCATGGGGACTGCTTCTTCCTGTACCACTTCTGCCAGTGACTGTGGACAGGAGCTAGGGTCACCATCTGACTCTTCCTTACAGGAGCCTTCGATAACTCCTGAACTTGGCTGGTTCATGACTGATGGGAGGCTGAGTCAACCTTGAACTAACTCCTATCCAATCTAGATATAAAAGCCTTTTTTGCTGCACAAACCTACTGCAATGCACTCTATGCGGGACTGCCATTGAAGACTGTCCAGAAGTGATAGTTGGTACCAAATGCTGTGACCAGAATGTTGACTGAAGTGTGTCATAGGGACCATATCACTCCAGTCTTGTTCTATCCAACTAGCTTCCTATTTCCTTTAAGGTGCTGGTATTGACTTTAAGTCCTGTATGGCCTGGGACCAATATGTCTTAAGGACTGCCGTCGATCATCCTTGGAGCCCCTGCTTGTGGTTGTCCCTGAGACTAGATGGGTGGCAACCTGAGAAAACAGCCTTCTCTGCCATAACATCAAAACTTCAGAAATCCCTCCCTAGGGAGATTTGTCTTTCTCGTTCTATCGGTGTATTTTGCCAGCAGGTGAAGACTTTTATGTTTCATCTGGCATATCTCCAGTAATGGTTTTTGGCCCTCCTTCTAGTTGTTGTTTATGTGATTTTAATTGAATTTTATATTTTAACTGCATTTTAATTGTTTAACTATTATGATGCTCTTATACGCATCACCTTGTGGTCCTTGGTTGGGAGGAAAGTGGCATAAAAGTGTTTTAAATAAAAAAATATATACAGGCAGCTTTGTCTTTCTTCACCTGGAGCTGTCTTATTCTGAACACGCTGTTGTTTACCAGAGTCAGTTTTTCTATTCTGATGGGAAGCATCTCTCTGGTCTCAGGCAGAAGTCTTTCACATCATCTCCTACCTACTTCATTTGATTTCATTCCAGCCAAGTGGTATCCTGCTCCTCAGAATAAGGGGGACAAGGAGAGATGTACAAGCAGAATATCTGGTGGTGGGCCCAGGGCCCCCCAAATTCTGGAACTAGCCCTGATTAGAAGGAAATGGAGGTGATGAGTGGATATTCACCCTTTTTACCAGCTAAATGATCTGTGAAGAGTTATAATTTTCTCCACTCCTCTTTCAGCTCCAGAATTGCAACTGTAAAGGCTTCTTTCAGGGGGACAAATTTAGCTAAGCTAGATTCTAGGATGTTCTGGCAATGAAATGATAGCATGGATTGCCTATGATTCAGATATCAAGTAGATGTTACTGGGGAGCATAGTCATATAATTCAAGCTCACTATTACACATAGCTGTCAGTACATATTGAAGCACTGAAATACAGAGACTACTTATAAAAAGAAAGTTATGCATGCAACATTATGCTTGACATTTATGAGATTTACTTGAACTCTTACTGACTGGCAGTGTGATAATGTCTGTAACACAGTGTAATAATGTCTGTGTTTGTTCCTATAGGAATTGCGTCCCTCAGATGTATTACTTTTCCTTGTCATTTTCACTTCTATTTCCAGAAACTCTAAGCAACCTTCCACTGGAAAATAGGTCACCAGGGGAAAGTTTAAGATAACATCTTTGTTTCCCTCAGATGTTTTAAAGTAAAAAATGAGATAAAGGCAACTCAGACTTATTGTCACAATATCTGAGGTCTGAAAGAGGAAATGCAGGACATGATTTCAGTCATATAATCCCATTCAAGATGGAAAGAGTGACAAATCCTGTTCACATTTTTAAAGTATAAGATCATCATCATATATTATGGCACATTTTCAACTTGGCTATGAAGCTGCAGTGCTCAGTATTAACTGTATCCAAAATAGATTACACAAGTAATATTAATAAGGCCAATATTTATTAAGAAGGTTCAGCTGTTCAATAGAGGTATGATATCATATGTATGATATAACTCTTAATATAAATATGTTAGTTTTATTCCACTTTCTTGGGGCCAGCATGAGGGCAAGTGTGACTCTAAACAGTGAGTGCTGCATTTGTGAGTTTCCCAAGGCTATCTGATTGGAGATAAGAGTGCAGAGCAAGATGGATACTTGAGCTAATCCAGCACAGACACTTCTTAGATTCTCAAGTAAAAAGCCAAAGGATAGTAATTTTCTTCACATATGTTTTCAGTCTATTTTTTAAAAGTACAAACTCTGGTCTAGAGATACTCTGTTGTGTGTGACTAGTAGATACAGATAACTTTTAATGGCATAAGTTACAAAGATTAAAGATTAACATGCGTAAAAACCTGGCCGTTTGCTCCAGAGCATCCCTGGATTCATTGTTTAACAGATAAACAGTCTTCTGCTGGTCTATCCAGCACTCTAAGTAATTTAGTAAGGCTGTGAATAACTTTGTTCTGGCCCCATTATGAAGGGGGCGATAATACAGAACATGATGTACAGATTCGGTAGTTTGCTCACTATGAGGAGTTTTGGAGCCTCTTCCTTCCCTCAAAGCGGAAGGGAACACATTGCATCTGACCAAAGTGATGGCACGTCAGTGAACCGGATCAAAAAGAGCGAACAAATATCTGGCAATTCCATATGGGATGCCAAAGGAGAGGGGAATGTAAACTTTTTTGCATGTGCCATCAATTCCTGATGTTCTAATTCAAAAAGTCTAGATATATTGTGGATAACATCTCATTGGGAGGGAGCATGGCTATAACATCAGGCTTCTATGTGGGCCCAACATTCAGTAGCATGCAGAAAAGTTAAAGCCTAGGCCAGTGGTGGTGAACCTTTGGCACTCCAGATGTTATGGACTACAATACCCATCAGCCCCTGGCAGCATGGCCAATTGGCAATGGCATGGCCAATTGGCAATGGCCACCACTGGCCTAGGCAATGAGGTTCATGTCCTCATGCCTGAAGCAAAGCTGAATCCAGTGCTTGAATGTTATACACCAAGCCCTGGTCTCCAGAAGATGTTGTCCAGTTTATAGGTGCAAGGTAGAATAGGAACCAGAGTGTGTCACTCCAAATATATTGTACAAAAAGGTGGATTGAATCCGCTTGATATTTCTGTTCCAGGATTGGATCCATAAGGAAACACCATATAAAAGTTGCAGACAGACTTTTGCATTAAAAGCTTTAAGGGCCGCAGGAAGAAATTGGTGACCCTTTGTGTAAAAAACCCCCGCAAGATAGCATTGGTTGTATTTTTACTGGTGGCAACTATTCTGTTCCTGTGGGAGATCATGTGACTTTTGAGTACAACTGTTTTTGAGACTAGAAATTCTTTATTTTTTCCTCTGCTCTAAGATATAGATCATATGGAAGCATTAACTCTTTTATCGATAATAGCAGACCCATCATTCTTTCAGTTGCAAAATTTTATGTGCTTGTAAATTTTGCAGCTGTTCAAATGTGGTCTAGTCTACATACATAATTGGCTAAGGGTCTGACGATGAACCAAAGTACTGTGCATCCTGCACTCCAATTGGCATTTGCAACCTGGCAAAAGCCTCCCCTGCCCCCTCCCAATCCACGCCGAGCCCAAGAGGTCAGGCAAAACGCTTCCTTGCCCCCTCTAACCCCCTTGTCACCCTCCCTCCACCCCAGCCACCCCTTGCCACCTTCTCCAACCCCTACCCACACTACGTGCAACAGCTAGTACTCCTTTCTAAACAGCTCTATTCATTTTTACAATGTACTAATGGATTTTTTCTTCAACCCCATTTTAACTAAAATTAACTACAAAACTATTTTAAACTGTAATCTGCCAGGGCTACTTCAACAACATTCTTTAATAACATGATTAAAAATATCACACAGACTCAAACCTTCCATATGCACTTGCATTCTTAACTCTAACCAATATGTGCTTAAACTCAGACACATTTTTCAGAGCCAACATTTGGACTATTGAGCAAGCAAGAGCATAGAAGCCAAGACAAATCTAATTATTCCATGAGCACAATGTGAGCAGCCGGACTAGCGCATTCAAAAAATGGTGTAATTACAACCATAACGAGCACCACAGTGGGAATAAGAATGCAGACTGTGACAGAAACAAATTTGTTTGGCTTTGAAATGTTTCTTTCAGATACAGAATCTGTACAAGAGGTAGAGAGCAGGCTGTCCTTGACACAGGAACTAGTAACACCTGTCAGTAAAATTCAAACCAACTGTTTGGACTTCCTTGGGAATTCTGTTTGCAGCTGGCTGCATGCTCTCCAGTACTCAGCCTGTGTCTTCTCAGCAGCCAGAACAGGGGAGAAGTGGTTACTTTTTAAAAATGCTGCTCAGCTGTTTTAGGCATAAGTACACAGTGTATAATAAAATAACAACTTGAGGTCAAAACTCAACTTTTAGAATGTAAAATTAAAGTATAAGCCCAGTTTAAGATAATAAAAATAATACAAAATGAAATTTTAAATGGTAATAATAAATGTAAGAACATAAGAACATAAGAACAAGCCAGCTGGATCAGACCAAAGTCCATCTAGTCCAGCTCTCTGCTACTCGCACCCACCAGGTGCCTTTGGGAGCTCACATGTAGGATGTGAACGCAATGGCCTTCTGCGGCTGTTGCTCCCGATCACCTGGTCTGCTAAGGCATTTGCAATCTCAAATCAAGTGAGGATCCAAGATTGGTGTAGGCCATAAATCGACTTCTCTCCTCCATAAATCTGTCCGCAAGCTTCCTCCCCTTTTAAAGCTATCCAGGTTAGTGGCCATCACCACCTCCTGTGGCAGCATATTCCAAGAGCACCCAATCAACACGCTATGCGTGAAGAAGTGTTTCCTTTTATTAGTCCTAATTCTTCCCCCCAGCATTTTCAATGAATGCCCCCTGGTTCTAGTATTGTGAGAAAGAGAGAAAAATTTCTCTCTGTCAACATTTTCTACCAGCAGGTCATGAACACCAGCAGGTCACTCTGCTCTTCCTGGCCAAGTCTTCTTCTGCTGCTACTCCTCTCTGCTGGTTCCAGAGACTGAATCCAAAGTCTCACCCCCCAGGACAAAAGCCCCAATCTCTCTATGGTCATGAGGAACAAGAGATGAACTCTGTTAACCCCTGTTGCTTCCCACCTCTCCCAGATTCACAGCCTAGCCTTGCCAGAGCCTTTACAAGGAGAAAAAAGAGATAACCCTAAGTTAAAATACACCGTTTTAGTGCTGTGGCTTTGAGAAAGCCCTCCAAAATGAACACCGTTATACCTGCTCTTCCTGGCCAAGTCTCTTCTGCTGCTACTCCTCTCTGCTGGTTCCAGAAACTGAACTAAAGCCCCACCTTTAAGGACAAAAAAAGCCCCACCTCTCATAGGACAAAAGAGAGGAACAAGAGAGATGAACTCTGGTTAACCCCTGTTAAGCCCCACCTTCCAGAGTTCAGCAGCCTTAGCTCACAGGAGCCTTTACAAGGAGAAAAAGAGATAACCCCTGTTAAAATACACTGTTTTAAAAGCTGTGGCTTTGAGAAAGTGCCCTCCAAATGAACATCACCAGCAGGTCACTCTTGCTCTTCCTGGCCAAGTCTTTCTGCTGCTACTCCTCTGCTGGTTCCAGAGACTGAACTAAAGCCCCACCTCTCAAGGACAAAAGCCCCACCTCTCTGTGACAAAGAGGAACAAGAGGTGATCCTGTTAACCCCTTGTTAAAGCCTCCCACCTTCCAGAGTTCAGCAGCCTTAGCCTCTGCCAGGAGCCTTACAAGGAGAAAAAAGAGATAACCTGTTTAAAACCTTTTAAAAGCTGTGGCTTTGAGAAAAAGCCCTCCAAAATGAACACCAGCCAGGTCACTCTGCTCTTCCTGGCCAAGTCTTCTTCTGCTGCTGCTCCTCTGCTGGTTCCAGAGACTAGACTAAGAGCTACCTCTCAGGACAAAGCCCACCTCTCCAAGACGAGGAACAAGAGGTGAACTCTGTTAACCCCTGTTAAGCCCCACCTTCCAGATTCAGCAGCCTTAGCTCACAGGAGCCTTACAAGGAGAAAAAAACCCTGTTAAAATACACTGTTTTAAAAGCTGTGGCTTTGAGAAAGAAAACAGAACACTGAAAAACAACAAAAAGCAGAACAGAAAAAAATATCTTTTGGAATCCGCCTCCTTCAAATAAAAGAGCATTGTCTCTACTTTCACAGACAATAGATCTTCTTCCTCTGTTCTGTGCTAGAGATCAAAATTGAAGCCTGGAAGCTGGCCTGGGCCCAGCTTCAGTGGCAGCACGTCTGGGAGCCCAGTTGTCATCCCAAGTTTCTCTGAGTCCAGCAGTGGTAATGGAGATGGCAGGAAATTGTGCCTCATCTCAGTGGGTCAGTGGAAGGAAAGGTTCCCCCACAAGAGTCTCACAGGTTCCCACTTGTATATCTAATTGTCAATGTGGCCCTATCTGTAGACACTTTAATCCGGAGACTGGAGCTACAAACAGACAAGACAGCACTTTCTACAAACTTGAGAAAAGTCACATGTTAGAATCTGAAATCTGAAAAAATACACCCTTCAAATTAATAGAAGGACAATCTGTGCTTTTAAGAAATTAATACCCTTGCCATGGCCATTGTGGGGGTTGCTAGGTAACCAAAACAGTACAGTTGGCCTTCAAGCCTTGATTTCTGTCAGTAAAAGTTGCTGAGAAAATAAAGTAGAGGAAATGAAAATGATGTAAACTGCTTTAGGTTCTCATTGTAGAGATGGGTGGGGTACAAATGAAATTAATAAGTAATACATATAGCTGAAGATGGGAGACAGATAAAAGGTAGCCTGGTAGCTGTGTGAGTTGAAGAGAAAGAAGCAGGGAAAGGTAAGGGCTGACAGAGAAGGAAAATAGGAAATAGTATAGGAGGGGATGTAATGTTTCTGCCGTAGCACCTGACAGGCCTTCCTTACTCATGGCTCTGATAAATAGCCTCAAGCAAACAAGCAAGGCCAAAATCTGCTCAGTAGCTAGAGGGAACTCATTTTGGTTGAGTGGAACCTATTCATCTCAGTAGGGATCCCCTACTGCTCCCTAATCCCCTCTTAAGTGGAGTTTAGAGCCTTTTCCTTTGGTGGACTACCGCTACTTCCTGACCATTGCCTCCTCACAAGTTTCATGCCAGGAGGAATGTCAAGCCATGGCTAATTCAGTAACACTGGCCACTGCAAGGCATGCATAAAGGTACTTATCTCTTAAACAAATAGAAGTGCAAAATAAAGATCTTAGCAAATTCAGATCTTGGGTTCAAGTAGCAACAGCCCAGTAGAACCTACTTAGCTGATACAGAGGTACTAAGAGATCAAAGAGAGCCTGTGTTTTCATTCCTAGCTCTGAAAGCCATATCAATCTGGGCAAGATGAAATGTGCATATTCCTGTGTATCTGGCACAAAAGGAATCCTGTTACCAAAGAATATTAGTGTTTGCATGATTAACAGTACAATCCTGAAAAGTGTTCTCCCTTCTAATTCCATTAAAATTAAAAGGTTAGAACGATGTAACTCTGCTTAAGAGACCTACCTATAAAAGACCTACTCTATCAGTAATATTAGAAGTAAGGACAAACCCATGCAAAAATTACTGCTCTTTTTTCAATGCCTTTAAAACACAAAATCAAAAATTCCAGAAACACTGGAATCAGACTTACACACCAGTGATTAAATGAAATGCCAAAAGTAACAGTTTCAATTGGATACCATTACCTTACTATGAGGTGGCTCTGTGTTATTTTTGGTACTGCTTTAAACTGCACAACCTCACCAGCCTAATAAGCATTTTCTTTAAGTTTTCTTTTGTAAAAACTGTTCTGTAAAAAAGTGGTTACAGCATACACTGAGATATACAGCAGAGCACTTCCTTGTGTGAGGGCTTTTTTGGGAAAACGAAGGACAACGGAAATTACTTCCCCAGCAATTTTCTTTTTCTTTTGAATTTCTATGAAGCATGAACTTTTCCTTTAATGGACTGGAACCACAACGTGAAGGTGAAAAAAATTAAAAAGAAAATTAATCTCACATGTAAAGGGCAGACACAGTAAAACTGATCATAATTTCTTCCCTGGGCATATTGTGCAAAGCACCTTGCAGATCATTTTGAAAGGGAAAAAAGGTTCCTTGGTGAGAAATAATGTCTGTATTACCTGAGAAAGAGCTACATCATCCACTAAATAAATGTATGTCATATCGAAAATATATTGTGCCATACATAACTGTTACATTAGCCCTATGAGCTCACTGCAGTGTTCATGTTTTTCCCCTTTTCTATTTTATTCATACAACCATCCTTTGAAGTAGGTTAGACTGAGAGAGAATAACTGGTCCCAGTTTCATAGCTGACTAAGGATCAGAAACTGAGGTCTTCCTAGCTCTACATTCTAACCACTGTACTGCACAGGCTCTCTGCAAAACCTAGGAGACAGCCCCTCCACTATATTTCATTAGATTTTCCAATTAACCAAGAGGCTCTCTTGTCTACCTTAGCCACACACCAAGCCAGTACCACAAAGACCACTACTGTAAACCTGTTCCCTTTGGCTATTTGCCATAACCTGATCCTTTTCATAAAGCGAGTTCTTCATGTGGTTTTTAATGATTGGGTTTAAATTAGTTCAGAGTGAGTTTTTAGTTGGATAGCAATCCTGTTAGTATTAATACTTCACCAAAGTTTTTTTAACCTTTTAAAATAAGGTTGAATATTTTAACCCACCTGGTAGCTTCAGATGGGGTTTGGGGAAGAAAGGAAAAGTTATACTATTTGTACCCTGGACTTTAAGCAGCTGTGGCTAAATGGGCAGGAACAGAACACAGACACTATATAGAACTAAAAGCGTTCATCTTCAGTAAAAAAAAACCCGCTGCTTTCTATTATTCAGCAACTGCACAATGTAGGTCAGAAATGCCCAGTTTTAGTGGATCAATCAGCGGTGTAGATCATATATCTATTGTCTAAATACATGACATATGCCTAAGGTTTTCTCTGACAGAGGCTATTCTTAAAAATGTCACAGATGGTGAAATAATGTCAACACTGGGTACACCTGCGCCCAGGTATGCTTATGTTCCAGAAACTGATAGCAAAAGAAGATGCAGCAAAACCATGTAATACTTTATTCTGAGACGTCATGCAGAAGGTGAGTCAAGGACAGCTCACAAACAGCAGCTGAAAATATAAACTCTACTATCACAAAAATTAATACTTATCACCCAGTGACTGAATATCAGGAACAAAGAGCTGTGTATACATTCAATCAGGAGTTGATTCAGCTTTCAAGTTGAAAAATTTGGAGGGAGGAATCTAAAACGTTTTGCTCTACATTATCTGATTCCCTAAATTTGAGAATTCTGGGTGATACCAGAGAATGGGTTCCATGTCTTCTAAATTGACACTGAAACATCTGACATGCATTATCCAGGTATATTTAGAGCAGACCACAGTGGTAATCCATTAAAGCAATAATGTGTGATATAGTGGCTAGAAGCAATCATTGTTTGGGGAAACTTACGTATTTGCTTTATGTATTATTCTCCTCCCTCTACCTGTTACCCAGCCTCCAAGAATGTCAGTTATAAATGTGAATGTCATCTGTAAGTGGAGATTAATACAGTTTATGTGTTAAAAAGAGGCTAAATGAAATCCAGAAAATATTAAACCAGAAGTAGCACTACAAAACCCTATTAACATTACTACCTTAAAGGGCCTCTAAAAATGGCATACAAGTCTAAATTTAAAATGGTTTTGTCTCTTTTGGAGGGGATTTAAAGTCAGGTTAGCAAAACTTCATAATAGGAATGTGGTTTGTAATCAAATAACAGAATTGAGGAACTTGATATGGTTATCTTTGAGTGATATATTATAATTTCAAATGTGTCAAGGTGGTTCACATAGAAGTTTTTAAATTTTTATTTCTACTGAGAGTGATTTCTCTTGGCAGTCACTAGTAGCTTTTTTAATGTATTGGCTCTTTTACTTAAGGAGTTAGGAACATTAGCACACTTCCATAGTTTCTTCCTAAACAAGCCTGAGATCACTCCTTTCATCAGAGTTATTTCCTGTTAAACTCTTAGGAATTACTGTAACAACCTTAGGACTTGTTCTCTAGATTACTGGTTATGTATATTTCCTGATCCAAAACCCAAATGTGTTCCTTTTTACTCTAGAGGAGAACTGTCCGCCAGACAGCTTGCAGCCCACACTGCTTTTTCCAAGCCCTGTATGTTAAAGACTCTCCCAGTTAACTGTCAGTTCTCAGCTATCAAAACTCTCCAACTATCATTCTCAGAATTCGACTCAAACTCCCTGTAATCAAGGGCTTTTATGACAGGGACAGATCCTTAGAATGCAGCTGTCCATCAGAGACCTTTATGGAGCATTCAACTTACATGCTACCAATTCTCTAATGAAAACTTGTGTCCCCCTTTTTGTTTGATTGTGGGTGGTTGGGTTTAAAGAATCTTTAGGAGACCCCAGAGCAGGGGATTGGCCATTCTTCAATCCAGTGGGCACTTGCCTCGGGCTCATTCCGCACATGCAGAATAAGGCACTTTCAAACTGCTTTCAGTGCTCTTTGAAGCTGTGCGGAATGGCAAAATCCACTTGCAATCAGTTGTGAAAGTGGTTTGAAAACGCATTATTTTGCGTGTGCGGAAAGGGCCTCAGATTCTTCCTTCTCTCCTACCCATAGCTGAAACAGGAAGTGGCAGAGATCCATTACACAAGTCTCTGGATCCAAGCCATAGTTTTTTATTTCAGCCACCATTACTGATAGCTAATCTTAACATCAGCAGTCTTAAAATATCACCAAAGCATGATTTTTTAACCAAATGATTCCTTGTTTTCTTTTTTCTCCAGAAAGTGGAGTAGGATATGTCCCACCATAACCATTATTGTAGATCATTAGAGCAGACCAACAAGATTTTAAAGTGCAATCCTAAACAGAATTAAATCTCAGTGAAATCAGTGAGCTTAAAAGGGTGTCACTTCTTTTAGGATTGGATTGTTCTGAGATCAATTGCTTTTTACATAAAAAATAAAATATGCTAGCAGTCCTACCTAATTTTATCCTAGGTCTACTGCCAAATCTTATTTTATGATCAAAATGTCTTGGATGCCATTTTTATGCATTTAATAAATGTATCCATAGAAATAAATAATATCTTATCTTCTGGATGTTGTATGGCCATGCTTGTGATTCATCTTGTGAGTTATAACAGAATTTCATTTTCCAGCTATGGAAAACCACCATACTGCTAAAGCTTTTTCCATTATCACTTGCAACTGTTGAATTTGTACATCTATAATTACTACTGTGCCATTTTTTCCCTAGCATCAGAGTCAGTTCAGAGATGGTATCCAGAACACAATACTCTACAACCTAGATCATTTATCATCCTTTCTGACACAGAAATATATTGAGTGGTTTTAAAGACATGCTGAGAAAACCTCAGACAACTGATGGTAATCAAGTAAGCATAAGAAATAAAACTTCTCTGAACCCTATGAAACAGTATGACAGTTTCTTGAAATCGTATGCCTTTTTCCCTTTTAGCATCAAATCCTGACATTGATTTGAAAACCTAGCAACCACTAGCCAACTGGAGTGTTGACTCCACTGTTTCTTGACAGTCAGCAGGAGAGCTGGCTCATTTTTCTGCTCTCTGGAAGGGAAAGATTGCAAACCTTTTAATCTATTTGGCCTTTACTTGTGTTCTATCACTGTTGCTTTAAATTGCAGATACTACCTTTTGATTATAAATATAATAGTGCCCAATATAATAGTCTGTGTCCATGTCTACGTTACTAGCAATGTTCATCTTTGATATTCTATGTAGTCCCACACTGGGACTGTGCAGGTATAGGCCAGCCAATAGGAAGAATTTTCAAGCAATTTCTAAGCCTGTAGACTCCGAAGAGGGAGCCCTCCCCTCCAGAGTGTGTCATCAAATATTTGTTCTTTGTTCCCCTGTAGGGAAGATCATTCTCTAGAGTTTGTGTGTTTTTCCTGTCTTCAGTCTTTGGGCCAAGTTTTTTGTTTGTTTGTTTTTGTCTCATAATATAACCTTGCTTCTGAGATGTGGATGTCATGTCTCAGAAATCTCTGCTTAAAAAGTGTTCTTCTTGAGGGACCAAGACAAATATGCCTTATATCTCATTTGCCTTGGCAAAGGGCACAATGTTGCAGCCTCTTGAGGCCAGCAGTTTACACAAAGCTGGTTCCCCGCCCCCCACAACTATTGGGACTTTTTTTTCAGATTTTTCAAAAATGTCTGGTTCTATTAAACCTGAAACCAAAATATACCATTCAAAAATGGTGCACACCCCTATCATGCACTCTGATGAAGGCTCTGCAAGGCTGAGCTCTTTCATGTCACTTACTATAAGATTGTTTCAACTGAGGATTTTTTGGGATTTAACCTGGGGACCTTCAACAAAGCAAATAACTCTCCCACAGAATCACCCTACCTCCCTGATTTCACAAGATGGCAGGTAGTGCAGGAGGGATAATTTATCTCACCTACACACAAATCCTGAGTAAGTAAAAAGACTTTTTGAAAAAAGTAAAAGGCTAATACAGGGAAAGCTAAGGAATTCTGTCATTACAACACATACTGTGCTCAACAGACAACTGCCTGTAACTACCTCAGTGATTCTTCATAGAGGGAGACATGGTCCACTACTTTATTTGCTTTTTACAGCTTTCCAACTTGGCACCACCTCTTGAAGGGCAGTGCTTGCTTCTGCTGATCGAAAAAGAGAATTCTCTATGGTGGAGACTGAGGGAGACCTTGACAGACTTGAATGCCTTCCTGGACAAGTTCCAGAGTCCTGAGTGCTACTACAAGGGGGCATTTAACCCAGAGAACTGGGAGGGTTTCTGTAGGGAAGATGAGACTTGTGGGGGCTGATGTGCTTTACCTCAGTTGAAGGAGGTGAAGGAGGGGCACTTCCTATCATAGCTTCTGAAAGGACAGCTACAGAGACAGATGGAGCTATGACTTGGGAAGTGGTATGAGAAGCAACCTGAAATTATATTGGCCAAAAAGATGCCAAGGCAAATTGTGGAGACCAGCTTGCATTGAAAAATCAGGTATGACAGGATTTAATGAGTTTTAGTGCTGTGTGGAAGAGTTATTTCAGGTAGGGTGCTGTGTGGTTTCCGGGCTGTATGGCCGTGCTCTAGCAGCATTCTCTCCTGACGTTTCGCCTGCATCTGTGGCTGGCATCTTCAGAGGATCTTCATTTCAGGTAGATTTTCAGAGGATCTTCATTTCAGGTAGTTGTGAATGGCACTGGCATGCAAAGCAGGGGGGGGGCAGCTGTGCTTGCAGCCTCTGATTTGACTGTCATCATGGCACCTGCTCTGCATGCCACTTAGGGCCCTCTCCTTCCTAGATCAGTTCCTGGTCAAGTTTATCACTTCAACCATCAAAGTTGTTTTATGAACATGCTAGGCTGCCATGTCCCCTTAAAATAGGGGTACATTCAATAAGAGCACAGTTTGCCTCAGCAGCTTTTTTCTGTGGTGTTCCTTTGCAAGAAATCTGTAAGGTTGCCACATAGTCATCTGCAAACACTTTTGTTAGATACTGCTCTGTGGATATAGATACAAGAAGGGAGACCTCAGTGGGGAAAGCTGACATTCTGTCATTCCAATGTCAGCTTCATTCCACCTCCAAAGTGAGTTAACATACTAATCTGCCAACTTGGAACTGCACAGAAGACTGGAGAAGAAAATAGTATTGCACTTACCTGTAATTGTTGTGCAGTTCTATAACAGCACACATTCCAGATTAGAGTACACCTGTTCTTAACTACTACACCACTGCTGCTCCTGGAGTGGTTTGGGGTGGGACAGGGCAGAAAGGTGAGGCTTGGGGTGCCAGAGGGTGGAGAGATGAGGCCTGTGGTGAGGGAGGATGGAACGGTAAGGCATGAGATGGGGGAGGGTTTGAAGATGTGGGTTGGGGTGAGGGAGGGTTGAAAGGTGAGGCATGAGATGGAGGAGGGTTTGCAGATGTGGGGTGGGGTGGGGTGGGGTGGGGTGGGGGAGGATGGAAAGATGAGGGTTGGGTGGGGGCTGAAAAGATGATGCTTTGGGTGGGGGAGGGTGGGGGGGGGTGTTGGGAAGGTTGGAAAGTGATGCTTGTGGTGGGGGGAGAGTTGGAAGGTAAATATTGGGGGGAGGGTGGAATGGGGATGCTTAAGTTGAAGGGAGGCAGGAGGGCTTGTGCCAGTTTGTGCCACTGCTCTGCAAGCCTGGGGGCCTTGTTGAAGTGTGGGAAGGCAGGAGGGCTTGTCCATACCTCTGAGGCCACTGCTCTTCAGCCTGGGTACCTTGTTAGAGTGTGGGAAAGGCAGGAGGGCTTGTCCTGGGCTGCAGAGCCGCTGCTCCACCAGTCTGGGCACCGTGTTGGGGTGAGATGAAGGAGGGCTTCTCTGGGGGCCCACCTGAACTGGCTGTTTTGGGGGGGGTGAGGGGCTTCTGCTCCAGGAAGGGGATGGAATGTCACCCATCCATGGGGGAGTAGGACTCACTTCATGAGTCCTGCTTCCCCATTGGAGGATGGTTCATCATTGTGACATTCCATTCCCTTAGCCTTTTATTGTTGGGATACTTCATAAAGTACATCACTGCAGCAGCACAAGACAACTGAGGGAGAACGGAGCACCTCCTTGGGAACATATGACCAGTCAAGCAGGAAAATGGTAACTGGTTTGCTCCTGATGGTATGAGCTCCTTCTTCACCATCTACAGCCTTAGAAATCACTAGAAAGTTCTTCTAATTGTATAGCTTTACCTCTGCAGTCCAAATGTGTGCCTGCATGGAAGAAAACCCAATGAACAAGAGTTACAAGTAAATGCAACACAGTTTTTTCTACAGTTGATTCTTGTGATAAGTATCATTGGAATGGTATACTATTGGTTCAAATAGACAGCTCAGAAAAATAACAATTTAAAAATCATTCTGTTGTTACATTCAACATACCACAAGAAGTGTTTGTTACCCATAACTAATGGCCGCATCTAAAGAGGGCCCTGAATCCACCTGTGAGAGTTGCCCTCCCCAAGGCATTTACCCTGGCAGAGGGGAAAATCTGCCAGCATGCAGCTGCCGTGACCTTCCCTGGTGCAAGGGTGCTATGCCAAATGCTGCCCCAGTGTCCCAGTAGCCCTGCCACTGCCAGTGTAATGGGGGGAGTGTCTGGGGGCATGGCTGGGGAGGAGCCGGCTTCCTTTCAGCCATTCACCACCTTGCGCTGGCAGCTGCGGCCTCATACTTAAGTCACCAAAAAAATGGCATAAGTCCATTGAGCCCCAAGGTGGCTTCTCAGCAGTGGGAAGGCATTTTTGCTTTGCAAGCTTCACCACACCACTGAGAAGCCTCTATGGAATCAGCAGGAAGGCACGGCTATGGCACTGTAGCTGGCTGCATGGCCTCTTGAATGGGGTTGTAAGGCTGGGACTATACATACGAAGTGGAGGTTGTAAAAGGGATTGTATAATTTCAGATTACAGGTGAGGGGCGCCACTTTTGAATGCTTTCCATATTAAAAACACTCTGCAATCGGAAAAGTAGTACATTGCATGGAAGGAAATTCTTTTCCTGTTGGTAGGGAGCTTTCTTACACAGTGGAGCATTAAAAACATTATTTCCACCCCAGCCTCAATAGTATGATCCAGGTTACCAGCTCATTCTGCTGTAGAGCCTGCTGAGCTCCTGGGAATGTTTTAACAACTGAAATACATGAGATAATCAATTGGAATGTTTTCCAATGAGGAAAGAATTCCAATATCCTTTCCTCCATAAGCGAGAACACAGCTTTGTTAAGGAGCGATTAGGGACAAAAAAAAGCTGCAATCTTAGGATCACTTCCTGGGCGTAAGCCCCTCTGAATAAAACAGGATTTATATCTCAATAGGCCTGTTTAGGATTGATGGAAAAGAAAGAGTTAAGCAGCTCCTCGGTCTCTTTCTTTCCTCTCTTGATTTTAGCTCCAAGCATGTTTTGCTTTAAAAAAAACCAAAACGTCATGGGAAAGGATCACGCAACTGAGTGTCACATGTGGCTTGAACTTTACTGAATAATGGGAATGGAACATCATGTTAGCAAGATCACAGAATGGATCAAAAAGATGTTGGATTTTATTCTTTGGGGGAAAATAATCTGAAGAAAATGCTCTGGTCCCCATTTGGCAAATACTCACGAACAGAAGCAGAGCCAAACTAGTGTCTTCTCTATAAAATTGTCCAGTTTTGTAAATCTGCCTCAGTGCTTGCAATATGTGGTAGATATGAACTTTTTAAAGTTATGAACATGAATAACAAATAGACACGGTGAAGTAAAAGCACACAATGTTCTTTACAATTTTTATCTCTTTTAGAACAATCTTGTAAGGAAAGTTATTATTTCCGTTCCCATTGTGATAACATATGTAGAATCAGAACTTAATTTATAGGTTTATCAAGAAACATCAGAAGAAGATCTATTTATGTTCCAAGAACACGATGGAAATTTTCCCATGATTAATCAAAAATTCAACTGGAAGTTTGTATCTGGTATTCTAAATTCACATCCAAGCACTGATGGAACATGATGACTCCAATTGATCTTTAAAAGAATAGCTTCTATGGTGTAGGTAAAATGAGAACTACTGAAAGCAGATCTATAGCAAAGCAGTTATAGAAAGTTACAGTGCAACTTACATGACTACATTAAAACAATTGAAATCAATTTACTCTGTGTAAGGAGTGACTCATATTAATAAGGTCAGAAATCTCTAAATTTGCATATGGAACCCCAGTAATTACGAGGAAATAGGCATAACGACATATTTTTAGATGTAGGAACAGTAGAACTCATTGGAAAATCCTTGTCATCTGTACCTTTTATCACCTAAGTATATAAGTCTAGCTAATGGAAAGCATGATCATCAAGATAAAATTAAAGAAAAAAATATCTGCCCTAGATCATGCACCCCAGAGAGAACAGGATGTGAAAGGAATAGAGTGACAGAAGGCTGCAAGGAGGAGGGAGAGTATTATTGGTTTCCATCCAAACAATGTGGAAGTAATTGAAACCTTGCAAGGACTTCTCTATAATAGCAGTGCATGGAAAACAGGAAAATAAAATTCACCAAAGATTCCAATTTACTGGGCTCCCACAGTCACATTTCATTCATAAAGTGGGAAGGATGTTTCTCCTTTTTCAACCTTTTATAAGGTGTTTATTATAGAAATAATGGATGCTAGAGTATCTGCATCTAATTGGATAATGGTATCACAATAATCTATTGTATTTTTATCATTCCTCATAATCATTTTAGAAATTATGAGTCAGATCCTTAGTATAGCTGCCTTGACCTCCTTGACCAAACATGTGTTAATGAACAGATCACTCAGATTCGTATAGCATCCCTCTGTTATTCTGGACAAAAGGAGTTTCTAGCACTTCCCCATGTCCCAGAAGAAACAATGAATATAAAAGGTCTAAAACATGCTTCACAATATCCATCTGTTCACCTCCAAGCTGCCAGTGGGAATTTTATAATTCCTTTGATAAGGCGAAGGAAATCCTCTCATATGGCCATGTTCTGTAGACAGAAGGTCCTAGGTGAAGTCTATGGCATTTCCAGTTATAGGATCTTGGAATGTAGGTGTTATGGAAAACCATTTATTGCCTATCTTGAAGAGCCACTGCCACTTGCGGATGGTTTTGAGCAAGCTGGACCAAAAAGGCAGCTTCATGTATTCATATTATTGCCAATTGGTATCTATATGCAATATTTTCTGGCTTAGAGGATTGGAGCAGTCTTGAATGCTTCTTGCGGCTTTCCCATTTTTACACCTGGAAGATGTGCTGAAGAGAATGAGAAAATTATCTAAGTTGGTAAGAGAGTCAATGTGATGTAGTGGTTAAGAGCAGGTAGACTCTAATCTGGAGAGCTGGGTTTGAATCCTCACTCCTCCATATGAGATGGGTTTGAATCCCCACTCCTCCATATAAGCAGTGGACTCTAATATGGTAAACCAAGTTTGTTTCCCACTTTCATACATGAGGCCTGCTGAATGACCTTGGGTTAGTCATGAACTCTTTTTGCACAGCACAAACAAAATGTCTTGAGGACAGGGGGGAAAAGCTTTTTGGGAAGGAAGTCTGCATAGCTTTTTCCCCAAGATGCCTTCAGGACATTTTATTTCTGCTCAACCCGTATTTTTGTGAAATACTAAACTAGTGATTCTTTTTTGCCAAGTTGGCTTAAAGTCATCTCTTGTTTGCTGTGTGGAGCTCAGGAGACAACTGATTTCTCCTGCCCAATCAAAAAAGTTCTCACTTTCATTTTCTGCTGCTTATAACCTCAATTGGGCCAGCCATTTGCTAATGTTGCCTGGGACGTTTCATCTGAATGCATTGTGCTCATGCTTCTTTTTAGCTCAAAAAGTACATGGTTCAACCCTGCTCTTCCTGTAGATTCCAGAAAAATATGGTTTTTCCTTTTTTATTTTCCATGAACTGTCTTTGAAGACATGAGCACTTTGAAGACATCAGGCTGATTCTCATATCATGTGTTCATGTCTTTGAAGACAGCTCACTGAATTTTTTTAAAATGTGTAAACTATATATTGCCGGAATTGGCAGGAAGAGCTGAGTTGAACCATGTACTTTTTGAGCTAAAAAGAAGCATGGGCATAATGCATGCAGAGAAAATGTCCTGGGCAACTTTAGTGAATGTCCCTCAGACAATGTTTTGCCGAAGGCTTTCACGGCCGGAATCACTTGGATGCTGTGTGGTTTCCGGGCTGTATGGCTGTGTTCTAGCAGCATTCTCTCCTGACGTTTCGCCTGCATCTATGGCTGGCATCTTCAGAGGATCTGATGTTGGGAAAGCAAGTGGAGAATGTATACCTGTTGGAGTGCTCCAACAGGTATATATACTCCACTTGCTTTCCCAACATCAGATCCTCTGAAGATGCCAGCCACAGATGCAGGCGAAACGTCAGGAGAGAATGCTGCTAGAACATGGCCATACAGCCCGGAAACCACACAGCACCCAAGTCCCTCAGACACTTTATTTGTTTATCCTGTCAAAAAATGAAGGAACAGATTTTTGTAAGACATTCCCAGGACATCTTATTTTGGTTGTGCAGAAAAGGCCACAGTTCTCCCAGAACTCTATCAGCCTCACCTACCTCACAAGTTGTCTGTTGTGGAGAGAACAAAGGAAGGAGTTTGTAAGCCACTTTGAGGTTGATTTTTCACGCCATGCCTGCCATGGCGCTTTTTGCTCCACTGTTGATTCTTCACTGCTCCCCAGTTCTTTGTGGGATTCAAGGCCAGCATGTTATGTCCAAAATGTTTCTTCATGAGTCCGGTGCTTCTCCATTTGAACAGTGAGCTCTTCCACAATGTCTTCCACATATGCGCAGACAACCTGTTTCCCTCATTCTGATTGGCTGAATCTCCCCCCGTTCCCTCCCACTCATTTTCACTATTTTAGTTTTACATGACTCTTAACACAAAACAGGCACTGAGAACACAAAATAGGCCTTTGCGCCGCCCCCCCCCCCCTTAAAATCCTTTCATATGCGATGGAATGGCTGTCCTCCACCACCACACTGATCTAAAATCTAAATCCTTGCGTGCCCAAGAGAATAGTTGCTCTCCTGTTCTCAGCGCTTGCACATGCCGCTTTTCTGACCAAGGTTTCTCCCTCTTTTTTAAAAACCAAGGTTTCTTCCTCCATTTTTTTTCACTGCAAGGAGGGAGGATGCTGATTTTCAGCACCTGTCTATTGGTGGGGCTGGCCAGAGCAGCGAGCCGGGAAAATGGCCCCAGTTCTGCTATGGAGTTTGCACAGCAGTGGAAGCCTCTGAAGCAACAAAGGGGTATTTCAAAAAAACCACAACCTTTGCTGTTCAGGAAAATTGTGGAGCAAAGCCAATGCTGTGGAGAAGCTCCTGGGCAAAAACATGGTGCCGTGAAGCACTCCCGATTGCACTGGGGCATTCCCGTAGCAACAGGGGAGCAATTTCAACTTGAAAAATCAGCCTGAGATGCCTTTCAATTAGGAAAAGCGGAGCAAAATCCACACTCCTTGTCTTCTTCCTTTTTAAGCCAGACTCCCAGTGCCCACCTAAGCCCTCCCAGTGCCCACCACTACCACCCCTAAGCTCTGAAAAGCTGTGCTAAGGAAACACATTTACCATCATGACTATCTATCCAAAGGGTCTAGAGTCATCATATAATTAATCAAATGCCTCCATCCCATCCCAGAAATGGTGTTCCAATACCTTTTCAATACCCCAGAAGAGGCTTTTCAATATCTATGTAAAGCTGCTAGAAAGAGGTTATTCTGAGATTTGGGCTGAGCTGTCACCAATATGCACATGACACTTAAGTCCATCTTGCACTTCCAGTGGATCCCAGGAAGCTATGAAAACTGTGAACAGATGCCCAGAGGAATAAATGAGGGCTAACAGGCTAAAACTGAATTCCTACAAAGAGAAGGTGCTACTAGTGAGGAGTGGGTAGGCTTGACCCAGGAATGAGGCCAATCCTCCCAGGCATCCCGCCCAATCTCCCAGGCACCCCGCAAAACATCCCAGGAATCCCGTCCAACCTCCCAGGTGTCCGGCCAATTCTCCCAGGCATCCTGCCCAACCTCCCAGGCACCCCGCACAACCTCCCAGGCACCCCACCCAACCTCCCAGGTGTCCGGCCAATCCTCCCAGGCATCCCGCCCAATCTCTCAGGCACCCCGCACAACATCCCAGGCACCCCGCACAACATCCCAGGTGTCCGGCCAATCCTCTCAGGCATCCTGCCCAACCTCCCAGGCACCCCGCACAACATCCCAGGCATCCCGCCCAACCTCCCAGGTGTCCGGCCAATCATCCCAGGCATGCTGCCCAATTTCCCAGGCACCCCGCACAACATCCCAGGCATCCCGCCCAACCTCCCAGGCACCCCGCCCAACCTCCCAGGTGTCTGGCCAATCCTCCCAGGCATCCCGCCCAACCTCCCAGGCACCCCGCACAACATCCCAGGCATCCCGCCCAACCTCCCAGGTGTCCGGCCAATCCTCCCAGGCATCCCGCCCAACCTCCCAGGCACCCCGCACAACATCCCAGGCACCCCGCACAACCTCCCAGCTGTCCGGCCAATCCTCCCAGGCATCCTTCCCAACCTCCCAGGCACCCCGCACAACATCTCAGGAATCCCGCCCAACCTCCCAGGTGTCCGGCCAATCCTCCCAGGCGCCCTGCCCAACCTCCCAGGTGTCCGGCCAATCCTCCCAGGCATTCCGCCCAGTCTCCCAGGCACCCTGCACAACATTCCATGCACCCCGCCCAACCTCCCAGGTGTCCGGCCAATCCTCCCAGGCATCCCGCCCAATCTCCCAGGCACCCCGCACAACATTCCAGGAATCTTCTGTTTTGTATGGGGTTTCACTCCTCACTACAGGACCAAGTCTGTAGCTTGGGGGTGCTGCCAGAACTGGGCCTCCTGTTAGATGAAAAGGTGGCAAAACTGAATGAAATACTGCTGGTGACCTTCTACTGTGCATAGAGTGTGTTTTAACATATTGTATCTGTGCATGGTTTGCCAGTTGCACAGTGGCAGATAGGAAAGCGCTCCAAAGGGTAATTACTACTGCCCAGAGAATTACTGGCTGCCCTCTCCCCTCCTTGAAGGAACTTTATAATGCCCGTTGCCTAAAGAAAATTCAGAATATTCTGAAGGACCTGTCTCATTCGGCATACTCTTTTTTAAAAAATGTTACCATCTGGCAGACAATACAGGATCATAAAAACAAGGACAAATAGGCTCAGAGACAGCTTTTATTCGAGAGCTGTGATTATGCTGAACTCCATGGTTTCACGTTGATGTGGTTGGGGCTGTGTAGTGATGGTTGGGTAGGATGGGGTGTGAGGTCTGGAAGAGTGTGCATCGGGGAAGGCTTGTAATTTCGTTGTGCATACACAACAACAACAACAGCAATGATCTTCCAGTAGCTCAAGTTGGTGAACCAGCTGTGGCCCTTCCTGGGTAAGAAAGACCTTGCCACTATGGTGAATGCCCTGGTAACTTCTAGATTAGATTATCGCAACTCACACAATGTGGAGTTCCCTTGAAGACTGCTAGGAAACTACAACTGCACAGAATGCTGGGGCCAGGTTGTCAACTGGACCATATCACTCCAGTCTTGTTCCATCTACAATGTTTATGGGCCTAACTTAAGGTACTGGCGTTGACTTTAAAAGCCCTTAGTGGCTTTGAGCCAGAATACCTTAAGGATCACCTTCTCCCATATGAATCAACCCATCCCCTCCAGTTATCTTTGGAGGCCTTGCTTCAGGTGCCCCTGCCATCTGATACCAGATGGGAGCAACTTGGGGAAGGGCCTTTTTGGTTGTGATGCTGAAACTTTGGAATTCCCTCAGGGAAATTCATCTGTGTCCCTCGGTCATTCTTTCCCACCAAAAGGTTAAACCTCCCATTTTTTCCTCCTCTAGAACTGCGCAATTGTACCTTCAAGATCTCACTTTTAAGAAACTCCCATCCATCTTGTACTCCCTTTTCTTTTAGTATTCTTAACCATGGGATCGCACCCAGTAGTTTCTTAAGTTTACTGAAATCAGCTTTCTTAAAGTTTAGAATGCATGCCCAACTAGACTTGGCATCCCCTTTTCATTGTATAACAAACTCCAGGAGAACATGGTCATTCCCACCTAGGGACCCTACCACTTCCACCCCATTAATCAGGTTATCATTGTTGGTTAGGAGCAGATCTAAAATAGCTGATTCCCTTGTTGCTTTGTCTACCTTCTGGACCATGAAATTGTCTGCAAGGCAAGTGAGGAGATTGTTGGACCTGGCAGGGGCGTAATGCCCATTGGGCAAAGTGGGCAGTTGCCCAGGGCGCCCCCTTGTGGTGGGCGCCAAAAATGCAGGGTTCTTTTGTGAGGGTTTTGCTATTTTAGTGGGTTTTCAGTTTTTGGCTTGCAGGGGGCATAGTTTTTAGGCTAGCGGCACCAAAGTGTCAGGGATATTTTGGAAGACTCTCCTGATGCTATCACCCAGGTTTGGTGAGGTTTGGTTCAGGGAGTCAAAAGTTATGGACTCCCAAAGGGGGTACCCCCATCACCCATTGTTTCCAATGGGAGCTAATAGGAGATGGGGCTACACCTTTGAGGGTCCATAAGTTTGGACCCCCTGAACCAAACTTCACCAAACCTGGGTGGTATCATTAGGAGAGTCTCCTAAAGATACCCTGAAAGTTTGGTGCTGCTAGCTTAACAATTGCACTCCTGACAGCAGGCACCCCAAAATTTCCCCAGATTTTCATCCAACTCTTTAGTCTGACTTAGGGGTCAGTAATAGACCCCCACAATGAGATCACTGTTGTTTTTCTCCAACATCATAATGTTTTCATTTAGTTTAAAGTTTACAATTTAGGCTGAAGTTCATGGTAGTTTCTGTTTCACTGAAATACTTTCCTCTGCCTCTAGTGGATTTGTGATATCAACTTTTTTTTGTTGGCAAAAGATTTTGGTATCATAAATACTATACAACTTCACTATAATATTCAGGGAGAAGCTGGATTGTTAAAGTGAAAAATCCTGTTAAAATGCTAATGTATTCAGCAATAATATAGCTGATGTGACTACATACATTTGCATTTTTTCCTTAAACCCTCCCTCTGACATGAGGCACATTTTAACATGGGGTATTTTAAAACAAATTACCTCTGTAACACGGAATGAAAGGAGTGCCATTAAAAAGAAAGCTTTGATTTTAAGGGTTTAAGAAACTGGGTAGTATTGAACACAAAGCCCTATGTAACTTGAGAATGAATTGATTATCTATGCACTAGAGACTCAGTGAAGTTCAAAAACTCAGTGTTTGCAGAGCTAATTTCACTCTCTCTGGTGTTGCACACACAGCTGAAGTGTTGACTTACATGAAGCGGAAAAAGGGTTTAATGGTCAGGAAACAAGCTCTAAATCCTAAACTGGAAATGCAACATTAATGAACAAAATGGCCTCCAAAAGGTTTTATGGTTTATTTTTCTCATATGGCAGACTTATATTTTGTATGTGTGCGTTTTTTTGTTTTTGTCATGAAAACTGTTGCCAGTAAATTACCACAAGATATGTGGATGACCATAGTACATGTCTGATAGTTGTTATGGAAAATATCTTCCACTTGTCAGCACTGGCAGGCAGCAGCATTTAGAAAAAGGTGGGAGAAAAAAAATCTATTTTATAAGTCACAATCCTATTTTATAAACCTCAGGTCTACATAGAAACTACAAAACACAGCATTCAGACTCGTATTAAGGAGCACAAAAGACACTGTCAATTTAACCATCCCAAAAAATCAGCAGTAGCAGAACATGCTCTAAACAAAACTGGACGTAACATTTTATTTGAAAACACTGACATTCTGGACAACTTGGACGGTTACCATGTCAGACTGCAAAAGGAGGCCACTGAAATCCACAAACACCAAGACAACTTCAACAAGAAGAGACTCTGAGAATTAACAAAACTTGGCTACCAGTACTTAAAAACACCAGAATCAAAGGCCAAGGGCATGCTAGGTTCAAGGGACAGTGGACTCCACCCAGACACAGGATTTGCATTTACTAATACTATTGTTGCTGCAGGGAATGCAAATGTGAATACAAATGTAAATGGATTGAAAACCCCTCCCGCAATACAGTGCAGTCAACCACATCTTTGCATAGCAAGTTCCACCCAAACACTTATTGATTGGTTCTCCACCCTGGGACATGGGCAATATATACCCCACCAAATTAGTGACCTAATTTGAATGTTCCGCTGTGTAAAAATCCTCCCCAAATTCAGAAAATTGGTATATCAGAAGAAAGCAGTCTACTATCTGCAAATGTTTTGAGCAGCTTGTCAAGACTCTGGAAAACAATAAACTGATGGCTTTTTAAAGTAACTGTGAAGCTTATCTGGAAAGACTCTGCTGTGTATTTATGAGCTAATATTATTGTACCGTTACCTAAAAGATGGGTATTGGATGTTTGGGGGAGAGCAATTTCTCTGCTTGCCCCAGGTGACATTTTTTGTAGATACACTCCTGTGAGGGAGTAACATGAGTCCCTTCCTGCCATCATCCAGAGAACCTCTAGCATGAACTGCTCTCTCTATTAAGTTCCTAATTCACAGGATTTATGCATGTTCACACATTTTCTGAAGAGAAATGCCATGAATGAACTGGGTTTTTATGTAGTCAAGCATTCATATGAGGGATTTAATTCACACAGGAGTTCACACAGGATTTAATTCACACAGGAGTCCATTAGTGTAGCTCAGGCCCTGCACTGCTCTATCACCTTGGGGAACTAAGACATGTCTGACAGCATAGGGAAGAAAGGAACAACTAGCCAGCCAGGATATGGTTACATAATAAAGGGAAACCCATACCATTTCGTTGAAGCTGTTTTTTCAACAGAGAAGGACGTTTGTGCCTTATCTAGACTGAGGTATGAGCAAATATGCACACAAATATCTAACACTAAATTATGATCAGCATAATAATTTTCTAACATTGTTTGCTCCTTTCTATTTTTTGTTGTCATACTTCAAAACTTATTCCATACATGCATTAGTCTTTTTGCAACCCTGGTTTTCATTCACTGGAATTTATATGGGAAAAGAATTGCCCCAGATGTAAACACAGGGCATCTCAGTAGGTTTTGGTTTACTGCATGAAGCAGCTTGACATCAGTAAGGAACCAAAATAGCCTAAATATAAATTGCATGGAAATTTCAAAGTCTGGAAACACCTCATGGAGGATATGAGAGATATTCCTGGCAAAATGCCCAGTCAACAAGTAAGGCTTAAGAACCTTTAACCACAATAGGTACATCTAAGATCCTTTGCAGACTGCAGTCTTGCTACACTACTCAATCATGTCTGCTACAGTATTGTTAAGCAGGTGTATTTCTAGCAGGAGTTAGAAATAACAAAATCATAATCTGAATCACTCTGATATTTTCCATAACCACTGTCCTCTATCACCTGTATACTCATGCATTAGTCAGAGAGTAGAACTGACTAGCCAGCAGATAGCATGAAATAAAAAAAATCCAGCAGTGTGATGGCATGAGAGACTGAGTCTGAATTGTCACTTGCCTGCTGACTAACATTCCAGCACGGAAGCATACAGGAAGCCAGCCAGAGCTGGGAAGGACACTGCCCCGGTGCTTCCCTTCTGCCACTTCAAAAATATCAACTAACAGGCTCAATTCAAGAAGTGCTGTGCTCAGACTGACAATAGCTCTTGGCCTTTGCCTCATATTATGCAACTGAAAAATAGAAGGAAAGAACTGCAAATGAATAATAGTGGATGCTAAGAATAATTCTCATGCAGGGGCCTGTGTCGAAGGTTTTCAGTAATGAGACAACTAGGGGATTCAAAAATCAAGGCATATAGCTTGCTCTTCAAACTGTGAAATTTCATAAATCAAATTTTATTGTTGTTTTGGTAAAAGCTTCTCATTAAGGGATATTCCAACCAAAGTCTCTCATTCTGGGAAGGCACCCATATATGATTTATAAAGCAGAGTAAAAGAAAACAAATTAATTGCCCACTCCCCACTTCCTAATACAATTTGAATGTTTCCTCAAAATCTTAATATCTCTGGAGAGAAAAGCTTAAACTGAAAAATCAAAGGACTCTGAATTTAGTAATAAGCAAATCACTTTTTCCTGTATGGGCCACACTGAAGTGCAGGAATTTCCACAAATCTTTCAAAAATATCAAGAATGTTTTGTTTTACTTTGTTTGGCTTACTTTGTTTTGTTTGACTTTGCATTGTTTGTAAGTTCACATCCTCAGTTGTTTGTAACTTCACAGCCCCAAGCCTGAAGAAAGTCCAGCACCTTTTTAGCCATGGCTCCAGGGAACACTCTGTCCAATGAGACCAGCGCCCTGAGTGATTTAGTGCAGTTAAGGAGGGCCTGTAAGGCAGAGCTGTTCGCCAGCCATATGGCTGAAGCAGCAACAGTTACCACCTTTGGCCTTCCCCCCACTCCCTGGTCCCTCCCAGATCACCTCCTGTTATTAGATAACAGGTTTTGTTTTTATCTGCCCCTTTTTAAAGATTTACTGGAGCTCAGTGACAGTGGATGTTTTCATCACCTTGTCTTTTAGTAGACATATGTAAAGGTTTTTTCCTAAATTTAAACTCATAGTAGATACAGTTTGTTGTATCATGGTGGAAACCATCCCGAACCAACCACTAACCAAGATGGCACCTGAAGCAGATTGTTTTATTAGACACCTTGGTTGGTTGGAATAGCCTAGGCTTAAAAATAGTTTTTCACTACCCTTTTTGAAGTTTTAGGTCCAGAAATGTATAATGAGGTAGCCTTGCTTTGTTGTGAGTCCCAAAAATGATACTGGGACTAGAGGGAAGCCAGTGACCAGAGAAGAGCCAGCGATGGTGCTCCATGGACCTTGGTGATGGTAGATGGCTGCGGCAGCAGCAGGTAGCTCTGACCCAGGGCATCGGCAGCATGAGGGCAGACGCCGGATTTTGGGGCTTGTGCCAGACTTTGGGCTCTCGAAATTTGCACAGCGGGCTGTGATTCTCCTTGCCAATGGTCGTGTTGAGCTGACAGCAGCCAGGGACAGCGGCTCCGAGTCCAGGTGCTGGTGGTGTGAGGGCCGATGTAGGGCTCCGAAACTTGCCCAATGCTTTGAAATCATTTTGACCAGCTAAAACATCAGGCCAACGGAGACTGGGGACAGCAGCACAGAGTTGGGGCGTCGACGGTGTGAGCTGGGGACCTGTGGCGGATCCTTTGGACTCTGGGAGAAACGGCCTGCTGGGGACGGTGTCTGTGGTGAAGAAACCTCCACTCTTCGGGAGGAACAATGGTCAGCGCAGGAAGGGGCTGGTGGTGAGAGGGCCAACCGGCAAGGCCCCCTGGTGGCACGAGAAGGAGTTGGCAGTGTGCGAGCCCATCTTTCTTTGCCTCCTTCATCACTCTCTCGAGGGAATACTGAACTTTGTAAGTCGCCATCTGGATTAAGTTCTCTCAGTTCTCTCACTGATTGTATACTGTTTTAATTTATTTAATAAGATTTTATTGTGTCTGTTTTTAAAATGTTGTTGCCGCCCTGAGCCCCTTGGGAGAAGGATGGAATAAGAATAAATAAATAAATAAAATATAAATAAATAAATAAAATAGGGGAGGGGCAGTATAGGAATTTAATAAAATAAAATCAATAAAGCACAAACTTCTTAACTGTTTTTAAATCAAAAGGTTTCTGAAGTCTTTCATTTTTTAAGCTGCTTATCTACCTAGACTGAATTTAATTGAAATTTTAAAATACAGAGGGGGGAAAAATGACATTTTATTAAGCAGGGGGAGGAAGTTGGTCCTTAACTACCCCTCAGATTCACAAAGACAAATGAGATCTGTTTACAATAGTTAAGAAAATCCAGTATTTTATACTGTATTTTAAATGAATCCTATAGCAACAAACTTTGGTTAAAAGTCAAAAACGGGTTTACCAAACTAAACATTTTTAATGAATATTAGTACCATTATAAAGCCAGCATGGGGTTGTGGTTAAGGCGTCGGACTACAATCTGGGATGCCCAGGTTCAAATCCCCACTCTGCCATGGAAACTTGTTGTATGACCTTGGGCCAGTCATACACTCTCAATCTTAAACCTGGCAAGAATTTTGATGGGAGACCTGATGAAATACCAGAGTAGTGATGCAGAGGTGGGCAATGGCAAATCACCTCTAAACAACAACAACGTATCCTGCTTGGAAAACTCTATGGGGTTGTCATAACTCAGTTGTGACTTGACAGCAAAAAGTACCATTAGATTACTCTAAGATTTACTGAAAGAACAGTTTGAGACCCACAGCTGAACCATTTTTGCTTCTTTACTGTACACACATCTAAAGAAACTACCCCCGCTTTTATTTTTGCATCATTCTCTATTTTGTTTTTAAATTTCTGAAGCACTGTGAAAAGTCAGACATTCCTGAGTTGGCTGTCATGACCAAAGTTTAGGAACAGCAAACAATACTGACAGGACAACTCACTGCAAGTCTGAGAAAACTAACTAATGAAACATACTACAGGGAGGCCCTGAGTGAACAGCACTCTTATGACAGAGCCAGCATGATGTCGTAATTAAGAACAATTGACTCAGTTTCCCACTCCTCCACATGAAGCCTGCTAGGTGACCTTGGGCCAGTCACAGTTCTCAACCTATAAAAAAGCAGGCAATGGAAAACTACCTGTGAGTCTCTTCCTTTGAAAACCCTATGGGGTCAGCACAATTCAGCTGTGACTTGACGGCATGCACACTAGGGTTGCCAATCTCCAGGTGGTACATGGCAATCTCCCACTATTACAACTGATCTCTAGGCAATAACGATCAGTTCACCTGGAGAAAATTGCTACTTCAGAAGGTGGATTCTATGGCATAATACCCATTGAAGCCCCTCCCCTCCACACCTTCCTCAGGCTCTACCCCCTAACTCTCCAGAGCCATCAATCCTGACACACAGTTAAATTTTTAGCAGCCTCCTGTATTTCATTTGGCATACATTTCTGCACTTGACGCAACATTTTGTAACGTAGTCTAGTTGAAGAGAGCATGTGTTTCCCTGATACCTTGGAATTAGTCCCACTGAGTTCTGTACACGTTCCTTGAAATTATGTGCTTTCGTGATTCAATGTGCTCTGTACTTCACAGGTTCCAGTTCTCCATTATCAAGTCCCTCTAATCCTGAACTTATCTCATGGCCCTCTGCAACTTACATTCCCTATGAAATGTTCCATTACAAAGAATTCCAATTAAATTCTTCTCCCATTTGCACTTTTTTCAAAACTCTGCTATTTGCAAAAAAAAAGTTTGAACTTCACACTTTCTCCCTTGAACAGACAGAACTTCACCTATTTTGTCTCTTTGGCTGATTTTGCACGCCAAAATTACTCCTCTGTTGGCATGGGGAATGCCCTGATGCAATCAGGAGTTTTGCATTGCACACGGTGCTGCAGTGTGGCTGCTATGTTTTTGCACCGGAGCCACCCTGCGGCATTGGCTTCACTCAACGAATTTCCTGAACCACAAAGGTTGAGGTTCTTTTGAAATGCCCCTCTGTTGCTCTGGAGGTTTGCACTACCGTACAAAATTCCTCTGTAGCAGAACTGGGCCCAGTTTTCCTGCCTTGCCGCTCTGGTCCACCCCACCAATGGACGGGTGCTGAGAACCCCACCCTTCAGTGAAAAAAATGGAGGGAGAAACCTTGGTTTTTAGAAAGGAGGGAGAAACCTTGGGCAGAAAAGCAGCGTGTGCTGGTGCCGCAAACGGGAGGGCGGTGATTCTCTCACACACGCAAGGATATTAGATTTAGATTTCAGACGGAGGGTGGGTGGAGGACAGCGATCCGATTGCACATGCAAGGATTTTAGATGGGGGGTGAGGGCACTGATTCTCAGCGCCTGTTTTGTGAACACAGTTCTAAAATAGAACACAGAAACTAAAATAGTGAAAGTGAATGAGGGGAACGGGGAGATTCAGCCAATCACAATGCGGGAAACGAAGGTTGTCAACGCATGCGTGGAAGACGTTGCAGAAGAGCTTGCTGCGCAAATGGAGTAGCACCGGGCTCATGAAGAAAGATTTGGGACATAACACACCGGCCCTGCCTCAAATTCCACAAAGAACTGGGGAGCAGTGAAAAGTCAACAGTGGGGCAAAAAGTGGAACAGCAGGTACACTCCCCAGATCTACCACAGGGCATTTTGATATACAAAATCAGCCTTTGATTCTCAGATGCAAGGACAATTGCATGAGAGCAGATTAGTCCAACCTAAAATGTCTTATTAACAACAAAGCATATTCTAATCCATAATATATTTTATTGTAAACATATGACAGTTCTCCTGGGTTTAAAAAGACAGAACATTGTATCATCAGGTACTATATTGTTATCCACAGCCAGGGGTAACTAGAAAGTGATTTCAGAGTGATTTCAGCTTTGTCAGCAATGAGCAATAGTGATTTCAAAGTGATTTCAGCTTTGGCAGCAGTGAGTGGATGCAGAGGCAGGCTGCCTTCAGAGCAGAGGTTCTTTATTGTGATTTCAAGCTCTTTCCAGGCCAGACTGCCCAGTACAGAACAAAACACAGCCCTTTTTATACAGTTTTTCACCTTGATCAGAGGAGGAAGGGGGCAGTCCCCTGCCACATAATACAGACAATTTAAAACAAAGAGGAGGAAGACAGTCTTTTGTTTTTGCTGATGGGATTAAGTCCCAAAAGAAAAGGCTGCCAATGAATCTTGAGATCCTAGAAGTGGAAACTTCACTAGTCCAATGGGTCTTGAGATCCTAGAATTGGAAACTTCAATAGTCCAATGAGCTTCTGGATCCTGAGAGTAAAACTTCAAACAGTCCAATAGCAAAACAGGGTGACATCCTTTGTTAGTCAAAAGGTCCTTTTGTTGGTGAAAATGGGATTACCTGGGTGTTGGTCCAAACTGAATTCCAGGACTAGTTTCCTTGTCCCTTAATATCAACCTTTCTGGCCACTGCTTTGGCCATCAGACACAAATTTCAAAAATAACATTTCTAAACTTAAACGTTAGGGAAACCTTAAAGGATAAACACATGTACTTATACTTATGGGCAAGACTTTACAAATACTTATTGGCATGGCTTTCTTAAATCTAACAATAACAAAACCTTAAACTAACTGAAGAACCTAACTAAACTAACATCCTAAACTGCAGGCACATCACAAATTCAACTTAAAAGGGGCTTTTAATACATCCTAGAAAGGCATAAACAAGAGGGAAACCATATAGCATTGGCACAAACATACATATGCGTTCTCTGTGAACCTTATGGAGGCTTCTGAACCACACAAGTCTCCGTGTCCAGGCATGGAGCCAGTGTAGCTAGGCAACCTGACTTCAGGAAAATATTTTGTTTATTTTCCTGTCGGTAACAATATCATTCAAAGGATTAGGCCTGTGCTTTTTCATGAATATCCAGATTAATTCACAATCACAGTGAAAATACTGCTGTAGGGACAGTTTCTCAGTAGAATTCTCAATAATAATGTAAAAAACAAGATCTTGTTCTTTTGGTTTGTGTAATGCAGTATTGCCAGGAAAGGCAGATATCTTTTTACCGGTGACACACCCAAGCTGACCATGTCCACTCAGACATGCAAACAATAGAGCTCAGTTTGTCCCGTGTCAAATACATCCTTTATAGATATGCAGAGTAGCATAGAGTTAAGTATGCACATTCACTGAAGGTTTAGATTCCATTGAATGGGCAAATTGAAATTTCACTCCCTGTCCCTCCCATCAGAGCCATCTGGAATTGTTTCTGGTTTTCATGTTTCAACTGTCCCTAAGAAATTGTACTGTGTGCCTCTATAATATGGCCACCTCTGATTTATAGAGTAAATTGAATTTACTGCAATAGTGAATGTTGTTGACAAACAATACCCCTAGATGAGTGGCAGGCACTTCCTAAAGTGGCAAAGAGGCAATAGCCCTCCTAAGTGAGCAAAGGGCAATTTCCTTTCAATCATACAAGACGAATTACTGTAAACTCATCTCATCTGGCAGTTTTTTTTAGTTCCACTAAATGGACAAACTGTGAGAAATGAAATAACACGCTGGCATCTGTACTTGCCATGGTAAAATTACTCAGACTTAAGAAGAACAGAGTTGCTTGTTCAATTTATTCTAGAAAGGGAAGTGCCTGATTTGTTCTTTTGAAGGCTCCCTCCTCCCTCCTTCCCGCCAAGGCTCCACTGGATCCAGTCCACGGCTGGCGAGCTGCCTCCCTGGCTATTGATTCAGCAGAAGGCAGAAGCCAGACTGGGTCTTACAATGAAGGCCTGGATTTATTGTGAGAAAACACAGGGTTTGGAGTGAACCCTTGCAGCTAAAAGTTGGTCTTGAAACAGGGAACCCCAAAACCTCCTACATTTTATTAGAAACCAGAATGAGGAAGTTGTTCCCCTTATGGAAAGCACACAACTATGAGCTAGCTGGGTGGCAGATTTTACTGCTGCTAAAATGAATGGGAACTGTAGCATACGATCTGGTTTTGAGAACGATTGCCCTGAGCTGTGGTTGCGGTCTGAATCAGCTTCTCTCTATTCCTCAGCTACAATAAAAACTCCAACTTCTATAATTTATACAAAAAATTGAGAAAGGTTTAAAGTAGAGGAGGAACTACTGTTATCTTTAAATCACAGAGAATTTAGCAGAAAAATATATGGATAAATATTTCTCTCAGAAACAGCCTCATTCCTTTCTTGGTCTGAGTCTGAGATGAAGAACTTCTCTCCCTGCAGCCTCCTCTCGGTTCCACTAGCTTGCTCTCTCCCTGCCTGCCTATCATCTTGCTGTAATTGTTTCCAGATTTGTGTGGGAGGTCAGGGCCCGGGAGTGCTGCTTCATGCCAAGTTTATAAACAGAGCAGTGTTTCCAGATGGCCACTGGCTCCAGCCTGGCTAGCAGGTTGATTGGGACCAGAATAACAACAGGTGGAGGACAGACAATGAATTCCTTGACACTTATTTTACTCCCCCTCCCCCCCTCCCATTCAGCAGCCACCACCATGACTACCAGACTCACCAGCAGACCCCTGATATATTCCAGCCAGCAAAGGAGTGAAAGGAAAAAAGCAAGTGACTTCCTCATTTCAAGAAAAAGAGGGGCTTGAGGTGAAATCTGCTTTATTTTACTGCCACAGGCTACTTACTCCTGCTGTTAATTAAAGTTGCCTGTGGTGATTTATGGAGGGGAGGCTCTTAAAGGTAAAGAAGGAGTAAGTGTGTATTTCTAAAATACTAACTTAACAACATCCCCATGAACATGGATTCTTGCTCTAGGAACACATACTTCCCCTGTTAATATTTTGGCAGCAACATCCACCCTCACAAACCTTTATAGAAAGAATTCAACAGTCCAACTGGTTACATTTCCAGGTTGTTGTTTTTTATTCTTCCACATTGGCTGGCGGTTTAACATAACATGATAGGAAGATTTGCAGATTGTTGGAGGAAACTGGTCTGACCGATTTGTGACATATGCTGCAGTGTTTCTGACCACCTAGGCACGTAATGGTGTTATTTTAATAAACAGCATCCTGGCCTTCAAAACCCAGAATTGCCAACTTCAGGTTTGGACATTTCTGGAGATTTGGGGGTAAAGCAAGGAGATGGTGGGATTTGGGGAACTGAGTTGCCTCAGAGGAGTATAATGCCATAGAGTCCACCCTCCAAAGCAGCAATTTTCCCCAGGGGAACTGATCTCTATAGACTGGAGACAAGTCGTGATTCTGGGAAATCTCCTCGTATGGAAGTTGGCAACCCTTCCCAACTGAGAAATAAACCCTGAATAAACAGTGTTGCTTTCAGGTCATCCAAATCCATATGAGATTTCACCAGCACTTTCCTTTTCTTTTTCAGGAGCTTCATGGAATGATTTAAATTGGGAGAGTGGGGGGAAGTGGTGGGATCCCAAAATTTTAATAACAGGTTCCGATGGTGGTGGGATTCAAACAGTGGCGCCGCCACACACACGCACCTCCAGTCCCTATTGGGCAGGGAGGTTGCTTTAGTAACCCCTTCTCGGCACTCAGAAAAAATTAGTAACCTCTTCTAGAGAAGTGGTGAGAACTGGTTGGATCCCACCTCTGGGGGAATACATGATAAAAGGTTTTCACATGAGTGCAAAGGAGTACATGATAAAAGCCCTTTTCTCTGTTCTTCAGCTTTTCCTTCCCACCTGTCCAAACTACTCAAATTACCTACCCCCCCAACAGTATAAGGACTTGTGATGGATGTAATTCAACATGAAAGTGTTCTGCTATCACATCTAGTTTGCATATATGTAATTTGTACCCACATATGGATATGTACCCATATATTATACATATATCGAATCTAAGCACACATCTATGGGTTTGCTTTAGTTTTCCTAGAATACAATTTGAAGGTTACGAAAGACTGTCAAACCACTCTGACCAAAGTCTGGTATGCAGAAAATGAACAATCTAATTTCCAGTGATGACAACTCTATAATATGCACTCAAAGTCTCTGCCTACATCTATCATTATGCATAGACTAAGAGAAGGTAAACTGCCACCATCAGCTAGGCCAATATTATAAACTAGAACCAAAGCCCATTTTAACTTAAAATAAAAAGGACTCTAGTAAGGGGGGAGGGAGGGCGAAGGGGGATCCCCTGCCCCTTCTTCCTCCTCCCCAGGTATCCACACCCACACAAGGCTCCTCCCAGGCCCTGGGCCAGACTTACCACAGGCCACAGGTATTCCTTGTCACCAGGTGGATAGTTGTTCTTGTGTGGGTTGTGGGAGGTGGGGGAATGGGGGGGAATGGGGAGGTGGGTGCCAGGGCCAGCGGGAGAGCAGCTGGGGTTTGGGATAGGGTGAAGAGCAGCAGGAGGGCTTTTCTATGGCTAGCAGGGAGGGGGATTTGGTGCCTTTGGCCACTGGGTCAGGCTTAGTCTGAGGGTGGGGAGAGGGCAGGGGGAATTGGAAGGGTTTTTTCTGGGCCAGGGGGAAAGCAGTCTGTCGCCTTTGTCCTGATATGGATAGGTTGATTCTGGGTGGGGGGGTGGGAGGAAGCAGGAGGTCTTTTTCTGAGCCAGCAAGGCAGGTGGCTGGTTGTCTTTGCCCCATCACAGGTGGCCTGCTCCTGGGTCTGGTGTTGGGAGAGATGGTGGGAAGATGTGGGAGGGCTGTTGTGTGGCTGGCGGGGAGGGGGATTTGCTGCCTTTGTGCCACCAGCCAAGGCTTGATCTGGGGAGTGGGGAGAAGGCATGTTGGAAGGAAGGCTTTTGCCAGGCCAGGGAGAGGGCCTGTGGGAAGCAGGAGGGCTCTTCCCGGGTCAGGGAGATGGCATACAGGAAGTGGGAGGGGAGGGGAGTTGGGGGAGCAGGAAGTCATTGGCAGGCCCAGTAGGGCTTTCCAGGGTGGGTGGCCAACCTCTCACTCTCTTTCAAGTGTGAGGATGAATCTTCAACCAATGGGCATGCAGGACAGTCTCCTGCATACCCACTGGTTGAGGGTTCATCATCAGGACAATTTGCATGTTACTGAATTATACAGGGTAAGACAAAGAATACTCATTCTGCTAACCTACAGGTTGTGCCTGGCCTAAAAAAATGTCTGGCTTTCATCAACCAGAATCAGCCCTTTCTTGGCTCTGACCCCAGGCTGGTGGAACACTCTTTCAAATGAAACCCAGGCCCTATGGGAATTGTTACAGTTTCACAGAGTTTCTAGGTTTCAGCTGTTTCCCCAGGCGTATGGCTGCGGGCTGCAGCATTGCTCAACTTGGTAGCCCTCCCTTCAACCTCCCCATTACCCTTTTCTTTGTGCTCTGACCCCTTTCCCACTCTTTATCTTTCTTTTGTATTTATTATCTTATATTTGATAGCAAATTCACTCCCTGCTCTAGTTGACTGGTTGATTGAAATTTAAGATTTACAGTGCTGTGTTTACATTGCAGATTTTATATGGTCAATTTTAGCATTGTTGCATTCAACAACTGCTGTAAGCCCATCTGACAGGTAAGTGCTACCTATAAATTCAATAAACAAAAAAAATTAGTTTCAATATGAATTTTCAAACATAATTTTGAAATGAATTTTAAAAGAAGCTACTGCAAATGCATGTGTTGACATAATCTACATATGTGTTTGCCTTGTTGGTTTCTTTTTTCCTTTAATGAATACTTATCAGAGATCATATATACAGATTCCCTGGCTGTTGTTTTAAATGAAAGAAAACAACTTCCAAATGTGGCTGGTACATAACTCATCATTCCCTGAGCTCGTACAAATTAGTCCCAAACAGTGTTTATAAGTGAGCCACATAGCTGATTTCTAATGTTAGTACAAGGAGCTAGCTATGCTTCTCCTCAAATAACTTTTGAAACACCTCAGACCAAAATGCAGTTATTTTTCCCTTTCAAAAACTTGGCAGGAGGGTGAAAAAGCTAGTGTGGAGGAGGTGAGAAATACCATTTCCAAATGCTGAAAAAGCCAAGTAAACTGTCTATAGTAACACAGCCCAAATTCAGCAACAGTAAGATTATTTACCACACTCATTCAAAATCATTGCTGTTCAAAGACAGGTGACTGATGAAAATATTCTAGCAAATATATAGCTTCAATTCTTCAATTAAATTCTTGGAAGGTTTGTTCTTTAATAATAGAAATGACAGTTCTTTGTAGTAAGATCAGTAGGGGTTATTTGTACAATTCATTTGTACCATTCAAGAACATGTATTTATTTATTCATTCATTCATTCATTCATTCATTCATTCATTACTATATTCTGTTTCTCAATGAGAATCAAAGCAGATTACACAGTGTAAGTTGATATAATCAATTCTCTGAGATATCTAATAAGCTAGGAAAGCATAGAATGTTACGCATGGTACAAAAAATGCAGAAAAAATTATATTGTATTAGTTTAAAAAAATGCATTGACAGCAAGATAATACTAAAGTCTCTCGACGTTTGTGTACTTATGGCTTGCCACATGGCTCTTTTCCTCACAGAGGGCTTTTCCTGTAGCTTTTGGGGACAATCCACATTAAAGTGTCCCCTGCCACCATTTCACTTGCCTGCTGCTTCCTGCCACTTCCTGTGTTGTCTGCTGCCTTCTTTGTTTGTTTGTTTTTGACAGATTTTTTAAAAGGAAAGAAAGGAATCCTTCAAGCCAATCTGCTGCCCTAGGAACTGCCATCGGTTGAGGGGAGAGGGGGAAGGGATGTGCAAAGCCGAAGTGGACTAAATACATGCTCCATCTCTTCAGTTCCTCTGCAAAGGGGGCAAGTCACGCTTTGCCTGCTTTTGGAAGCTGTATATCAGTTGTGATCTGTGCCATGGTGAGTTAAGAAGCTAAAATTAGTGCATAACTGAGAATCCAATTCAAAGGCCCTTTCTGCACGGGCCATATACGGCGCCCTGGGAACGGCAAAAACGGCGTCCCCAGGGAGCCGTTGGCACAGGCGGCGCTGCTAAAATGCAGCAGCGCCAACCTGGCTCCCCTCCACCACCCCCAGGGCGGCGTCAGGCCGCCTCCAAAAACCTCCCTCCTGGAGCGAGGGTTTTGGAAAACAGCGCGTCCCCGCCGGTGTGGTGCGAATGGCACCGTCGGGAACACGCTGTTTTCCCCATCCCTCTCCTACTCACCTCGTCGCCTTCGTCGCTCTACTGGACTGCTGAGACCCTCCCTCGCTGTCCTCCGACCCCTGGAGGTCGGAGGGCAGCATGGGCGGGTCTTAGGAGTCCAGCAGGGCGACAAAGGCGACGAGGTGAGTGGGAGAGGGACGGGGAAGAGGCGGCTCCGTGTGGAGCCGCCTCTCCCGCACCGGCCTCTGTGGAGGCCGCTCGCACGCTCCCGTGCGAACGGCCCCCACCCCTCCACCAGCAGAATTCCTGCCCGGTGCCGGGGCTCCCTTTCCGCACTGTGAATGAGCCCTCAATATGGAGCAGACCATAAGTGCATAATAGGCCACAGAGTTTACTTCAAGGGTAAACTCATGTTGAATGCATTACAGTAGTCTAGTCTTGATGTTACTGTTTCATAGATTTAGGTGGTGTGATTCACCAAGTCAAGGTAGGGGGTTATTTTCCAGACTTGATGAAGTTGAAATAAAGTCTTTTTACAACTGCATTAATTTGCTTCTCCAGCAGTAGCTCTGGGTCCAGTTTAACCCCTAGGCTCTTAACTGAGGCAGCAGGGGCTAGTTGAATCCCATCAGAAATATCTGAAATACCATGTCCTTCAACTCCTCTTCCTTCTCAACCAGCATTACTTCTCATATCCTGTCAGACTTTAGCTTTAATTTCTTCTCTCTTGGTCATTTAACCACAGCAATTAGGTGGTGGCTCAAGACCTCTACTGCAGGTCCTGGAGATTTGGATAGAGAGAGATATAAAGCACAGATAGAACAAGGAATGGGGGCAGGAAAAATGGAGGCTTGGCTTGGCTGGGGGATTTCACAGCAGGAGAATTCCACTTAAACAAAAAACACAGGAAAAACCCACTGTGAAGAAAACAGTCACAAGGAAAGCACTGCAGGCATAAACGGCCACTGAGAAAATGAAGTGTGTTTGGATTCTGTACATCAGTTTCATTCAGAAACACATTTCAAATAGAACAAAGAAACTTAAAAGGCTTAATTCATATTATAAAGTAAATTATGACAACATATTAAACAACAAAACTAACCCAAAGCAATGTAATAATATGATGTAGACATCTCTGAGAAAAAGATATGACCACTGTTTTTTTAATTCTGTTTGTTCTCCGTCCATGTTCCAATATGTGTAGTAACAACAGCCTTGTATCTGTTCATTGTGCTTGATACTCCATATATGTAAACAAAGCAAGACTGATACAAACATACTAATGTGTATGTCCTTCCAGGACATCTGAACATCTCACAAATCTTCGTTACTGCCAAGCTACTAAGTCTCTCAGCAACTACTGACTACTTTCACTAACAATCTGTAGAGAAAACACATTTGGAGCTGCACAGACATGGGAGAATGGTATAGCTAGCCACATGAAGCAACACAATATTCATATAATACACAAGCATAATGTGCTGGAGCAGTCTGGAAGTATCTTCTCTTTACACATACCTAGAAGTATCTTCTCTTTACACATCAACATTTATGCTATTGTTTAACAACAATGATTATGAAAAATACCTGTGAAATTGCTTTTCAAGATCTCTTCCTTCCTTTTTTGTGTCATCCAGCCTGGTTAAAGTTCTAGCAAAGTCAAAAGCTCAGACTTGTTTTGTGTCATTTGGTTAGTCCTAATAAAAGGCATTATGTGGATTGTGTTGTTTTTTTGGATTTTAACTTTAGGACTGACACAACTGCCAACAACTTCTTTATATCAAATGGCCCCTAAATATAGACATCTTTATTCAATAATATACCACAAGCTAGTATGACACGTTACACATTACACATTTGCTGCCAGAAAGGCATCACAATGCTGGCTTCTCCCACTTCACACACCCCAAAAAGTCTAGGATCATTTGTCCAGTGCTCTGACTGTATCAGTGGAAGTTTCTCCATTGCCATCCCTATCATTTGCTGTCACTAATGGAGGTGGGACAAGGCGCAGGGGAGGGAACTCAGTTACAAGGGAGAGGTGGAAGACTCGACCCTTGGGGTGCCATTGTCAGTACCAGCTCCAGGTTGCTTTAATATTTAATTTCAACTTTTTTGTGGTACACGTATTTCTTACTCTGAAAAATGCCTGTCCTTTTTCTGTTTTTGTTTAATGTAACTGTACTACCAGATTTGCATCTTCTTCAGGGATATCTACTTTGTTTCTTCCAAACGAATGTCAAAGAGCTGCATAACAATTCAGTTGACTTTTTTTCTTCAAAAAATACTGTAAAGGGTGTTGGGATATCAGCAGCACACACCTTTCGGTCATGTGGGGGGTGCGGAGCGTCAGCTGGGTCACCGCACCTGACCTCTCCTGCAGCTCAGCAACCTGGCCGGTGCTTGGCAGCTCCCCCCCCCATCTTGGTGTACTGCTTGCCAGCACCCAAGGCTGGATGCAGTTGCATAGCTGGGAGGCCTCTCATGCCAGCAGGGGAAAGGCCTCGCACGTCGTGGTCCATGCTGGTGCCCAAGGCTGGGCCCAGCCGTGCAGCAGGGAGGCCTCTTCCCTGCTGGGTATCTGCCATGGCAGATACCCTGCCTCCCTGCCTCCCTGCCTCCCTGCAGGCCAGCTTCAACAGGAGGCAGCTTGAAGGAAGGCAGGGGGGCTCAGATGGGTGCTGTGGCTGCAGGTCAGCCCAGGAGCCGACCTGCCACTGCAGTGCCCATCCGAGTCGCCTCCGAGCCCCACCCTTAAGTGCAGGAGAGGGCGTGGGGGTGGGGTGGGGGGCCCAGAGTAGGTGTTGTATCCAGGCACCATTTCCCTCGATACACCTCTGATCAGCAGGCAAAGTGGAAAAATATGGAATCCTCCTACACATGTAAGTTGGGCAAGTTCTTGGGCAAGTTCTTTAGATCCCAGATAGCATGTTTTGTGAAGGTTTGAAACCCCTAACTCAGAAAATTCTCACAAGTAGATTCTCAGATGAAAAGCTAGCAAATGTCTATCAAAATGGCTCTCTCTGTTCCACACAGTTTATTACAACCAATAGAAATTTCCAAGTCTTCCTCAGACTATGTGTTGCTTTTCCTCAGGCTTGAAATATTTAAAAAGAATTTTTAAAGTGCATTGGGGACAGTCACAGCATAACAAAATGGCCATGATTTGGCTGCGTGTCAAATGTTTAAGAAATCTTCATCCAGATCCCATTCATGAAATTATTTAATTTTCCTGATTTACCATAGCAACATTTTTATGGCTCCATACTTGACCTTACTCACTGGAACTAGTGAGCCAGATCTGTATCAGCTGGGAAAGATTATTACTTTTGAATTTACAGCAACATTGTGATATTTTTCTTGCCTTCTCACCTATTTCCCAGCCTTCTCTGATTACTCAGCATATTTTTAATGCTTCTAATATTTTTGTCCATTTTTGTTGGTTTTTCTCCCTGTGTTTTTGTTCTTTTTTAAAGTAGTTCTTTCAAGTTCTTTGTTTGAGTTTGTGCTTATGCAAAAATGTACTGTGATTTATGTTAGGATATATGTATATGTGGAATAGTATAACCTAAAAATTATGCAATATTTTTGAGAAATACTACTGGTATGTTATATTATGCTGAAAAATTATTATATTATATTAATGTCTACTTTTTTGTTTTGTTTCAAAGTGCTGTTAATAGTTATGTTGCAATGCATTTCGTCTGCCACAGCTAAGCAGACAAAAAAAACCCTAATTTACAGTTAATGAAATCAAATGTATTGGAATAATTTAAATTTTGTATTTTTAGCCATATTGTATATGGCACCTTCTTGTTTCTGAAATATATCTAGATGGATAACCATCTAAAAAACCATACACATTATATATAGTGCTAAAGTAGTAAAAGATAAAAGAAAATCATCAGTAAACTATAATATTTCTTTAATTTCCAGGTAAAATTTTAGCATGGAGGATTCTTCCAGACTCCTACGTGCAAGATGGAGAACATTGGTTATTGCAAGGGGGAGAGCATTCGTTCATTTAGCTCATTCTGCTCTGCTAGCTACTCTCTAGGATTTTAGGCAGAGAAAAGACTTCACCAATACTTGTATTCTAGAAATCCTTGACCTGGATGGCTCAGGGTAACCTGATCGCATCAGATCTGAGAAGCTAAGCAGGGTCACTCCTGGCTAGTATCTGGATGGGAGACCACCAAGAGTCACCATGGTATACAGAGAAAGACAGTGGCAAAACTGTGAACTACATCAGTGCTCTGACAAAAATATTTCTGTTAGTCTCTTGCCTTGAAAATCCTACTCTGTTGTCATCAGTTGGGCATGACTGAACAGTACTTTACACAGAGAGATCCTTGTTCTCTGGAGAATGGAAGTTATGTATTTATTTATATTCCACTTCTGTTTTATTATTCATCAATTTACAAAATGCAGCCCCCTCCTTTCTACCCTCATCAGGGCTGGCAGGTCTTACCAGGCATCTGTTGCACCCTGGACCATTTAATAATGGTTTCGGTTGATTTCTTTATTATGAAACAGGATCAAGAAATGAACATTTAGGCTTCTATTGCCAGAACTACGCATAGTCAATATTGCAAGCACCATTATACCCCACATCACCCCTATGTCCTGTCACCCTGCCCCACTGACCAGTTCCCAAGGAGAATGGCACCTCTCCAGACCCATGGTCTTCTGGAAGGAGAAACCATCTTCCCCCACTAGGGTCAAAACAATCTACACTCCACACTACTGAGACAACTGCAACAGCAAGTGTCTAATGAGCTAATAATGGGTCTCTGTTCCACAGATCCAAGCCAGGTTCCTTGCTACAGCTGTAGAGAAAAGCTATTTTAAAATAAACAGCTTGTTTGGGCTCAGAAAGCCACCACAGGAAGAAGAAGGGCTCCTGTCTCTCTCTCCAGTCATTCCCTACTGCAAAAACAGTGCTGGGGGGGGAGGGGTCCATATGAAGCAGCAAACATTGGGAAATAATTCTCCCAACACTGTTTCAGTATTGGAAGATGGCTTAGGAGGGAGGGAGGCAAGAATGCTTCCTCCACCTGCATCTTTGAGCCCAAACAGGCTCTGTATGGCTGGGAGGAACCCAAGTTGGGTCCAGGAAAACATCTAATTTGGCCTTCAGTCCAACATTGTTCACTACACCACACCTATTGCATAATTTCCTCATGGAACATATGTGCTCTACAACTGGGCCACGGCCTCTTCTCTCACAGTCTAGTGATCATCTTTTTAAGGAGATTTGCCCCCTGTGCAATACTGTGGCTTCACACAAGTCTCTGGAGTAGGCTCCCCTACTTTCCATTTTGCCCTATAACAACTATGGAGGCCAAAATTAATTTATATCTTCCAGCAAAGGAGAAAATTAGAAGTTTTGTAGAATAAGATATAACCAATTGCTTCTGCCCCACTACTAGCTACCACAGTGCTATGTATCATACCGCTGCAGTTTAGGAAGCCATACAAACAAGATGCTATAAACTTAAAATCATCTTCATCTCAGCACGTGGTAATATTCTGAATCTATTCTTATATTTACAAAGTGTGTGTATTCCTGTGCTGAACAACAAATAATGTTTAAAGTTTTCCAAATCAACAATAAATTTGCTTATATCATTACTATTTGGGCCAGATTTGCACCTAGTAGTAACCACACAGTTTCTGTATGTGTTGCTGAGCATAAGCCATGTTTATACATTTCACTGATTTTAAGCCTTAAACCAGATTCTGAGAGCAGTTTTGAACATAGTCAAAACGATGGCTCCAATGGTGTCTACAGTATCACAATGCTTCCATATTAAGCGCCTGTTCTCAAAGGGCCAACACAAACTTCTCAGGACTATTGCTCTTCTATAGGCCTTTATGGAATAGTTACTATAGTCTGACTCCATTATACTAGTGTTACAGTTTTCCTGTTGGGTATTTTATGTTACATGCATTGTCAGAGCTGCATAGCTACCCAAGAAAAGGAGATGCAAATGGCACAGCTCCAGAAACTATTCTCCAAGACTTTCACAAGCATCATCCATATGGATAGGTCATCTCCTGGCAAGGAAAAAGCAGGTAACACAACCATTTGGGGATGAAGCATGGCTTTGCATAAAACTACTGCTGAAGTTTGGAAATATGTTATTACTCTAGAGAGCAAAGAAATAAATGGACTGTAATTTATGAACAAAAACATATTTGTCCTCTAGACCCCCCCCCCCCCACTACTGTGTGGGCTTTAGAAAGAGGAAGCCTTTTCAAGTGAAATTAAACAAAAAGAGTATGACATCTGCAAATCAATCAGTACCGTGAAGTTTCAGTTCCACACATAGAGCAGGAGCCAAATAATTAAATTTATATCCACTTCAGAAGTCTATATTCTACTTAGAATAACATATTGGATGGAAAGTAGTGATGACAGTTTCAAAGTTGCACCCAGGGAGGGATTTGTTCTAATAAGAAATCAAATGAGATGCTTGTATATAATCTGTTATATAAAAATATATAATTTGTATATAATAATATACAAAATGTGTATTTTACCTTGAAATTAACTTATTCTAGGATCTTTCCCAAAATATATTGTCATACAAACATCAATTTTGTATGATAATTTTTAAAAAGTTTTAATTGCAGTAACTGGAATATTCTAAAGAATGTAGTTATTTTTGCTCTTACCTGCTCATCACTTCCTGCTGTTCAATCACTTTTATCCTTTTTGATCCTTTCGTACTCTTTTCATTCTTGCTTCCTTTTCAACCCTGCTTCCTTTTTAAATCTTGCGTCGAGTATAAACAGAATATTTGGCAAAGGTGAATATTCTGTAGAGAGAAGCATTTTGATAGTTTTTGTGCAGGCATATGTGTGTGGAAACATATCAGCACAGTATAAAATTCTGTGCTTCAATCATGATTACAAGTAATGGTGGTTTTAGTGGAACTTTAAGTTATTGAAAGAAAGTTATTTAAAAACAGTTAAAAGAACGAGATATTTTACAATGTTTTACTGTTTTACCAAACCATCATTATCAATATGGCCACAAAATTAAAAAGATCCTATACGCCTATATCACTGCAACTCATGGTGTTCCCTGAAATCATAGAATCATAAGAATTAGAATGGGTCCTATAAGCCTTCTAGTCCAACCCCTGCTCAATAGAAGATCAGCCTTAAGCATCCCTGACCAGTGTTCATCCAACTGCTCCCTGGGCAGCAGATTCCATCGCTAAACTACTTTTACTATTTAAAACATTCCTAATATCCAGCTACTACCTGTCCACTGATAATTCAAACCCATTACCCTTTAGCACAACACTGTTCTGAAAAAAACTTGTTTCATTTTTTTCTTTAACAGGATAAGATTCAAACTGGCAAGTCCACTGCAAACTGTAAAAATCACATCCCTTTTCAGTTTGGTGAATATAATATGATAACCCACCACTATTCTCCCCCCCTCCCTTTTCTAGCCATAGCTCCTCCATTTTACTTATCTGTCTTCCATTTTATTTACCTGTAAAATAAGACCTCAACTCTTCATTCCCCATAAACCTACCAATAAAATAATTCATATCAAAATAATTCAAAGATTCAATACATTTCATTAGGAAATTAATCAATCTATCTAGATTAAAATAATCCTGTTCTTTTTTTCTAAATAAAGTTATGAATTCTCTGAGCTCCAGATGCCACCAGGATGTGCAAACTATTAGTTATGCAGCAAATCAGTGCATCTAGCCATAACCTTTTTCATATATATATATGAATGAAAAGGAAAAGGTCGCATTTCAAAACTTGTCTGGCATCTTTTTAAATGACAGAGCTGCAAACAGAAATATACTGTGCTTGAGGTTTATTCTTCTCTGCATTTGCAAAAGTGTTGTGATCTTAAAAACAGATAAGAGTTTGTTTCTAATTGGGCTTCAGATAATTAAATTAGTCCCTAAATGATTCCAACAAGAAACAAATAAATACAAAAGTGGAACTCCTCCCCATACTTTGTAATTTTTTAAAATACAGTAATATGTAGGTTTGGGGCTATTTAGATGAAAAGAAAAGCTTCTGTTTTTCTAAGGCACAATTTTGACCCCAAGCAGATAAAGACCATTAAACAACAAACATTCTGCAAAGAGTTACTGTGTTCTTCCCCCATCAACTCTATTTACATTAGAAAATCTACCCAGGGACTGAGGGGAAGGGAAGGCGGGAAAGCTGCCTTTCATCGGCTGCTCTCAGTTCCACTGGCTCCAGTTAAAGCTGGCCCCTGTTTCTCAGTAAGCTTACTCCACTCCAGATGTGCCTCGGCTCCAGAGTGGCTGCCATGTACAGTAAATCGGCATCTGAGGGCTCGTCAATCTGTGGAGTAGAGCAATTGCGGTCTCGCCAGGCCGTCCCACTGGCACAAACAGAAATTTGTGCTGCTTACTGGTGAAGGAGAGGAAGGCGGTGGAGCAGGAGGGTGTGGATGGGGGAGGGTGGCTGGAGAGCTGGCAATATGTGAAAAGTAAGGGTTGGTTCCCAACAGGAGAGGGGAGAACACTCATGGGAAGTGACCCTTCTTGGTACATTTGCAATTTTACTTGTAAATGTTTTACACAGTAACAGCAAAGAGAATGTGATATAGCATTTGGAAATGTTGGCTGCCTATAGGTCTCTGTGGAGACACTGGTTTAATGTGACTTGTAATCAAGCAAGAGAAACAGAAAATAACTCAGGAAAGGCAGCCAATTAGTCATTACATCTAGAATGTAAAACCATGAGAGGGCAAGATTTGATGTATGTGTGTGTGTTTAACAGGAATCTCTTTCATTTGCATCACCAGCTTAAGCAGCAAAAGCTTTGTACTCATTACAGTGTGCTGTAGAAGTCTGCCGTGGATATAATTTTATCTTGACTTCAGTTAAGATTTTGATAAGATTCCACATGATATTCTTGTTGTCAAGTTGGCAAAATGTGGTTTGGATCCTATTACTGTTAGGTGGATTTGTAACCAGTTGACAGATTGAACCCAAGGAGTGTTTCTTAATAGCTCCTCATCCTCTTGGGGAAGAGTGACAAGAGGAGTGCCTCAGGGATCTATCCTGGGCTCTGTATTGTTCAATATTTGAATGAAGGAATAGAGGGGATGCTCATTAAATTTGCAGATGATATTAAATTGGGAGGGGTAGCAAATACGTTGAGGACAGAGTCACATTAGAGGATGATCTTGATAGTCTGGAAAACTGGGCTAAAGCTAACAAAATGGATTTCAACAGAGACAAATGAAAAGTTCTGAATTTAGGTAGGAAAAATCAAATGCATAATTATAGGATAGGAGAGACTTGTCTTGGCAGAAGTACATGCAAAAACAATCTAGTAATCTTAGTAGACCATACACTGAGCATGAGTCAGCATTGTGATGCAGTAGCTAAAAAGGCAAATGAGATTTTGGGTTGCATCAACAGAAGTATAGTATCCACATAATGTGAAGTGACGGTATCACTTGGCTCTGCTTGTAGTAGCGTGTTCATTTTTTGTCACCACAATTTAAGAAGGATGTTGACAAGCTAGACCATATCCAGAGGAGAGCAAAGAAGATGGTAAGGGTCTGGAGATGAAACCCTGTGTAGATATGAGAGTAGCAAATCTCAGGAGGGTATGTTTAGCCTGCAGAGATGACTGACATTTGGTGGGAATTCACCCACAGCAATGATCACAGTGATCATCTAGGCTAAATGGATTGTATTAGGTCTCTTCCATTGTGCAACTAGCACTCAATATTGGTGAATACATCTGAAAAGGTGCTTGAATAAGGAGCACAGCATTCTTTCTTCATCCAAAAATATGTTTAAAGACATCAGAAATAAAAAAGAAAAATTCATTTCTGAACTTCTGTCCTTTGTGAATGTTTTGCTGATTTATTTGCAAAAATATTTAGAGTTCACAATTTAAATTGGTGGTGGTGGTAGAATGTGTAGTCAAGTCACAACTGACTTATGGTGGTGACCCCAAGGGTTTTTGAGGCAAGAGACACTCATAGATGGTCTGCTTCTGCTTACCTGTGCATAGCCACCCTGGATTTTCTTGGTGGTCTCCCATCCAGATACTGACCAGGGCTGAGCCTGTTTAGCTTCCAAGATCTGATTAGATCAGGCTTGCCTGTGCCATCCAGGTCAAGGCATTATCTAATTTTAATCATTGTTACTAAGTCACCTCTGAATACACAAATCAGACTGTCCTTAATAGTGTCCAGTTACATCTTCTCAACACCTGCAGATAAGTGAATGAAATCTGTATCGAATGTTTTAGGTAATACAGCAAGTTACAAAACATCCAGCTGGTTCAGCCTAGCTCTTTGTGATCTTACACAAAAGAAGTTTAAAACTTTAGGGGTTGTTGACGATATGCCAGGCATGGATGAGCCCATTTAGCAATCTCCAATTTTAAGGCAGCTTTGCTGCAAGCATATTGTTGACAAGGCGAGTATTGTACACCCATCAATATGAATTTAGTTATGGAAACAAAATCTTTAAGTCTGTTTACTGAAATTATGACAATTTCTTCCTGGCAAGGAAATTAAATACTAGGTCAGATTTACTGTAGAATCCTAAAAGCACTTTCCTGAGAATAAACCTCATTTAGTAGACTTCAGCAGGATTCTGAGTAGAGCTGGTCAATATGGCACTGTTGTGTTTTAAATAAAAAGTTCAAAATAGCAATGTAAAAAACCACTGTAGGTAGGTATTAAACTAATGGAAGTCTATGCTGTGTTACTGCAAGCATTACTACAAGCGTTGGTTAATTTATCTCGTTGGCCGTTTCTGCACGAATGCGGAAACGGCCGGGTCGGCGTCCTTGACACTGACCCGACGACGCTAGGACCATCCGCACGGTCCTAGAAAGAGCCGGGCAGCCGGCGCCATGGAGCGCTGGCACCCGGCCGACCCGGCATGTCCCCCGGCCTCCGGCGTGTCGCCGAGGCCTGGGGATGCGCCCCCCTGGTCCTGCGTGCCTGCTCCAGCGGCGCAGGGCAGGGGGCGTGTCCCCAGGCCTCGGCGACGCTCTGGAGGCCCGGGGACAAGGTAAGTGCCGGGTGAGAGGAGGGTGGGGGAGGCGTCTCGAAGCCGCTGCCGTTCGCTCGGCAGTGGCTTCGAGGCGGCGTTTCCCCAACAAGAGCGCTTCCGAGCGTTCTGGGGAAACGCCGGCTTCGCGGCGGTCGGGCGGCGCGGCTGCGATGCAGCTGCACCCCCTGTGCGAATGGCAGCCTGGGGACGGCGTTTTTGCCATCCCCAGGCCACCATATTCCGCCTGTGCGGAAACGGCCTTTACTTTATAGCCTGTCTTTCTCTCTGAGACTCAAGGCAGGTTACACAATAAAGGCATATGTTTTATTTTTATTTACTGAAATTGTATAACCCACCTTTCTGCCCTCATCAGGGCCACCACCAAGGTGGCTAATAGGTACAAATTATACATGATAAAAATGTCTTTAAAACTATGCTTTAAACAGAAGAATGCTGCCATAAGATAATTTTTCAGAACAGTGGCATCACAGCTCTAGATCCACATGCACATTTTGGTATAATTCTAATGACTAGCAAGAAATTAGATGGATGTGGAATTAGGGCATCCAATATGAAAATCATAAATAGGTTCCAAATCCAATTGATTTCAGCAATGGAGTGTTTGCATCCATCGTGCATTCAACACTATATTCCTATATAATGTCACCAGATGGCCTTTATGTTAGGCCACAGTGGAAAACTATGCAATCCATCTAATGCTTGGAATTATTCATACTTGGATTGGGGTGGGGGGTATGTTTCCAGACTCTACTTGGTGAGTGCAAGAGGATATTTATTTATTTCCAAGGTACAGACTCAGAATTTCTCACTTATGCAGTATTCTCAGCACTGAGCAGTACTGTCCTAAAAGTTTCACTGCGCGAAATTCTTTTGAAAAATCAGATTATTAATTTTTAAATCTTAATGTGTATTTTGGAACCCAAAATTTAAGCCTAAATTCTGTCAATTGTGCACAACTCTAGTTCTTGGTAGCTTCAGTTTGCATTGATCAGCAAAGATGGATGGAATTGTTTGTTGATTAACTTATTCCCCCAGATACTTAATTAGTCAAAGAACTACTCTGTAGAAAACACTGTTTACATAGAACAATTGACCCTCTCCATCAATTAGATGTGCCTTCTGGATTGTATTTTCCACAGACAGCCAGACCTAGCCTTTTTGTTCTACCCGAGGGCCAAGAATTTGCATTTTGGTCACCTCTCTGAAACCACAGGAGATCTTGTAAATACCATGACCCTTCACACCGTGGCCTGATATATCATGTGAGTATTGAGAGGATCTGTAGAGGAATTCCTTCAGCACAGAGGGAGGCTGACCAGCAATGTGACCCTCTGTAAAGGCAATACAAAGCAGTTCTTTTGACAGACTGAAAAGATTTCTTCCTTTAAAAGGCAATCACGAGTGCAGTCTGCTCTTCTGAAGGACTGCAAATTAATGCCCTATAGTCTACATTACTGAGTATGTTAAAGCACCCCCACACTGTTACCTTTATCTTACTTTACAAGCAGAAACATCAAAGGAACCTAGTAAGACATGTAATATTCAATTTAAAACACACTAGGTGATTGCCGTAAGTATAGTTTCGAAATTCATCAAGAAAAAATCCACAAGAAAAGTCCCATCAAGAAAAGTCCACAAAATGGTTACTAGATCCTTATAACCAGGAGACCCACAAGGACTTGTGGGGGCATCTGATTTTTCACTTCCCCAGTATTTCTTTTCTCCATTCCCTGAAAATTCTCACAGCTTCTCCTCTTTTCCTGCTTCCTCCTTCCCTTCCAACCCACCTTTACCTGCCTGAGTCTCCCATCTTCAGTTTTCCCTTCTTTGCTCCCTTGGCAGCCTCTTCCCAGGAAAACTGTGCCAAGTTGCAAATGCTGGGTGTAAGGCATGATTCACTTGCATGGCACTGGCTGCCAGATCCTGCTGCATAGTGGGAAAACTGCAAGGATTTGTGGGGAGAATGAATCGCACTTTCCCCTGTATAATGAACCATACTTTTCTGCATATAACTTCAACTTTTCCCATATCTTCACTTTTCATACTTGCTTTTCCCCTTCCCTCATCAACCAAACTACTTTTTAACAACATCTTTTATTAGCATTACTGCTTTTTAACCTCCTCCCAACTTTATCTTCAGCTATGTTGACTTCATTTATTTCTCAACTTTCTTCATGATGGGGATCCAAAGTAGCTCACATTATTCTCCATTTTATCCTCACAGTAACAACCCTGTGAGGTACCTTAAGCTGAAAGAATATGACTGACCCAAGAACACCCAGGTGGAATCCCCACTGCCGATTAATCGCGTGATACTCACGCAAAATATCCAGGTTTCACGACAAACTCCCCACAGCCTGATTGCCGAACACACATTCATCCCGGTTCTGGTGCTCCCTCTTCCCCTTATCACGTGTTTTTTAAGAACCTGCATGGATGTGCACCTTTTTAAAAAATACACGCCAAATCCAGATCAAAGGGGAGGATTGGGGGTTGAATGTGGATTCAATTTTCCTGCCATAGAGAGTGATGCAGGGCCTTCCAGCCAATCAGAGCAGAGTGGCCTGTGTGTGATGTGCGTGCAGCCTTTTTTTTTGCTTCGCGCTGGCTGAGTCTATCGTAATGTGTGCATGAGGGAAATGGGTACCGCTGAAACGTGTGCACGAGAGAACATTACTCGCTTAAACGTGCGCACAAAAGAACAGTACTCAGCACATTTTTTTCGCACAAAAAAAAATTCCTGCCCCAACACGTGTTCAATCGCGTGGTAGTGGGGCTTGCTGCACTGTTTGAAAGCATGATTGAGATGGATGTCCTCATCACACACACGCCGCAGTGGGGAGGGTGAAACGTCGATGAAAAGGTGCCATTTCTTTTGAAACCTGGTTGTATCTGCATTTAATTTTCACTGGGGATTCGGCCCCAGTGAACTTGAATGTGGATTCAAACCTTGGTCTCTTCTATCCTAGTCTGAAACTCTATCCACTACACAACTTGACCTTTACAGGGTGATTACTGTTTATCTGTAACAAGTAGTCATCCTGGGTAAGTCTTGCAAGTCACGAAGCAAGGACCCACAAGAACTTGCAGGGGAACACTTCAGAGTTACTATGGTTTCCCAGATCCTAGTCTGATTCTCAAGACAACAAACCACAGTGACTTTCAGACCAATTTTATGTGTTAGCATGTTAAGTGCAAGGTAACCACATTTCTACTTTGGAAAAAGACCTTCTGCCCCCATCACCACCTCTTCTGACTGCCATTGAACTGGGCAGTAGCAGGACGCTATCTAAAAAGGGAAGTATTTTTCCTTTTTCTCATTATCTACAAGAATGTATCTGTGTTACAAGAATATACAAATTTTCAACCAAGAAAGCTCACAGATTTTGAGAAACTAAATGAAGCTCCACCCTTCCAGGTTCTATGTACTGCCCTTCTGCAGTTGTGCTGCTTTGCTGCTGGTCATGCTCTTCGGCCTCAGACTTGGTCAGGGAAGGAGGTTAACTGCACCTGTATCCTTCTGTGCCCTGACTGGCCAGCTCTGTTGACCATCAGGAGTCCTCCTATCACCCTCCTCAGTCATGCTGGATGCTTCCCTTGCACCAATCTCCCAACTGTGTGCCTCAGTTGCCTCACTCTTCCCCCCACATGAGTGTCATTTGGTAGGGGAGAGGAAGGAAAGGGACATCACTTCACTGACCCTACCTCTGGCCTGGATGCACCCACTCTGCCCCATAGCACACCACCCCCTGCTGGGTCACTGCACCTTGGAGGCTGTCCAGTGTGTCAACCAACAACTTACCATCACATAATTGTTGTCATGGGGATTATGGAAGAGAGGTGAACGATGTGAAAAGGCACTTCAAATCCCTGATCAAAGATAACAACAGGGAGGGTCCAGCCACTGTTTTCAGCCACTGGGCCTGTCATCATAGCATCAGCCCACCACATCAATCCTACTGTGTCGGAACCAAGCCAGGCATCAGTGCTTGGGACACTATTTTTCCTGCTGCCTGCGTCAGGCATGGCTGATCCCTTGGCTCGCTTTTCCCTCTGCTGTGAGGGTGAGTGTCTTTGCCATTCTCTGCCTTCTCTCATTGTCCCTGGCCCTTTCTCCTATGTGGGAATGGGCAGTAGGGGTTGGGCTCTCAGAGAGCCCTGGACAAACTGAAATGAAAGGAGTCTGACAGAATAAAGTTTAATAGCTAGTATAATAAAAGGTTGATAACTTTAGAACTTAGGGATTTGATTTATCTATCAAATAAGATACGGGAAAGGATCTTTAGCAGATATCCTAGAAAAGCAATATGATCTAATTTGCATAAATTTTAGATTGAAAAATTCTGTGAAAATAATCTATAGATGGTCTCATATACCAAACAAGAAGAAGAAATGAAGAAAGAAATGAACAAATATGTTATTAATGTCAGCGGGAAGTGAAGGAAACTTCGGGGCACTTTCTTCTTGAGGCATGTTATTAAGAACAAATTAAGAACAAAATTAAGAACAAAAAAAGAATTAGGTTTTATTTAAGATATTATTCACCTCTGCATGAATGATCCTAGCTACATTTTGGAAGCAGGTACCAATTCCATCAGTATTTATTAAGAAAAGGAAATTATGGGATAATATACTTGACCTGGATGGCCTAGGCTAGTCCAGTCTCCTCAGATTTCAGAGGCGAAGCAGATGCAGGCAATGGCAAACCCTCTGAATGTCTTTTGCTTTGAAAACCCTACAGAATCATCATAAGTTGGCCGCAACTTAATAGCGCTTTCCACTGCCACCACCATACTAATGCATAAAATTACAGCTTTAAAATGGTTTGGGAAGGGAGATTTGGTCTCTGGAAAATGTTATGTGCATATGGTATCCTTTTCTTTCTTTCTTTCTGTCAAGAGATTCTAAATTGGATATAGAAAAGTTGGCCCTATTAACAAATTACATAAATTGGTCAGATATTTACACTTTTTCTACTATGAATTAATGCATACTGTGGGTATTAATATTACATGTATATACTAGCTCTTTTTGCCAATATTAATACATTCGGTTACATTTTTAATGGTATTTACAGTGATCAGGGACTTTTCTGTTAGAGAAGCACAAACACTGTGGATTAAACAGCCAAGAAGGTAGGAAAGTCAAGGAAGCAGAAGGAGGGGCATATTATATTTATTTCAAGTAACTAGCAACATATTTGGCTTAGCTTTTACATAATTAAGATGCTGTTGATGGAGCTCCTATTTGATAACTTTTGTACAATTCAGTTCAGCCAGAAGAATAAAGGTGTTCTAATTTGTGTTCTTATACTAAGCATATCTCTAACGCTAACATAGCTGCTAGAGTGAGTGAGGGTCAGTCAGTTCATTTTACAAAAGCATGACATTCCTTTCTTTGGGGTTAATAAGGGAAAATCCTGGTGAATCCTGCCCTAGGTTTCCTTGTTCTATTAACTTCTTTCAGTCTGCTCCGAAATACAGTGATTTTTCAAGCAGGAATTCTTGAGGGAGCCAAAGACATACCTTTCATGAATTAATCCTGAGTTCTTAAGAAACATGGTTCTGTTTAATGTGGAACATCTGACAGTGAGGTCTGCATATCTCTTTGTTCACAAGCAGAGTATTAAAGGAAAGTGCTGTGTAATCAGTTTAATCAGTTCAAGCAGGAATGAGTAAATCCATTTACTAGCAAAATTCCCAGGCACTGTGGGTAAAGGCCCTGGAAGTCAATATGAATATCATAAAAATGCATTTACTTTTCCATTGAATATATGGATCTCATTTGGCTTGCTGTGATGGAGACTAAGAATAGGCACAGGTTTACAACAAATCTCATCCTTCACCTGTTCTATGCAGATGTCCTTTCCTTAAAACTTCAAAAGTTTGGTTGCTGAGGTGTATTTCTTCTTACAACAGATAAACTATCCTGTACCTAATGCTAAACCTGCTCCTTGAAAGATCAGTAGCCCCAAAGAATGGGTCCAGGATTAGATAGGGGGTATTCTTCTGTAGTCCTAGTTGACCCCCACCAAAGGAGAAATGTTTAAATCCCCTCCCAAGAGTGAAACATAGCCTTTGCTTATACAGACAACATAATGGGGTTTCTGTGGGTCAGGCAGAGTAGGCACCGTTGCCAGATAAGCAGGGTTGACGAGAGAGAGAGAGAGAGAGAGAGAGAGAGAGAGAGAGAGAGAATGGCTATTGCCACATGGACCAGGCAGAAGTGGCAGGGTTGCAAGCAAGACTGGAATCTCCCCACCACTGTTGCTCCTGTTGCATGTGCCAAGCAGCAACAACTTAACAGCTAGGCATCTTAGTCAGTGAGGGAGAAGCCCAGTCATGTGGTGGGGGGGGGGGTTTAAAAAATAATGGGATTCCACACACACGAATCTCATAGGTCTCCACTTTTTCGCAGTGGTTATAGCTAATAACACAGACAGAAATCCTGTGCTTTGCATCCATACAGAACTCCCCTTGACATCGATGTAGTGGATGCCCAAATTATTGCATGTAAAATTCCAGCCATAATTTCATAACAAAATGAAGTGTCAAATTAGAAAGGAAAATAGTACCTTGCTTGTATGATCTGTTTCTTGTGTTCCTTTTTCTTCAGTCATTACTATGTTAAATATACAGACTGCAATGTGTAGCAAGACAAATGTATTAACATTAATCATCCAACAGCTGAATTCATTAATATTAGTCAATAAAATAGTCTGATATTTTCCAGCTATCTGGAATTTTAAATGGTATTTTTTGGCTGCTGCTTGTTATAACTGTGCAACTGTGTAAATGAAACGTGTCATACTGACAATGGATTGATATCCTACATTTAAACCCAATGTATGGGTACATGGGCTGAAATGTAAAAAAGTTATTGCACTGCCCTTTTCATTATAATTGTGGATATCAGTGGCTTCTTCAAAATGAACATTTTCCCCTGAATGGACAGTAATAGGTTGTGCTTTTAAAGGAAACCTCCACACACCATTGTGCTTCTTCTGAGCATGACTCATTGGCCTCCCAGAGTTTTCTCCAGCTTAATAGAGAATCTGCACAGTAATAAGTTCAGGTTTTTGAGCCTTGCTGTGAATATTGCCCTTCCAACCCAATCTTTCTGCTAAACCCCATCATAAAGTAAAATAGAATTCTCCCCTCAAAAAACACTTCCCTTCAATACCTTGCATGTGAAAAAAAAGGATATGCAAACACTGCTATCAGATGCTGTGATAGGTTTTTGTTGGCTGATATTATTGATGAGCCTAGTACAGTGAGACCAACATAGTTCAATGTACCTCTTGGTGCCCAGGTACTTCTTCCCCACAGCCCCTCTTCCCACAAAATGAAAAGCCAATTCAGACATTCTTCTGTCTGACTGGATCAAGAAGAAATCAGAAGAGCTCAGCAGATGTTACCTTTGTGTCTGCCCAGGGCACGCCCCCCCAAAAAAGATGGCACCATCATAAAGGATAGCTTGGCTTTGAACCAGCCAACATTTTGTGATTAGCATCAGCCCCATGATAGCCATGCCATCTCCCTATAGTGAGTGCCACCCTAAGCAATTGCTACCTATTCCAGAATGCCCACCTGTTCAACAAGATTAGGAATCCTGGCAATCATATTTTATAGGTGACACATTTACATGGCAAAAGACGATTTTAAAGATGCACTGTTAAATTCGGCAGATTCTCAATATTCCCAGTATAATTTCAGAGGCAGAAGGGAGTACACCTGACCTTACCATTTCAATGTTAAACAAGCAAAAGCGTACTGCCCAATATTCAGGGGTATCTTGTATACCCATTTCTCTTTCATGTGAGGCAATTGATAGTACTGACATTTTACAGTCCAAAAATGTTGACTAGATTTGTCACAAGGAAGCTGTGGTAGAAGGATTTACTCATCTAATTCTCACCTCCCATGCCCAGCACCATGAAAACCCAATCCAAAGCAGCAGAATCATCCCAAGAACAATAGCTGTAGCTGCAAACTCATCTTAAAAAGCTTTATTGTCCCTGTGGCACAGAAGCTGTCAAGCAATAGTACTTTGTCATAGCAAGTGTTGCCCAATAACCAAGCTCTGCACCAATTAACATACTTGGCCGAAACATCCTGTTTTCTCATTTAATGGAAAGCAACTGGCTCTTTCCCAGAACTAGATGGGTCGGTGAAGTCACACAAGCACTGATCAGAGTAGTTTTCATTAAAATGACAACACGCTTCCCTAGAGTCCCTCAGACAATTTTTAAAAGTTCAAATTGCTTAGCCTGTTTATCAGGTCATCCTCTCGGCTATTCATGTTTACCCTCTTTGCTCCACTTATTTTGCTTTTGGTGTTATTGTTGTATGTTATGACAGAAACCATGTATTTCCTTCTTACAGAAAATTCCAGTAATATGTGGTTCCAATCTTTTGAATTACTGGGCTGGAGATTATGATGTACAATTCCTTGCCCAAAAGTCTTGGAAGACATACAGTACCAAGGTAACATATAAGTATATTAAATAGGCAAACACAGTAACCACACCAAGAAGGTGCATGGTGGGAAAATGGCTCCTGGAGACAGCCGTTCTCTGGGCGCCCCCCTCCCCTGCTATTCCAGGGGATGAGGCTCAGGGGGGTGGGGCACCACCCTTGAGCCCTGGCCCCCGCCCCCTCCCAGCTCCCAGCCAGCAGTCCCTTCTGCCCTCTCCTCTGGGGAGAGCAGAAGCAACTGAAAGGGTCCGTCCTCAGCTCCTTTGCTTTTATAAGCCCCCCAAGCCCCACCCCATGATTATAAAAGCAAAGGAGCCAAGGACAGTCCCTTCAGTTGCTTCTGCTTTCCCCAGAGGGGAGGGCAGAAGGGACTGCTGGCTGGGAGCCGGGAGGGGGGCGAGGCTTGGGGGCAGTGTCCTCAGGCTTCATTGGCCCTGCCCTTGTCAATGACAACATGGGCTGTGCCGAGGGTGCCCAAAGACGAGGAGGCAACAGGACTTCCTGGTGCCTTGCTGTCTTCCTGGTCATGTGGGGATTTTGCACACATCTCCACGTGACCAGATTAGTGGCACCCGGGGACAGAAGTTCCCCCCCCTTCCTAGGCAGATATATCACTGCATATGTCCCAAGTAAATGGAGAACAGTGGTCTCCAGTAAGACCCCCTCCCTGCACACAGATTGCTGGGCAGTAGATTAGATAAAGTGGAATTCATGACACTAATGCCAGGGAATGGTTTGCCTGCCCTCCCTCTTAGAGACAAGTAAAGCATGAGGCTTAATTGGGTAGCCACATTTAATGACGTGTGATTTTGCCACTTACATTGTGACCACATCTTCTCCATGGAAATTTATCTGCCGGCTGCTGATCTGCAGTTGTGGCTGGACAAGGCACAATTAGACCCCTTTGGTAAATGCAGAATAATGCACTTTCAATGCACTTTGCAGCTGTGAGGAACAGCAAAATCCACTTGCAAACAATTGTGAAAATGGATTGAAAGTGCATAATTCTGCATGTGCAGAAGGGGCCTTAGTGATACATCAGTCCAAAATGGATCAATTGAAAAAGGGGCATCATGTGGTTTAAGGAAGTGCTAAGAATCCCCAGCATTGTCCTGTGAGAGAATTCAGGGCATTCATGAGAACACGAAGCTATGACACCACTGCCTATTTCAACATAGAGGCAATACCAGTTTTGGGCCAGGACCTGGCAGACACTGATGGCTGAAGGGAGTTTAGGACCCATTCATTTAGAACCGGAGCCATATCCACTGCTGCTAGACTGTAAATGCCATTATAGATTGTTCAACAATGTGCCAGGTTGTAGTCAAAGACTTTTAAAGCTTACATTAGATGAGATTACTTTTATGTTTTAGGCATGAGCACATCAAGAAGCCAAATTTCGGAACTACTGACAGGTCATTCCATTGTCTTTTGAGCGAACAAGAGAGCCACTGCCTGTGAGAGGACTGCAGTTGAGCCTCTATTCCATAGCCAACTTCCACAGTAGGGCCTTCAGGGTATACTATGGAGCCATGTTCTACCCTCCCTCCACCAGGTCCTGAGGGAGGGTAGACATCCTGATATTCTCATCCTGTATCTGGGTGAAAACAGCATGGCACAATAATGGCACCAACATGGAAAATACTTACAGTCCTTAACAGGTTAAAAATTTGTTACCCTGGGCCATTTTTATTTCTACAGAGGAGGATTTGGAAGGGGGCTGTGAAGCCCATTCAGATCAAATGCACAAGAGCCAAGATTAAATAGTTTGGTGCGCAGGATAATTTTGAATTGTGGTGTTGCATGTGTACTGCATGACTCCATTAGATATTATATGCCACATCTGTACAGGGAGGATGGCATGCATCTCTCTCTAGAAAGGTACAACATCTGTTTGGCAGATATACATGAGGTCCTGCAAGATGTTACAGTCAGCAGGTGGGGCAAGGAGTGTTTAGCTAGGTGAACCCCTTTGTATGGCAGGGATACTGTGGGGCTGATCAATCTAGGTAGGGATGATTGGCAAGCATGCTGAGGTATCAGCAGTCATGGAGAGAAGGTTTGAAATAGTACATTACTTGCTAGGTGGTAGGGTATGGCTTGAAAGGAGTGCCCTTGGTGCTGAGCCACATCTTTCTGAATCTGGAAGTGGCTATGTGGTGGATCAGGAAAAGGAGATGTGCTGGGCACCCTTCAGCACATTGTGTGCAAACAATGATAGATGAGGCTAGTGGGAAGATGCAGGCTACGTTTGGATTCAGGGTGGTCTGCCAGCAAAGGCAGACATTGCCAAGCTGCCTTGCACATACCCATTTAAATGTGTTAGCACATAAGTAGCTCAATACAAACACACCTCCTCTTATCATGTTTCCTGGTGGTACAAGTTTAGAAAACTCCAAAATCTTCCTGCCATCTAGGAAATCCCATAGGTGAATTGAACTTCCCCCACAACGGGCACTGCTGCCAGTGACTATATAACATGCATACAGATGCATGTGCCAGATCCTATATTGTGTGTTTTGTTTTGTGTTGGTAATCAGTAGGAATAGTAAAAGACCAAGGGAGACATCCTTTTGCATAGTACTTTGAATAACAATACACAGGCACAGGCACAAAGTCTTGCATACAGTCATACACAAGCCAATGTTATTCAGCTTATCTGAGCAGATAAGATGCACACAAAGATGCATGTACACTGAGGGAATAATATGATATTCACCAAACTACTTATCATTACTACAAAGCAACACAGACAGCTTCAGTGAAGTCATGTGATAAATATGCATTACAAAATACATAAACAAAGACAAACATTCCAAATGTTAAATATTATGTACATTACCACATCCAACATTCAAGCAAACTACATATAAAATATTTGAAAAACAGAATAAGAAACAGATAGCCGTAAAGATAAAACACACACCTAAAACTTTGGAGAACTTCTTCAAACATGATTTCTGAAGAATTGTATTGTATTGGAAATAGATGGATACAAAAGGAATGAAAAGGTAACATTTGCCTATTCTTTGCATATGATCAATTTGGCTTGAGCTACAAGGGGCATTTGCTAATGGACAGGGGTGAAAGTACTGAAAAGAGAACAAGCAAATGTCACCCAACAATGAAAAAACTAGATCATTGTTTCTTAGGGTTGGTCAATACTAAAAAAATTCGGTAAAATTCGGATTTGGGTATTTTGGGGCATAAAATGATTTGTATACCTGAATCCGAATCATAGCCGATTCAGATATGTCCGAAAATTCGGGTAAATCCGAAAAATTCGGGTCCGTTTTATTATTTTTTTTAATTTTTGGTGTTGTTACACGTTTTGGCCTGCAGGGGACGCAATTTTAAAGCTAGCGGCACTAAACTTTCAGGATATCATATGGGGACTATCCTGATGATTCTCCCCAAGTTTGGTGCAGTTTGGTTCAGGGGGGGGCAAAGTTATTGACCCTCAAAAGGGGTGCCCCATCCCCCCCATTGTTTCTAATGGAAGCTAACAGGAGATGGGGGCTACACTTTTGAAGGTCCATAACTTTGGACCTTCTGAACCAAACTTCACCAAACGTGGGGAATATCATAGGGACAGTACTTTTATGATACCCTGAAATTTTGGTGACGAAGTAAGCTCTAAAAGTGCGTACCCCTCACAAGTTTTCACCCAAAGAAATTTCCCAGGATCTCCTGGTAGTGGCCATGGCTGGCTGGTCTCCATTGCAGCCAATGGGGAAATTTCCCTATGGAGTGGGCTGTGGAGTGCACATTTCTCATAGGTAAACTCCACAAAACTTCTTCAGGGTGATCTTCAGGAGAGTCTCTTCATGACACCATCCAGGGTTTGGTGACCCGTTGCTTCAAGGGGTTCAATGTTATGGGTAGGGTCCATCTCCCACTGCCCCTATAGGCAAAGTTCCTCAAACACCTGATGGTGCTTCATTCAGAGACTCTCCTGAAGATACCCCTGAACGTTTTGTGCACTGTACTCTTTGATAAATGTAGAGCACCCCCACAAGCCCTCCACATCAGAAAATTCCCCATTGACAGCAATGCAGAAGTCACTGCAGAAAAAAAAAAAGAATATTGGGCAAATTTTTGGGTAGAGCTCTGCAGGGGTGACATTTTTTTAGACATATCAGCACCAAAATATCAGGGTATCATCAGGTGACTGTCCTGATGACACCCTCCAAGCTTGGTGCAGTTTGGTTTAGGGGGGGCCAAAGCTATGGACCCTCAAAAAATGGTAGCCACCATCTCCTTAGTCTCCCATTGGAAACAATGGAGGATAGGGGGCCCCTTTGCAGGGTCCATGCTTTGGCCCCCCCTGAACCAAACTGCACCAAACTTGGGGTGTCATCAGGACAGTCTCCCGATGATGATACCCTGAAATCTCGGGTGCCACTAGCTTTAAAAATTCCGGTTTTCATGTTTCAATCCGCCCTGCACATGGAAGCCTGCTGGAGTGAGTGAGCTGTGAAACACGCAGTTCAACCAGCATTTTTAAAGCTAGTGACACCAAATGGCTTTTCAGAGGGTATCATCAGAGGAGACTGTCCTGATGATACCCCCTGAACTATTGTGCTCTGGTGCAGTTTGGTCAACGGGGGAGCCAAAGTTATGGACTCTCAAAGGTGTAGCCCCCATCCCCTATCAGCTCCCATTGGAAACAATGGGGATAGTTGCACCCCTTTTGAGGGTCCATACCTGAACCAAACTGCACCAAACTTGGTGGGCAACATCAGGACAGTCACCTGATGATACCCCTGATAGATCGTGGTGCCGATAACATCTCAAAAATGCGTCCCCTGCAGGCACCCCCAGAAATTTGCCCAAGATTCTTTGTTCTGCAGTGACTTAGCTGTATTGCTGTCAATGAGGAATTTCTGGTAGAGGGCTGTGAGGTGCACATTTCTGAAGGTATGGTCACAAAACTTTCAGGGTATCTTCAGGAGAGTCTCTGGATGACACCATCCAGGTTTGAGGGAATTTTTTGCTTCAGGGGTTTAATTCTATGGGACCCCAAAAGGGTAGGGCCCATCTCCCACTGCCCCCTGAAGTAAAGTTCCCCAAACCTAGGTGGTGTCATCCAGAGACTCTCCTGAAGATACCCTGAAAGATTTGTGGGTTTACCATGAAAAATGTGCACTCCACAGCCCTCTATCAGAAATTCCTCATTGACAGCAATGCAGCTAAGTCACTGCAGAGCAAAGAATCTTGTGCAAATTTCTGGGGGTGCCTGCAGGGGGTGCATTTGTAGATGTATCAGTACCAGTATTTCAGTGTATTATCAGGAGACTGTCCTGATGATGCCCTCCAAGTTTGGTGCAGTTTGGTTCAGGGGGGCCAAAGTTATGGACCCTCAAAATGGTAGCCACCATCTCCTTAGCTCCCATTGGAAAGAATGGGGGATAGGGACACCCCTTTTGGGGGTCCATAACATTGCCCCCCCTAAACCAAACTGCACCAAACTTGGGGGGTATCATCAGGACAGTCTCCTGATGATACCCCGAAATTTTGGTGCTGATATGTTTAAAAATGCGCCCCCTGCAGGCCGAAACGTGAAAAAACACCAAAAAATAAAAACACAATTCGGCTGGTGATCCGAAACCCATGGATTCGGATCTGTTAGGATTCGGACAGCTCAGATTCGGACCTTGCTCGTCCGAATCCGTCCGAATCAGTGCAGATTCGGTAAAAATCCAGATTCGGACTGTCCGAATCTCCAATGTTTCTTCTTAAATATCACCTACCAAGAAATAATCCCTTCATAGTGGTTTTCATTCCCTTTTCCAGTCATTTGTTGTGATGATGAGGTCTGGGAATTAATCAGAGTGGGGAAAGATCAGACTGCTGAACAGGGACAAGAAAAAGAATGTGGTTTCCTGAAAAGTTTCCAGAAACTACATGGGAAAATAAGTCTTGAAAGAGATGTGGAACTGGAAACACTTCTTCTTGGAGCAGCATTTCTAACACTGTTTGTTAGGCCAAATGTAATAACAGTTCTGCTATTATTATTGCAAAGAGAGTGGGCAATGAGCGGCCGGAGCGGGGGGAGTAATTCATGCAACAAGCAGCTGTAGTTTCTGAGGTTACAAACCATGTCTACTATGAGGTATGGAATTCATGTGGTTTTAACATGCAACTCTGCATAAAAAAGAGGTGGCTTTTCACAACCCTACTAAAAGCTATCAGAAATAGGGTTTCCAGAAATGCTTTAGGCAGCAAGAATCTAAACTAAAAACATGCCTTCAGTTTGGCCTTGTTTTTTAACTACTTTTTCAGAACCTCATAGAGAACAATCACTCAGCTTTTCCTTTAACATTGCTTTCCATGGATCAACAGTAGGCTTTAGACAGGTAGCTAAGAAAACTGTACGACCATGAGCATAACTCAGATGGAGCAATACTGCTTCCACTACACAATCTTGAACATTCAGCTTCCTCTTCCTTTTTCTTCTTCTTCTCTCTCTTTAAATAAGACCACGGCATTAATGATCAAGGTTGTAGAGGAGAATTGGAAACTTAGTGGTGTATTTACTTCTTCATTTATCATACAGACAACCCAATCCACAGTCTGAGGCAGTTAGGGATAGCACCACTGCCGTGCTACCCCACTGCCTCCAGAGGACTTTCCGGCAGCACAGGGAGGCAGATATCCCAAAAAACCTTTCCTGGCTGCCCAAAAACCTTCTATAAGGGAAAACAGAGTTACATCTTCCCTGCTACCGGGGCCAAAGCAAACAAAAAGAATCACCAGGCAGAACAAACTGTATTAATCTACTTTTTACAGTGCAATGACCATTGGATGAGCAGCAAATAGAGAAAACCTTCGTGAGAAACCTTCACCAAATGGCAGCAGAATGGAGAATCTGCAGCAGCACAAAAAATGGCAGGTGCAACTATGAAACTGACAAGAGCTCCGCCAGAAAGCAAGTGGGAAAAAAGAACCGTTTTGGCTGGCTGTTTTTGGTTGTCTAGCAAACTAAAAAAGCCAAAACAGATCTTTTAAAGACATCTGTCTGTAGGATGTTTTATTTCTGCTGTGCAGAAAAGACCACTTTCAGCTCACTCACAGCATTGCAATAAGATGCTATGATTGGTTTCACTAATTTCTATGAATTTATACAAAGAGCAGAAAAACAGTGGGAGGGAATTTTAAATGAAAGCCATGATCTATCAGCCAAACTTCCTTATAAGATTGCTATGAAGATATCGTGTGACTTCCTCATGTGAGCTCCTTAGAGGAAACATGAAAAACTAATGTATTTTAGAAAATGAATATCTAGTGTAAGTTCCACTTTTCATTAAGTTTAACTTAATTTGCTGACAGAGGAGGAGGGAGGCTATAAATCAAAACATTAACTGCCATTGCTCCATCTCTGTGAGTGCTAATATGCCATGCTAGACAAAGTTCAGAGTTTATATTTGAAACTCACAAGTGAAAAACCCTGTTCAGGTTTAGAATGTTCCTTGTTGAAAAGTCATCAAAACATATCATGGGCATCCCTTACATTTTTCACTTTCACAAGTATGTTCTTCTCATATACACATAACAGTGAAAGCAGCAGTGAAAGATTTGCATGGCTGACAAAAATGAAGCTGACATTTTGAACAGTCAGCCAGATTTAGAAAATTGGTTTACTTTTTCTGAACACAACCGCAAGCCATTAAAAGCCCAAATGGATATAACAAATCACAACATCCAGAACTAGTGGGGGAACATGTTAATCTCCCTGGACATACTAATATAAACCTTAAGATCACTGTTCTACAAAATGAGGGAATATGCAATGTGAAAGTGCCGAATTAGAGCTCATCAAGGAATTAAACACTACATATTATCCTGGCTTAAATGGAGAATTGTGTTTCCTTAATCATTGGCCACTTACTCCGAAGTTTTTTTGCTTTGCAGTGGGTTTCCCCCACAGGTTTTTTTGTTTACTCAGGGATTCTCCTCATGTGAAGTATTCCAACTAAGCTGATCCACCATTTTGCCCACCCGCTGCTTCCTTGCTGTTTCCATGCAACCTCCATTTGGTGAGATTGCCAGCTGCCTCTTTCCTTTCTTCTTTTTAGTCTTACTTCGCTAGACTATGTCAATTTCATGTCATTTTCATAGGGTTTATTTTTTGAAAGAGAGAGAGAGAGAGAAAGAAAGAAAGAGAGAGAGAAAGAAAGAAAGAAAGAAAGAAAGAAAGAAAGAAAGAAAGAAAGAAAGAAAGAAAGAAAGAAAGAAAGAAAGAAAGAAAGAAAGAAAGAAAGAAAGAAAGAAAGAAAGAAAGAAAGAAAGAAAGAAAGAAAGAAAGAAAGAAAGAAAGAAAGAAAGAAAGCTCTTCTAATGGTTCTGAAATGGTGGCTTGAAGAGTGGGAGGAACTGGTGTGATGTGGGTGGAAGATGGCAGGGAGAAGTGAGAAAACCTGAATAAAGCTTAATTCATGGTGATCTTTTTCTTTTTCCCTGCAAAGAGACAGGAAAGGTTGCACTTACAGAGCTTTCAGAAACTATGGGGATTTTCTCATCTGAAGTTAGGGGTTACTGCTGAAGAGGGGAAAATGTGCGAATAATGGAGAATCAAGTTCAAAGGGAATGTATGTCAATGTGAAAGAGACCACCCATGCATAAAAGCCAGTCTCTAAGAACTCTATATGACGCACTTGACAGACATTTTGATTGGCCGCACTTGGCATGTTTTACAGACTATAATCATGTACCAGCATTAATTAATTTTCACTTAATCTTATCTATTCAGTCCTCTGTTCAATTCAATCATTCTCGTCAATCATTATCTGTAATTGCTCATTTTGTTTCAGTCATAAGGAGAGATCACACTTTGAAGTTTTATGAGGGGAGCCAGCCTCTCTTTTTCCCCCACACAGTGCCTCTACATTGAAGCTCTTTTCAATAAATGTACAGCTAGATTAAAATAAAAGATAATACTGTAACCTTGTAAACTGCTATACTCAACCAGAGGCCTAAATTGTTCTTCATGGAGAGTCTAGCTAGTTGTGCATATATATTCTCCTTTGCTTTGAGCATCAGGGTTTATTTTTGTTTATGCACACATTATCCCTCTTTGTCACTGCCCCACTTTCAGCCCTGCAATTCCCTGCATTTTGTGAGTGCTCTTTAAATGCAACTTTTTTTTCTTCCTTTCATAGGGAAAGCGAAGGAAAACACTATGCATGAAGATTTCCTCTGGTTTTCTCCCTCAAGCCCCCCCCCCCCCAGCACAGCAGGTAATATAAATATGCAGGTTTGCCAGATCCTGGTTGAGAAACTCCTGAAGATTTTGTTACCACTGCTGCTCGGGTAACAATAAGTGATTTCAGCTCAGCAATGTAATGAGGCGCAGGAAGCCGATGTTCTTCAAAGCAAAAGGATTTTATTTGCAGGTGATGGTCACAGCTCGGTCAGGAGAATCGCGCTCTTGCAACCCTGTGCAAGAACTTTTATTCCCAAACTTCAAAGAGGCAAAGGGGCAGGGAAAAGGGGAGGTGAGGGGGCAAGTCCCTCACCAAAACACCAATAAGAAAGCAACAAATACCAAAGCAAGATACAGTTACAACTTCTGAATGGGATTACCAAATCCCACTGTCAAACGTCTTCTCGCGGGATCTCACAATGGTGCTGAAGGGAAGCAGATAAGGCTCATTCAGAAAATCCAAGTGGGCTCACTACCACACCCAGCTAAATCCTTTATCAGATGGCTGTTCCCTTTAGTAATACCCCGAGCTCCCGCCTCACATCGCTGCAACAAAGAAAAATTCAAACTGTCCAATGGTGGTCCCTGCACGTCTTCCAATGGCTGGGGACCTTTGGGTGCTGGCAACAGATTCGATTTGCAAGTCCAAAGAGAGTCTTTGTCTTTGTAAAGGAGTCAGCTGGGTGTTGGTCTAAGCTGCATTCCAGAGCCAACTTTCTTGTCCCTTAATATCAAACCTTTACAGGCCATTGCTTTTGCTATCAGACACAAATTTCAAAAATAACATTTCTAAATTTAAACATTAGGGAAACCTTAAGGGATAAACACATATACTTATAGGCAAGACTCTCCTAAATTAACAATAACAAAACCTTAAACTAACTGAAGAACCTAATCAAACTAAAATCCTAAACAGAAGGCACATCATAAATTCAAGAGGGGTTTTTATTACATCTTGAAGGGGCATAAGCAAGAGGGGAAATCATATAGCATTGGCATAAGCATACATAAGTGTTCTCTGTGAACCCTATGGAGGCTTCTGAACCACACAAGTCTCCGCATCCAGCCATGGAGCCAGTGTAGCCAGGCAACCTGACACAGGAAAATATTTTGTTTATTTTCCTGGCAGTAACAGTTTGGTGGTAGAGACTGGGGAAGACTGTGATCTCAGTGGAGTAAAATGCCAGGGAGTCCAACCTCTAAAGCACAGGTGTCAAACTCACGGCCCTCCAGATATTATGGACTACAGTTCCCATCATCCCCTGCAGCATGATTCTGGCAGGGGATGAAGGGAACTGTAGTCTATAACATCTGGAGGACCGCGAGTTTGACACCTATGCTCTAAAGCAACTATTTTCTCCAGGGGAATGGATTTCTGTAGCCTGGAGATCGGCTGTAATTCTAGGGCAGGGGTCTGCAACCTGCGGCTCTCCAGATGTTCATGGACTATAATTCCCATCGGCCCTACCAGCATGGCCAATTGGCCATGCTGGCAGGGGCTGATGGGATTTGTAGTCCATGAACATCTGGAGAGCCGCAGGTTGCAGACCCCTGTTCTAGGGGATCCCCAGGTCCCACCTAAAAGTTGGCATCCCTGGTGAATTATGAATAGTGATTTTTTTTATACTTGCTAACAAAAGAAGATTAAATATAATGTATATCTCATGCCATGTGACAGTGTTTAGGAATGAAAATAAGGAATGAAAAATAAGCATACAAAAGCCTGTGTGACCGCCAAATTGGCCTGCTGGAATTAAATCTGACCTAAAACTAAGATTTACTTCCCAATTGGATTCCTTAGTGATTACTTTATTGTCCTTACTGGGGTTCCTTTCTTTACTATATAATGAACAGGGATAGTTGCTCTGGGTAAAACCAGCTATAAAAGACTATCTAATTAACCCCTGGTTTTTCCCCCCTTGAGTGGGTGGAAGGAAAGAGAACATTGTAAAAGATGTGAGAGCATTAGCTGGCCATGAGAATTTAAAAAGGTTATATTCAAACAAATAGCACATTCTTCTGTATTTCGGTGCTGCTTTGATGATGTTTTTATGTCACCCCAATAAATTGCTGGATATTTTAGGCATCAGGAATTATTTATTTAAACTTAAAACAGCCGGAATTGTCGGGAAGGATACAGCTGTGGTTTGAAAACACCTGCTCACACTGACATGCAAAGACATGTTGCTTTCCATCATGTCCACATCCATTTTCCAACAGCTGCAACAGGTAAAAACTGGCATAATTCCTTGGCATGAGTTACAAGGTAAATCGTTCATCTGGCTGATACCTATTCTGAAGTGATTCCAAACAGGTTTCTTCTAAGTCCTGGAATAATCAGCTAAACTACAAACAGTTTTTGGCTGTTTGCGCATCTGATTGTGTCAAATAATTCAGTGGGCTGAGGCTCTGCAGCATTGTGCTGTCTGAACCATAACAGGTGTATTTGGAGGCAGTTCTCACCACCTGGAAAGAATGCCTTGGGGGAGTTAAGGTTAAGCAATCTGGCTTGCACAAGCAGTGGTGGTTCGAAGGGCAACTAGAGGGGATTTCCAAAAGGTGTCCGAAAGTTTATATTCTTGCTCAAGCAATCACTTCTAAACATCTGAATCTGTAAAAGTTCATTTATCAGTCATGTTCTAGCTAAGTTAAATACTGTAGAAGTCACATTGATTGCAGAGTGATAGAGCTTAAACATGTGCTCAACTTTCCTTTCAAATCAGAATCACTTTAAAGTTCCTAACTTTGATTAGTCAAGAACCACTAAATCTGAGGCCGTTTACTTACCCCACAGTTAATACAGCAGTCTGATTCACAAACTTTGCTTCACAGTGGGGATTTTCTCTTTGCACCATTATTTTATTCCCTTTTTTTTTGTTTCCATTGTCATGGTTACCCTTCCCTCAAAGTGTCCCTAATCAGGCTGATCTGCCACTTTCCCTGCCAGCTGCAGCAGGAAGAGAAGGAAACAGTGCATGTTCAAGGCCCACTGCTCCTGACCAATGCCAAGGTGCTGACAGCTCCTGCTGAAGACTTTGGGAGTGGGGCACATGGGGAAGTCTGAATAGTTGCTCAGGCTCTTTGGTGGTCAGGTCCCCAAGAACTGGAGGCTTAGCTGCTGTGGCTCAGCTGGGGTTGGTTGGATCCCAGGAAGATACCAGGTTGCCTTGCCACACACAGGACACCAAAGTGCCCAGGGCAGTGCTGCTCTAGGGAACTATTTTTTAAAAAGGGAAAGGGACTCCACTAGGAGAGCCCTCAAAAACTTCTGATCATACAAAATGGAGCAAGTGGAGGAGGTTCCCTCCAAGCCCTGTCAGTTACATATATATAGGGATTCCTTTGAAAGCCCCAGGAAGGGGTCTTCAAACAAGTGAGAAGCAGAGGTGGTTTGCCATTGCCTTCCTCTGCAGAATCTTCCCTGGTGGTCTCCCTTCCAAGTACTGCCCCTGCATAGCTTCTTGAGATCTGTTGAAACCAGACTGCACCATGCCTTCCCTTTCTCCCTTTATACAGCAAATCCAATATGACCAAATAAACAAAAGCTGTGTCAACAATAAAGAAAAGATTTCTTATAATTATACTGTTATTATTGTGACAAGTCAAATACAAGAAGCAATTATAAACCAGAGTTAATTTAACTCTTAAAGAAATAAACTGCTTCAATGCAGAGCTTTGAAAGTCCTTATTAAGGTAAATCACAAGTTAAAGTCCACAATAAATTCCAAACGCTGAATCTTTTAAAGCTACTCAGTATTGAAATCAAAATCTTTTAAAGTTTTTCAATATGGAGTTTACAGTTGTACATTGTGTAATCAGTGAGCAACCCTCCAAATCAGTGTAGCAGCTGGTATAAATACAAGCAGAATGCCAAAGAAAAAACTTTTTAAGCTCCACAGTGTTGAGTTTACAGTTGCTGTAGGCTGTGTTATCAGGGCATAAACATACAATCAGCGAAGCAGCTGTTATAAATTAAAACAAAATGCCATGCTAAAATTTCAGATAATGCCTGCTTCAGAAAATCCCTTAAAAGAGCTTCAATTATTTATCTTCTGGCAACCCCACAAATGAGTAATTGGTCACCAAGTAGCTCAAGTTCACCATTAATGTAGCTCTAAGACAAGAAAGCTCCTATTATACACCCCCATAGAGGTACACATTCTACAATACAGGGAAGTGGACAACACAAATAGCCCCATGTTAAGTAAAGTCATGAGATACAAAACCATTTTGTACACACATACACTGTCCACTGCTTCATTTCTGAAAGAAAAAACCCTTTGCCAAACAGTGAGTGTCTGACCTGATTAGCCAAGGCAGCCCAATCTCATCAACCCAATGGATTATGTGTCATGTGACACATAGGTGTCATCGTTGAATTTCTTAATACTCATGTGCTTCTACCCCCAAATGAAGATGCCAATCTAGAATTCTTCCACTAAACTGGAGTAGAAAATATTTCAGAAGAACCTAGGGCATGCAAATTCAACAGTCAGTTGAGGGGGAGAATCCTTCCCCTTTTCCACCATTTCAAGGCTTGAATTCTCCCTGCCTCCCATCATTTGCTGAAGTGCCTCTGGGATGCTTCCTCTGCTGGCATCGCAGCTAGGTGCCTTTTTAGGGATTAAAGTACATTAATGGACTCCATTTCTCCTGCCAATTATGGCAACGTGTTGTTTCCCCATTAAAAAAAAATTCAGAGGTGTAGCTTCAAAGCTCTACAAAGAGTCAATATAAGAATCCATGCCAATTCTCATAACGAGTCTTTGTAGCTTCGAAGACTCTTCATTGAAAACAAAACAAAAATAAGAAAGAAAAAAACATGCGCACATCATCGGCAGGGGAAAGTAAATTTCTTCATGTACTTTACAAGCCAAAATAGTGGCCATTTATAATGCAGGCAGGATGGGGGCATTCTGGTAACAACTCAGTGAATGCAGGTGACACAGTGAATCTCCGAAGAAGCAAAAAATGGTGGGCATGAGCTTCAGAGAAACTGAGAGCAGAGGCATAGCTCCAAGGGTGCCGGGGGGACGTGATGCACTGGGCATGCGCCCCTCTGTGGGTGTGGTGAGGGCGTTCCAGGGACATGGCAGGGGTTTGGCAGGGGCATGGCATGGCGGGGACGTTCTGGGGCAGGATGGGGGCATTCCAGGGCAGGGCAGGGTGAGGGACGCACTAGTGCACCGGGCATTTTTTCCCCTTGCTACGCCTCTGACCGAGAGGGAGAGCTTTAAACTTGGGCAGAAAAAATAAGATGTTTTCTGCTTCCTGCACAACTAGCAGAAAGCATCTTCAACCTGTCTTGGGGGGGAAAGTTCGGTAATTTAGCGTTTTCAAAATAAGTTGGGTTGGGCAGAAATATAATGTCCTGAAATGTTTTGTAAATTTCTTCCCCACAATGCTTCTTTTCACATCCTCAAGATGTTTTAATTGTGCTGTAAAGAAAAAACCACTATCAAGCAAATCAAAGGCCAATTACCCACTGGTGCTCTCGTGAACGGTGGGACCAGAAGCATGTTGCGAAAAGAAATCTTGTCCTAACGTGCTTTCTGTTTGTGGCACACTGAGTGAGGAGGCAGATCGGGACAAAAAATCTTGTCCCAACACACTTTCTTGTTGCTGCAAACTGAGAAAGGAATCACATTAGGGCAAGATTTCTTGTCCCAACGCAATTCCTCTTGCTCCATGTGTGCTTTTCGCTTTCCACAGGGGAAGCGAGAGCACTTCTGGCATGACTTTTCGTGCCAGAGTGGGGTGAGGGTGGAGTGGGTAATCGGCCTGAGTGGATAATGGGCCAAATACGTCAAAGTTACTAACAGGTGTATAATATCATAGACTCCAAAGTATCACAACTCCCATAATCCTAGCATGACACCAGTTGCCAGCCAAACATGCTTTTTAGTAATTTGTCATGAGCAGTTTCTTCTGCAAGAGGTTATTTAGTATTAGTATCCATAATTTATCTCCAATTGATATACTGATATAAACTCTCTGACTAAACTAAGTAAATATGTAACACACACACAAGCCTTTATTGGCATATAAGTAAATATGTAAGGAAGATAATCCACTAAATTAAATGAATACCCAAGTGAAAAATATCGCCTTTGTCTCTCACAATTTAAAAATCGCATCCTGGGTTAATTTATTAACTTAGAGTGATATGGAGTTTTCATGTGATAGAATGTTTTAAAAGGTATAAATTTTAAAAGTTAAATATTTGCAGATGAGATTTGCAGAATTAGTAGTAGCTCACAGTACAATTTATCCTTGGCACCCATCATTTTTATTGTTTTTTTCCCCGTTTCAAGGTATGGGTGAAATTCATATTTTTGGGAGTGGTGGGGGGGAAGGGGAGAGAAGACATGTAGAGACTAGACAATATATTTAAATTGCACTTGTGAAGAAAAAGAAAACAGATGCATGGAATGGGAAAGATACTGGTGGGAACAATGCTGAACTGAAGCACATTTTCTTTAGGAGATGACAGCCTTGTGCATTTCCTCAAGGCTTCCCACAAACAGACATCTCCCCTGTGGAAAACTTCTCAGGAGGAGGTGGGACATAACCTCTGGGAAAAAGCATAAAGGGTAGGGGTGGGGGGTATAACAATTCCAAGTCAAGTATTTCACAGCAAATCTGCACTGTCCTGCATTATTTTCTCCTTTTAAAAATCCAACATCTGTACACTAGAAAACAGAAAGAAAACTCTTGTCTAATTCTGTTTATTTGAAGACACTCAGCCAACAGCAGATATGCTTTCCAGCAGGGTGATCCCTGACTGCTCCAAACTGACACAGTGACATGATGACTGGGCTTTGAAGATAGAGTAGCAGTGTTTATGTGGAGAGCAGTCATGGTGGAGAAGGGGGGGGAGGTCTGGGAGGAAACTGGGAAACTGTAACTCATTGTGGATGGGTTGGCCTGGCCTGGGTGGCAAGCTCTTAAAGCTCAGGACATTCATCAACCTGCCTAGTGGGCCCGACATGCTGGAGCCACAAGTTACTCTCTCCCTCTCTAACTGTGTCAAGCATGATCTAGTCCAACTGTGCGGAGACAGCACAGCCAGGCCAGACAAGCTCTGGTCAGTGCAAATAATCACAGCTCTGACTCCTTCTCTGTTATTCAGCAAAGCCTGGCCACTGAACACAGAGTTCTTACAGGAAGTTTACGTCAATTCTTGTACACACACACACTCACACACACAGTCCAATTCTTTTCAAACTCCATTTGAATCTCTCATGTTACACCCACAGCTCTATATGATCTTGTTGCTTAACCGTTAGACATACTTCAATAGTTAAAGCATGAATTTTCAAATCATATTTACCTAATATAACTCTTCCAACTTCTACAACCTAGCTTATAGCCACACCACAGGGACTTTTGCCATCCTTTTAGAAAAAGTGCTACAGGCCACTACTGGGCAGAAGGGAAGAGGTATGTTGTACTATCTACTGTTCATTTGTTCACAATGCCAAAAAAAGCAAGCAGGTTTCAAAAGGAGCTGCCAGCAAGCCATTGAAAGCATCAGAATTTGATTGGGAGAAATTCAGTTTCAAAGTCTAATTGTTTGCTGATTCATATTTGGGCTCATGCCACACCCTACTGTGGAAACAGAATGTTAAAAATTAGCACCACCCCATACACACAGTTTCCACAGTTTATTCAAATAAACTTAGCCATAGTTGCAACCACGCAGCATACGTTTGCCCAACAAGTGCTTACTGTGCTTCCAGACTCGCTCTGGTAAAAAGGGAGCTCCATAAAAGACAGCAGCTATCTTACCTGAGGCCTGTAGTTAAATCCGTCTGGGGCTTGGGCAAAGCTTGGTGTGGGTTGCAGGCACCCGGGGGGGGGGGGAGGAAGGGGGTGGTGGAGTCCCCAGCTCATCCTCCCTTCCCCGCCTTGCTATATAGCCCATTTTATTTTAAGTTAAAATGGGCTTTGGTGCTAGTCAAGAATAATTATCTACCTATACTTTGTGGGAAAGCTTATTACACAGAAGGCCCAACATTTTAAAAAAGCGAATAGTTGCTGCAAGAAACCCTTATTCATATAGGCCCATGGGTCATGGGAAAGGGAGCCTAATCTTTGTACCACATCCCTCAGTTTTAAACACTACTGTTGGTTTTATAAAGGGGGAGGGAGACAGAGCAAAAAAAGTGGTCTCAGCATTTTGGCATGTGGGAGGAAGGGCCCTGGAGAAGTAGCCCAAGAGGATACCCACGGCAATGCAGGCCCGACCTGGGGGGAAGAAATGCCCTTGAGCTCCCCTATTAACAAACCCACAGCAAAATAATGCTACAACGGCTACTCAAATTGTTCTATGAAATAAATTTCTAACAACTCTAAACAGAACTGATGAAAACCCAATTGCTGGGGACAGTAAGTTCTTCAAAGGGCTTCTGTAAATCTGGAAAGTGGCCAGCTGTTAACCATGATAGATAAGGAGTTAGCCACTATTTTAAAAAAATGCATAATTGAGATAAATTACATTAGATTTATTTAAAAATGGAAGACTCAATGTTATTTTAGACAGGGATGATTCTGAAGGCCTCCCCATCAATTTTTTTCACAAGGTTTTAGAGTTATAAACTACCTAGTCTCATTTCTGTACTAGAACTAATTAAGGACTGTCAATTATTTCCTTTTTATTTCCAGATTTTCTATGAAGCGGTGTGCATGCCCTGTGTGATACATTTTAGTTCACTCCTCTCTTTCTCATTCTTTTGCATTACCAATATATAAACATGCACTGTCATAGCCCCCAAAAGAGCGGTCTTGATGTGATTGTAGGCACTATCAACCTTGATACATTCATATGTGGCATCATAACAGGTACCAATAACCTTAATGTAAAGCCTTGGATACAAAGAGAAGGTGCCAAGCAACTGGAACTTACCAGACTCCTCTAATGGAAACTTTCAGCAAACCATCTCAGGGGAAGTATATCATTGATTTACTCTATATGCAGTATATTTGAATAGGGCACATAAAAGTGGTTTTAATAAAATGACCTCTCAACCAAGAAGTCTCTTAAAGATCATATTCCCATTAATTTAATTAGGAAAGGTTATAGCTTATTGTAGAGCTCATGCTTTGCCTAACTCCTAGATTTCATCCCTGGTTTCTCCAGTTAAAGAATCTCAGCCTGAGGCCTTGGAGCACTGAGCTATATTATTATTATTATTATTATTATTATTATTATTATTATTATTATTATTATTATTATTATTATTATTATTATTATTATTATTATTATTATTTATTGTATTTATAGTCCGCCTCACCCCCAAAGGGCTCGAGGCGGTTCACAGGTACGGCAATATCCAATGCCGCAGCATATAAAACATAGATTAACCCCATCAGACAAACAATAATACAGCAGCAAATACTTTAAAATTGAATAAAGCAGAAATAAGAAAATAAGGAAGATGAATGGACAGATACGGTTTAAGGCAGTGTTAAGATGTTTGGAGAAAAAAGCCAGTGATTAAAAGTCAGTTGAATGCACTGAGATAATCCATTTTTCTGGATTCGTGAATTGTGAAATGTTTATGTGATGCATTATACAACCTAGAGTCACTAACAGTACATTCCTAAATAGAGTTATATCCTTCCAAGTCCACTGAAGTAAATGGCTTACAATGGTAAAATAGAATGCTTAGGGTTGCATAGTTAATCAGGAGGTGTAAAAGTTGTTTGGGTTCATATTTTCAAAATCTGTTTTTATTGTGGTGGGAAATTCCCTCAGGGGAAGGTTGATTTTGCTTTGTCAACAGTTCATCCTGGAGCAAAAAGGAGTGGGACTTATTCTTAAAGCCTGCGTATGCATGTGCTTGTTTGTGTGTGCATGACTTTGCAAAATCAAAGGCCAGTTTTACAATACAATCTGTTGTCTTTTGTGAATCTTGTTAAATGCTGAAAAGAAAAGTCACACACTTAAGTGACACCACCCATGCAGTTGTTCCCAAGAGAGAAAAAAGGACTCAGTGTTGCACTACCCTTAGTAAGGTGACCTTTCTTGTAAGTGATAATATCCTCATCACTGCCAGGTTGCATAATAATGCTAAACATAATGATCTAATTATTCACCCCTAATATAAAGGGCAGGGTTCCATGGGAATTAAACAGAACAACGCTGTGAACTCTTTCACAATACTAAGGGGGGAGGGTGTCAGGTGATCTTTTAATATGGGAAAAACATTTAAAGCCTTTGGTTCAAGAGAACCTCTATGAACTTGTTGCAAAATAACAGAAAATTGAAACATGGTCCATAATGGACCACTGAATACTAACCTGTCTTCTACAACAATTTTATTATGGTTTCTACTGTGCGTGATTCAGATCCCAATTGTTTGATGGCAAAGTCTAAAAAAAATATGTGGGACATCTAGAAGTTTCCTTTTTCAGAAATGAGTTCAACAATGCAGTGAATAGGCTTTAGAAAACATGGCCAACCATTTCTAACTGTGACCCATGGTCATACTAACTGATGAAGATTAGATGGAGCAAGCAGGATTCTCAGCTAATTGGTAAATCATGATGTCTTAAGTAAGACTTAAACGTTCAGTTGTATAGCCCTTGTAACAGCTCCAATCTATTAATCTACTGAAAGACTGAAGAATCAATGGTCAACTCACAACTCTGCCTGAAGCCATGTGAATATGATGGGTAAGGAATTAAAATGATTCTTACAGCTCTAATTTGCAATCATTACTTTGCAACTGGTGTACATTAATCTTATTTGATCTTTCAGCAGAGTTTAATTCCACTGACTCTGATGTGATGCTAACAAGACTACCAGGCCAGCAAATGCCTACAGAGCCACTCTCCAGTTATTCTACTTATTCTTAGCAGGGTATCTCAGAGAACAGCCATTGTTCTTGAACCAACTCAAGGTAAATTTATAATCAGACAACTACATAGCCACATGAGTTATGAAGACACATCTGAACATTCTGCCTGGCCTGATGGATTGGAACAAAGAAAGGAACACATACATAGAATGCAAATGTTCTCAAGCTTTCTTGGTCATTTGGGTGAAGGGACGCATTTTTCATTTTGCCATTCACCGAAGAAAAATAGTAATACTTCAATAGCCAGAATGTTACCCTTGAGTCCTTGTAACACTATGGATCTACTGACTGTAATAGAGTTGATCCAAATAAATAGGTAAGTTACGTGCTGTCCTCATACTGTTATATTATGTTGGTTGTGGGGTAACAGAAGGAAAGCTGGATAATTAAGCACATATAATAGGTATACTCTAAACACGCTGTCTACAGCAGGCTATTAGTATGAATCTGTATCCATATGGAACCACAGTTGCCAAATTTCCTTTTTTAAATAAACTGTTTGTACTTATTTTCTACAAGATAGGGAACCTCATCTGGCCTTCTCTCCCCACACCTCTCCCCTGGCTCCAATTAACTCTTATCCCATTCCAAATCTTTACAGAGAGGAGATAATCCACATGTGATAGTACTTGCTAAAGAACAATATTCACGTACCATTTTTGGCATGTACCATTTGCCAATTTAAAATTGGCAAAATAGCAGTCAAAGAAAAAAATATATACATTCTCCTCCCTTGCAGGAAAATCCAATATTAACCATCAGCATAGCACAACAGGGTTTCAGAGTCCCAGATTGAGAAATAATGTGTACAATATGTTCAGCATTTTCTCACAGAATTAACGTGGGAATCCCACAGAATTTATCCCAATATTGTTTTTTTAATGATTCATACTGGTTACATCAACCCACTCAAAGTGCAAGTTGACTGTCCAAGGAGCCAAAGCATTTTTTTTTTGCAGACATCGCTGAAATGAGGTGCAATGTTCACAGGCAGCACTTACGACAGAATATAGTGGAATGGAGAGGAACACTCTCATCTCACATCAGCAAGAAGTTAAAACATTTCACTAATATGTACTTTGCCCTCTACTACATAGTTACCACTAAAATGTTTAAGTTAAGCCTGAGTCTAATTCTGATAGAAAAATGTACATCTGTGTCAGGAGAGTTTTTTAAAAAAAAATCAGAGTCCCCCTGAGCACATTAGAATTTACTTCCTTATATGTATGCGATATTTCATGATGCTTGTCAGTTCATCTATGCAAGCCATTCCAAAAGAAAAAGGAAGCATGTCATGTTGGTATGTGTGCGGAAAAGCAATATAGTCTTGTATTCTGAGCAAGTACTTTAGGAGACTGTAAAATAAGATTATTCATCTTGCAGCTGGGCTGACACAGCAATTTGCTGACTGCCTGACAAGTGTTTTCATAAAGCAGAATAATAAATCACTGTATTATCTGTTTAATAGGTAATGCTTTTAGATTGGATACCCCCAACAATAAGGTCGTCCAGATTTGTGTAACGGATGTTTTACAAGAACTAAAGAGAAGTATGTCTAGGTTTATCAAGTGTATCTTACATTATACTGTTCCAGGAAATATGTTGTGAAATTGTATATGATGCTTAATTCTGAGGCTTCCAATAAAGCCCCCTATTTTAAGGGCTCTCCCATGCGTTGGCTGTCACCAGTTCCAAAAGGCCAATTATCTTTTCACCAACATAGTGCCTTGAGGATTGTAGTGTACATAACTGATGAATTTATTTTTTCCCAAGATTTCAAAATATTCTACTGTCAAAGAATCCAAGCCATGATAAAACTGAAGATGCCATTCCAATGGTGCACCAGATGCTTCTCCAATAGGACAGCTTTGCTGTCTGCAAAGGAGCAGAGAGGGATTTTTTTGCCAAAATCTTCTTCTAAAAATGTTTCTTCAGGTCTACTGACCAACAGGAAGACAATCTGGAGCAACAGGAAGATAACAAAAGGCTGAAGTAATGGGGGGATGGGGGTCTTCAAGAAAAAACTCCACTTGGGCCGCTTAGAATCCTAGCCATTATTTGTAAATTTGGCATAGAGTAAATGGAGGGTGGCACTGGCAGAAAGCCATTTCGTTATAGACTTTGGAACCATTTTGATTTACTGAGAGAAAAGCTGCCATATCTCAGAATATCTATCCTAAATATTCCAACTATAGGACTTTTAACTGTGTCCTACCAAACCAAACTTCCTTTTTTTTCTCCCACCACCTTGTAGTGTATTGCATTCTTATGTATTTGTGTTCCAATAGCATTAATCACCTAGTGGGAATGCCTCAGATTGCGGCAAATTGCTGAGAAATATATTACTGAGTCACTTCAGTGTGGCCAAAAGTTCATGACGACTGTGACTGATGGTCATGGGTAAATTTCTCATTGTTGATGAGAATGTATAGAAGTTCAGCTGTGCTTGGTGATGAAGTATGAAGAAGAAGAAAAGATTACAAACCCATATCAGTGTCTATGAGGTTTAAATCTGAAAAAAAAGAAACCTCTAAAGTAGATTGCAAAATGTTGCATTAAAGACAGAAGATCTGATTCGACAGTTGAGATCCCCCCTCCCCACCCAAGAAAAGCATTCAGGGATGTATCTACTAATGATGGCACCCAGGGAAAGCCCTGCCCAGCATTGAGCTGTGCGCCCTCCCAACTCCACATGGAGTTGGGGGGAGGATGTAGTTTAACACTGGGCTTGGCCAGCTCCAGCTTTAAACTGCAGGCTCCATCTTGGAAGCGTGTAGTTTAAAGCTGCAGCCAGGTCAAGCCCAGTTTTAAACTGTGGACTCTGCCCTGGTCAGTATTGTGGGCTTTGCCCTGGGCTCACCAGTGTTGGAAGAAAAGGGACTTTACGCTGTTTCCTGCCTCATCCTGCAGAGGGGGTTTTTACTAGCGAGCTAGTGGCTAGATAGGGACTTAGGAATTTGTCACCTTTACTCTATCATGCTGTGTCTATCCCTTTGATGTAGACTGATACTCTTAGGGACTTCCTCCCTTGCTTCCACCTTCTTCTCGGACACTCTCCATTACTTTTACTTTCACCATGCCTAGGGAGAGGATGTGTCTCCTACGCATCCGCCTCCATCCAGCTAGATTAGACTAGATAGTGAACCTATCTCTACACCTTTCTATCCAGAGTGGAGTTCACTAATAAATACTCTTTTTATTAGATAAGAAACTACAAATGACTCTGACTTTCTTTTGTGTCTGAAGTTCTCTCTAGCAAGCTCAACCACGTGTTTGTACCCAGGTAAGCTTCCCTGTGTTTAGCCTCTGTGCCACTCTGCTACTTTTCAAGGGATACACACGCACCAGGTGTGGATCTCCCAACAACCAGGTCTAGCTTTATATTGCTGGCTCCACCTCTAAATCTGTGTCTCCTAAATCACTGGCCCTGGTCCAAATTTAAACTGCGATCTTTCAGTTTAATGCTATACTCAATGAGCCCCAGACTTGAATGACAAGCCCCTCCCTACAATTCCATGTGGAGTTCAGGAGTAGGGCATGCAGTTGAACGCTGGATCCAGGCTCAACCTTGGATTGTGCACCCTGCCCCCAAACTCCACATGAAGTCTGGAGGCATGGTGCAGTTCAACAGTGTGTGGGGGGGGGGCAGGACTTCAGGGATGGGGGACTTTGGGCTGCCTGGTGCCACCCCTTGTTCCATCCTAGATATACTTTTGAAGCATGTATTGTATAAATAGGCCAAAACACAAAATCCCCTTTCACTTTTCATATACCATATATACTCGCGTATAAGTCGACCCGCATATAAGTCGAGGCACCTAATTTTACCACAAAAAACTGGGAAAACTTATTGACTCGCGTATAAGTCGAGGGTGGGAAATGCAGCACCTGCTGGTAAATTTCAAAAATAAAAATAGATGCCAATAAAATTACATCAATTGAGGCATCAGTAGGTTAAATGTTTTTGAATATTTATTTCACAGAAAAACAGTAAACTGGCTCTGTAAGTGGAAAAGAGGGTCAACAAGAACAATATGGTATCAACAATAACTTTAAAAGTACAAAAACCTTAGCTCAACCAGCAACCAAGCTAAAACACGAGTTAAAATCCTCCAAAACTGGATTCCTCATCATCATCTGTATGTCCAAATGTAACCCAACTTAGATTTTAAGAGGGATATTATCAGAAATGGAAAATCTACTATTAGCTTCCATTGTAAACAATGGGGATGGGGCATCCCCTTTGGGGGTCAATAACTTTGGATCCCCTGACCCAAACTTCACCAAACCTGGCTGGTATCATAAAGAGACTCTCCTGATGAGACCAGCCAGGTTTGGTGAAGTTTGGTTCAGAGGGTCCAAAGTTATGGACCCTCAAAAAGGTAGCCCCATCTACTAATAGCTCCCATTGAAAACAATGGGGAATGGGGGCACCTCATTTGGGGGTCCATAACTTTGGACCCCCTGAACCAAACTTTACCAAACTTGGCTGGTATCATCAGGAGTGTCTTCTGATGGTACCCTGAAATTCTGGTGCTGCTAGCCTAAAAACTGCGCCCCCTGCTGGCCGGCAAAGTAAAAACACAACAAAAATTTTAATGACCCGCATATAAGTCAAGGGGAGTTTTTTTAGCATTAAAAATGTGCTGAAAAATTCGACTTATACATGAGTATATACGGTAATTCTTATTTAAGTGAGTTAATAATTCCTTTACAACTCACCTTCTATAAGTATCTTATCACAGTCAAGAGATATATATTTTGCTCTGTTTTGTCCTATCAGACCACCTTTTGTCATTATAGACATTTCACTGGCAGAAGGTCAAGACCAACAGAGTCCCGACCTAGTCTCCACTAGAGCTCAATTAGTACTTTGAAGTCCAAAATATTGGCATTAATTCTTCTAATAAATGAAAGATAGGGTAAAAGGGTCCTTTCTCCATCATCACAACACACACACACACACACAAAACCCTGAACAGAACGAAAATGTTGGCTTTTAAATTATTTTAAACCAGCTCCCTGACATGTTTCTGAATGGGTTGCCTTTAAAAGCATCTAGTAAATTTTTCTTTCAACCCAAGTGCTTCCTGGCATGTTAATCAAAAACAGATACTTCCATCAAGTGCAGTCTTTTTGAATGTAGACATCCCATCTTTCTTCCTTTAGTGCATTTTCTTGTAGAGATTTGTTATTCCTTTCTAAGGATTTTCTGTAAATACAGAAAACAGAAAATACAGTAGTATTTTCCTTAGAGACTTCATTCATACCCATTATTGCTATAACCCTGGAACTACTCCGTAAAGCAGAGCAGAATAGTCATCCACAACAAATATTACAGCAGCAGGTTTGGCTGAGAGAAGCAGCTTGCTTAAAAGCCACCCTGTAGAATCATAAATGATCCAAGATTTGGAGACTTTCAGCTCAGCACACAGAATCTTAATTAGATAAATTAAGATAAATTTCAGATAAATCACGCTTTTAATCAGAACTCCCCACCACTCAAGTGCCAAACACGGCTTCGTCAAGGTTCTGGTGCACGTTCCCGCTCTCATCACGCTTTTTCAGAATCTGCATTGAAGTGCACCTTTTAGCCAATCAAGCGCCGAAGCCTGTTTGGTGGGGATAAACAGGGGACAGACGTGTCTTATTGTTCCTGCCCTTGGAGCCCTCCAGCCAATCAGAGCACAGTGGGATGTGTGCCGAGTGCACACAGCCTTTTTTTTTTGCTGTGCGCTGGGTGTGGCTGCATAGCAACGAAATAACGTTGCCATGAGACAACGATTTGTAAAAATTGTTCATATGTGCCTACATAGCAACGTAAAAATAAGAATATGAATTTTCAATCAGGGGAGGAGTAATGTTCTTGCTCTGACCCACTAGCCAATCAAATTCTACCAACACAGCTACATAGTGACATAGTTGCATAGTTATGTAGCTGCGCGCAAAACAAAAAAGGTCCCGCCCCACCACAACGTGACAGTCAATTAGGATGAGGAAGAACATACCCACCAAGCAAATCGCGTGTTTGTGGGGAGTGTTACATTGCTTGAATCTGCGATAGACATCAAGGTCTTCAGTGGAGTGGGGAGGGAGAATGCGTGATGAAAAGGTACTGTTTCTTTTGAAACCTGGATGTATCCGCCTAATTTCTCAGTGGGGATTCACCCTTTATGAGGTAGGTGGGCTGAGAGAGTTCTGAGAGAACTGCAACTGGCCCAGGGTACCCAAAAGGCTTCATGTGGAGAAGTGGGGAAACAAACCCAGTTCTCCAGATTGGAGTCCACCACTCTTAACCACTGCATCATGATGACAAATGACAGGAACAGTTAGCAGTCTGCAAAAAGAAGTCCTGGAAAAGCATCATGTTTTCTTCATGATCCATTTTTAAATTGATTGTTGATTCTACCCAGTTTAGCCTCTACACAGAAATTCTAAACATGTAAATGCCCCAGTGGTTTTAATCATTACTAATAAAAACTACCGTAGAGACAGCATTGAAGTAGGAAGCAAACTGTTTCAAGTATGCACAGTGAAAAAGGATGTAAAAAACTCTACTTGTTCTGAGAATTACACCTGGTAGTAGCAACAGTGACAGACAATTTCATAGTGACAATAAAATCTTATGACTCCTGCTGTTGCCAGAGACATTAGTGCCCTCCAAGAATGCTAGTCATTTTCTCTGCAGCACTAATGCCTTGTGGTGAGTCGGCTCCACTGATCAGCTGGAGATTCTGTTGAGAAGTCTTTTTCATGCTGTTTACATTGCTGGCAAGCCCAGTTCACCACAAACCGAATATTGCCACCTTTTTGTTTACATACCCCCTTTCCAGAATATTACTGCCCTCATTTACTAATCCATCTTAGTGTGTGAGAAAATAGTTTCTTTTGTATGTGAAGTTTGTTAATTATCTTTCTACGGAATATTCACTCAAAGCCACCTGAGGAGACCTTTTGCTGTCCATGTTTAATTAATGCCCACATTGCTGTATAAAAAGAGATTTCATCAAAACAGAGCTTTCTACAGAGTATAAGGACAGAAGAGAAAGAAGCTATGGGAGCTACTATCCTTTCAACACAAGTTATTTTAGAATTTTTAAAAACTGCAGACAGGAGGGAGCTCTGTTAGACACATGACTTGTCCTTTCATACTCCTTTTGTACTTTTTCATTTTATGTATTATAATATGCTTGTCTGTGTCCATGGACATTGTTGCATGGGTTTAAGGGTTTTTATTTAATTATTAATTTAGCAGTTCTGGTCCCACGCTGCTTCGATTTATCCCATTTTCTGCCTGCATTTTGTGCCTTTAGTTTTTACTTCATTTTGTCTGTTTGTTTTCCTGTTGTTGTTTCCTAGTTATTTTGAAGCCACTTGTACTCTGACCTTTTTCTGGAAGCCTGTTTTGAGTTGCTTTTTTTCATGTGTAATGTTTTTGTTCGTTTTCTTTGCCCACCCACTCCCACCCACCTCCAGCCCACCTGCACTGTCATTAATGTCAAGCTACTTCCTCTCCTTCCCTGAATATGATTGCTTTAATTATCATTTTTTTAGACACACACACAAAGCTATTTAGGTTTAGCCGGTTCTCTGAATTTCCAGCTATCATGTTAAAAAAGTAAGCTTCTATTCTCTGCTGTTAAAAATATATGCTTCCCCCTATATCTCTGCAAGGAAAGAGGATGGAGATTTTAAAAAATGATAGCTGGGAATTTGGAGAACCTGCTAAACCTGTCATTACAACAATATTTCATTGCCTTTTTTTAAAAAATGCAAATACCTTGGGGGGGCACAGATCTTGACAGCACTCTCCATTGAAAATCATGATGATTAAAGGCACATGCAGAAGAAAAAAACTACCTCTAAAAGTATAAAGATGCAAAGGGGAGAGACATGCAGAAGAGCTGTGCCTGAAGTGATTCCAGTGCTTGTGCATCGAAAATCAAGAGTAAGCTAGCTGAGCTTGTTTTTGCAGTTTGCATTCTCCCTTGCAATATGTTTCTTCCCTCAGACGTAGGCACATTATATGAAGCTATCTGCACATCATGAGGGGAATCAGTAGTACTGCTGCTGGAAATAAAAATCTCCATATAAATGATCAGTCTACTCTACATGAAGTCAAACTTTATATTTGCAAACAGAAAACTTGGGGGAAACACACACACATACAAAATTATGTGCCTGTGCCCCCACAGAGTAAAACAAAGAAAATTATTTTATAATATGTCATAAAGCCCCTCCTTCTGCATTATAACAGTGGTAGATTTTGATTGGCAGTTTATAATTTAGACAAATATTAGACATTTGATTTAACTGTCTTGACACAAGGAACCAACAGAACTGTATTCAAAGACAGAGGGATTGAATAGACAATGGGACCATTGTAAAGATCTGATCCAAAAGGAGTACTGGGCTCATTCTAAGAGCATGTTCATGCATTATGTATGGAAGAAAACATGGACTGGGTTCTGCAGTATCTTTATAATGCTTCTTCCATGGCTGTATACTGGGTGGCGACTTTCATGCAAAGGAAACATGAGGTTGCTGACAGTATGCAATGAAATAATTGGTGAAGTATTACAGATAGGTGAAATATTAGTGTCACTGATTATCTTTTTTCAGGCAATGTTTTTTTTTTCTACCTCATTTCTGGGAATGCAAAGAATGGACGCAGGAAGACAGGGTAAGTTTTAAAAACAAAAGAGGCGCACCTTGTGCAGAGGTACTGCCATGGGGATGCGGGACTCCCAGTGGCCACAAGTGGACAACTGTGTGAATGTCCCAAGGCCGGTGCCTGTGTCATGTACACTGGTGCTCCAGAACTCCTGGGGCCCGTGCAGAAACGGCATAGCTGTCTTATGTGAGGGTCTAATTTTATGGTATAAGGCAGGGGTAGGGAACCTGCGGCTCTCCAGATGTTCAGGAACTACAATTCCCATCAGCCCCTACCAGCATGGCCAATTGGCCATGCTGACAGAGGCTGATGGGAATTGTAGTTCCTGAACATCTGGAGAGCCGCAGGTTCCCTACCCCTGGTATAAGGATAACATCCTAGAGATGTAAAGATTCAAGTATCTGGAAAGCCTATTCCATAGCCAGGAGGATTCTAGGACTTGGTTCATGCTGAAGGCATGAATTTTTTGCAGAGGTTGTGTTGATCAGGTGTTAATAAAGGACCCACCAATCAGTAGTCACTTCACATGTGTAAAGAACATATGCAAGCCACGATTGTCATATTTTATCAGAGATTTCATTCATCTTTTAGTCTCACGTGGAAGGGAAGAAAACAAGAAACAGCTCCCATTGGTGCACTGAGCCCCATTATGTCTGAGTGCACATGACATGGAAATGCAAATGTCAAGCCCACAAACTCCTGAGTTCACTCCTGAGAATGGCAGCAGTAGAGGAAAGCAATTCCATATCTTGTGGCGAAGAAATTAAAGGTCTTGGAAGAAAAAAAGAATGTGCTGCATAATACAAAAAACAGGGTTGTTTTACTCCTTATGCTAAACATCTGTCACATTTTTGTGTCGACTCACCCGACTTAGTGAGAGAATAAGCATCGTCAGTTCTACATGGAACCTATTCCAGACACTAGCCAGCTAAGCTGGCAGCTGTGGGAAGACCCACAGGAAGCAGGGACCCTGGAAAAAAGAGTGTGGGAGTACATCCTGTGAAGACAGATAACAACTCATAGTAAGGCTGTGGGAACTTCTTCAGCTCCGGTATGAGAATGAAGTTTCACAAGTCAAGATCTTGGTTTGTTCAAGGAAGTAGGCTTTTAAAAAAGAAATCTGTTTAGTTTTAACAATGTAAATATATCCTTTAAAATAATATCTCCCATCATTCAGAATCACATAAACATTTACTATTCTCTTTTATTCTTGTGAAGAGCAAGGATGCAGCTAATCAGCTCTAGCATATTTGTTGTAAGGCACAGCACAGTGATGCATGCATTTTACCTCTCTAGCACATTTTTCATCATGTCCATCCTCCAAGGAGGTCAGGTCAGCATACAAGAGTCTCTCTTCCTCCATTTTATCTTCACAATAGACCTGTGATGAGGCAGGTTAGAGTGAAAGACCAGGACTGGCCCGGGGTCACCTACTGTTCATGTCTGATCAGCAATTTAAACTTGGTCTCCAGGTAACTGCCATATCACATTGACTCTCTATTCTGATAAGTTATCAATTCAGGTCAGCTCAAGCCATATTATCATAGCGATTTTATGATTTTTATTACATAGATGGAAATTCACTGAGACTAATTTTCCCTGGTGTATTCATTTGTATCATAGCATTGTATCTCCTTCATCTTCTCCCCTCCCATCTAACAGTAAAGGTGAATTCCCCATTCTCTGTCTTTTCCCTAAACTATATCTTTCAAACTTTCCACTTTTTTTTGCCCTCAAAACTATATAAGCTTATGTTCAAGGATTTTATCAATAGTGTTACTTAACCAACATTAGTAGCAGTAAAAGAGACATCATTAACATCAAAGAATTTAACTGATTTTTCAGTGTGATCTACAGAAAAATGGTTTGACTGCAGATCAGAAATAGGAGCTGAGCTCAAAGGAAGTCAACCATCAACTGCTGTTCCAGGAATCTGTTTTCACTACCTGTTTTTCTAACTGATCCTGAAACCTTTCTGCTATTGGACAAATCCCACCAAAACATTACAAATGTATTAAAAATTAGAAGTAGAGGGCAGAAAGGAAAGCGATAGCACAGTGATTTCCTGTAGAGTGCAGGCGTTCCTGCATAGGGTAAAAGGAACAGCAAGTGCAGTGGGCAACTGATTTTATAACAGAAACGCCCAAGGAAGTAAAATAGCCTATAGCTACATAGTGAACACTCCCTGGAAGACCTTATGGTGAAACAATCTCTTTGTAACTTCATCTAGATTATTGTTTGAGGAGGTCATTAGAAGATGGACTTGTAGCAATCTGATTTCCATCTGACCTGCTGCTAGAATGTAGAAAAAAAATCTGCAAATAGATCTTGTTAATTTAAATTTTTTATTTATTAAAAAAATATTTAGCTTTCTTCTAAGCATCTCGGGGCCTGACAGGTAAAAGTATGAGAAAAACCCAATTGTATAAAACAAATTTTTTAAAAGACAGATATAAAAAGAAAGTCACTTTGTATCACCCAGACTTATTTTCTCTCTCTGCCCTCCTCAAACCCCACCCTCCCAAGGCTCCATCCAGAGGCATATCTAGGCAAACTGGAGCCTGGGGTCAAACCTGAGTTTGTCGCCCCCCTATGGGTGGCCACCCTCCCCCACCACAACCAAACAATGATTTTTTGCACCAGCTCACAAAACACCTCCCACCCCCAAAAGCAAACATACATGGCTCTCTCTCCCACCAACTCTCTTTTCCTAATTTTTGTCCCTCACACCAACCCTAAGGAGGTAGGTTGTTAGCCTGAGAAACAGCTCCAAGCCACTGCAAAGGGTATTAAGCATGTAAATCTCTCACAAATCACCCCCAGCAAAACATTTACCAAACAAATGTCAGCATCATCTCTTGCAAAACACCTCCAGTGGAATCCACCCCCAAACAGCATCACTTTCAATGGTGTTTAAATTAGGGAGCCCAGATTCTTCTTTTAAATCCACCTTAAAGGGAAAATCTGGGGTCCCCAGTTAAAACTTTGGACCCCCTGAACCAAACCTCACCTAACTTGGGTGGTATCATCGGAAGAGTCTCCTGAAAAATCACTGAAATTCTGGTGCTGCTATCCCAAAAACTGTGCCCCCTGATGGCCAAAAACTGAAAAAACACTAAAAAATACAAAACACACAAAAACGAACCTGAAATTTTTGCGTCCTCCACTGGTGGGCGCCTGGGAACATAGGGTAACCCCATGTTCCCTAGGTAAATACGCCACTGGCTCCATCCCCACAATATCCAGGTATTTCCCAATCTGGAATGGCCAACTCTAGCCTTTAAGGATGAATACCAGGACCTTGAATTGGACATGGAAACTAACCAGCAGTCAAGGAAGTGATCTCAGGATAGAAGTGACAGGGTTCAACCAGCTGTCCCCAGATAGCAAAATGGAAATAAAGCCAATGATACCAAGAATTTGGGTGCTGTGTGGTTTCCGGGCTGTATGGCCATGTTCTAGCAGCATTCTCTCCTGACGTTTCGCCTGCATCTGTGGCTGGCATCTTCAGAATATTTGCAAATGTGGTAAATAATATTTTACAGCATGTTCCTTATTTGTGAAGATTAATATTTCTTCATCCTCCTGAGCAGATATATTCATTAATCTAGCTTGTACTTAGAGACAGCTAAAATTTATCGGAGGTAAATGACAGGTAAATAAAATATTCACTTCACTATGAAGGAGCATAGGTTTGATGAGTTGAGAACAAGTGCTGTAAATATACCAGCTTAAAATGGAAAGCTCTCTTGCAAACTACAATGAAGCATGGAAAATTGTTGAGCATCTTTGAAAGCATTATTTGATTCCCTTAAAGTTGATGGGAAGCACTCTGGAGGCATAAATAGAACCCAGATGTTTGAAAATGTATTTTAGTGTTCTGCTGAACATATTACCCTACTGGGAGGTTGCTTCTCCTCTCTGGGGACATTCCAAAGAGAGCCCAGCTGATTGTCTCATATTGAAACAACATGTCCAAGATAAATTCCAATAGAAAGAAACTAAAACAGGACTACTCAGACCAAATATAAATCACAAGGCCACTTATCTCCCTTGGTTATTCTCTTCCTCTTTATTCTCCCTCAGAGGTACAGCTAGGAAAAATGGAGCCCAGTGCAAAATCTGAGTTTTGCGGGGGGGGGGGCGTATGGACAGCCTCCCCAACACCAAAGGCCGCCCTCCCCCACTATGACCAAATAACAATTTTTTGCACCATGTCATCTCAAAGTCACAATCACATGTCCCAACTCACAAATCTGAACACATGCCCCAACTCACAAATCTGGACTCCATGGTTGAAACAACTTTGAAAGTGATGCTGTTTGAGGGGGTGGGGGAATCCACCCTGAAATAGCATCACTTTTAATGTTGTTTAGACTAAAGAGCCCAGATTCTTCCTTTAAATCCACCTTAAAGGGAGAATCTGGGCTGTCTAGTTTAAACAACATTGAAAGTGATGCTGTTTCAGGGTAGATTCCTCCCCCCCCCAAAAAAAAAACAGCATCACTTTCAGTTTAGACAAGGGAGCCCAGATTCTCCTTTTAAATCCACCTTAAAGGGAGAATCTGGGCTCCCTAGTTTAAACAACATTGAAAATGATGCTGTTTCAGGGTAGATTCCTCCCCCCCAAAAAACAGCATCACTTTCAATGTTGGTTGTTGTGTGTTTTCCAGGCTACGTGACCGTGGTCTGGTAGATCTTGTTCCTAATATTTCACCTGCATCTGTGGCTGGCATCTTTAGAGGTGTATCACAGAGAGAAGTCTGTTATACACTGTGTCCAGACTTCTCTTATTACAGATAATACACCTCTGTGATACACCTCTGAAGATGCCAGCCACAGATGCAGGTGAAGCATTAGGAACAAGATCTACCAGACCACGGCCACACGGCCAGAAAAACCACAACCACCAGTTGAATCCATCTGTGAAAGCCTTCAACAATACTTTCAACGTTTTTTTAATCTAGGGAGCCCAGATTCTCTCTTTAAATCCACTCAGAAGGGACCAGAATCTGGGGACAATTTGAGGGTGCCAGTTAGGGGAGCAATGTTTAAGTACCAAAATTTCAGGCTACTTTCAGGATATTATCCTGATGATACCACCCAGGTTGAGTGAAGTTTGGTTTAGGGGGTCCAAAGTTATGGACCCTCAAAGGGAAGCCCTATCTCCGTGGTGGTGAACCTTTGGCACTCCAGATGTTATGGACTACAATTCCCATCAGCCCCTGCCAGAATGGCCAATTGGCCATGCTGGCAGGGGCTGATGGGAATTGTAGTCCATAACATCTGGAGTGCCAAAGGTTCGCCACCACTGCCCTATCTATTATTAGCTCCCATTGGAAACAATGGGGGATGGGGAACTCTCTTTGGAGGTCCATAACTTTGGACCCCCTACACCAAACTTCACCAAACATGGCTAGTATCAGCAAGAGACTATCCTGATGATACCACCCAGGTTTAGTGAAGTTTGGTTCAGGGGGTCCAAAGTTATGGATCTGCAGAGAGAAGCCACATCTACTATTAGCTCCCATTGGAAACAATGGGGGATGGGGGCACCCCCTTTGGGGGTCCATAACTTTGGACCCCCTAAACCAAACTTCACCAAACCTGGATGATATCATCAGAAGTGTCACCTGATGATAACCTGAAATTTTGGTGTCGCTAGTCTAAAAAGTGCGCCCCCTGCCAGCCAAAGTAAAAACAGTAAAATATTTTTTAAAATACATTTTTAGTTTTGGCGCCCCCTGCAGGCGTGCGCTCGGTGCGACGCACCCCCATCCCCCCGGCCCCTGGTGGCTACGCCACTGTTCTCCCTTTCCCCTCCAAACTACTGAACAGCTTCCAATAGGAACTGAACAATAGGTCACTAACAGCCAAACATGATGATTGGGCACTCACACTTATTCCTATAGATGCTGGCTGGGAAGGTGGCAGCTTTCAACATAACAGGCCATTCTTTTCAAGAGGGAATTAAGGGAAACTTCAGCATAGTCTGATCTTCTGGCACTTCTTTAAAACATTCTTATTTACCTGCAAGTTCAGATTTTTGATGCTATTTTACAAACATTTTAAATGGAAAAAAATTCAATGCAAATGGAAATAGCACTACTAAACCCACCTTTGTTCTATTAAAAAGTTGACTAAACCATGACTATTTTTATTACAACATGGGAATAAATATTACAACAAAGCCCATGCCATCTTATGTCCCAACATGATCTTTATGGGCCAAACAAGAAGTGACACAAGAGATTAAGGTTTTCTTAAAAGCTAAAATTAGCTGGGGGTGGGGGGGTCACAGTGGATCAAAACCATAGCATTGTGTGAGCAGGGCAGGAATTAATTCTTTCCCCCAGTGGGTCAACTGCCTTGCAGAGCAAATAGCAGTTCAAGATAGTGATCAGGGTCAGGAAAATGTCACGGAGGAATAGGTTAAACCTCCCTCCCCCAGCACTATAACCCCATCTCATTCCTCTCTCCCCCATGTTGCTATTTTTCATCTTTTCAAAAGATGCACAAAATCCTAACCCATATTGATCTCCCAGTTCACATCTAGTTTGGCTCCATATCTGCTATGAAGGCAATGCTATTTCACACATATCCCCAAAAGGCCTCTGTATAGATAGCACCATAGTTGTTTTGAAGCCCTACCCCACCTCCCAAAAATCTTTCAGGAATGTTGCCGTTATTTACTTTATTTGCACCATCCAAGAAATTACAAACATCTCTATCTAGTTGACAGGCTTTTGTTGACTAGGTTTAAACTTTTAATTATGTATATGATTTTAAACTATGGCTGATTCCGCACGGGCCAAAAACAGCAGTGTGAAAACGGTGTGAAAATGGTGTAAAAGGGTTTAAAACAGTGCAAAAGGGTTTATACTGTTTTCACACCATTTTCACACTGCTGTTTTTGGCCCGTGCGGAATCAGCCTATGTTTTGTTTTAGGTTCGGTTTTACTTGGATGTTGGATGTTTTGTTTTGGAACTTATCAATCACCTAAGCATGTGGAGAAAAAGAAGAAAATTCTCAATAATATGATAAATTATGGCCAATTCAGAGTGTAATTTGTTCAAGGTTAACGAGGGAATCTATGATCTGGTTTAAAAGTCATAATGTATTTGCAGACCAAACACTAACTTTCCTCTAACCACTCAACTTAAACTAATATTCCTGGAACTATTGTTGCCCTTGGGATTCACATTTGTGCATGAAGCAACTTGGGTGGGAAGAACATACACAGTTTACTTCCCTAACACTGTCTGTTTACACTTCACAGTGGGAAAGCCCCTTGTGGAATAAGCACATAGATATTTCACACACACAAACACACCTTCAGCTAAAGCTTAGGAAAAGTCTGCAGAGACCTATAGATCATACACTGTAAATCAAGGCATCACAACTGTAAACATATATACTATGAGAAATTGGAACTAGCTGTTGCTTACAAATACATAGATATAGACACAGCTGTAGGGGATAAAAGTAAAGGGATAAATCAACAGCTGAGAATAACCAGGATCTTTTCCTCCACTCCCAGCTTTTTAGGATGTATCACACAAATGTATCACACAAAATGATTATAGCTACTTGACATCTATCACTTATGGCTCTTTGCAGCACAAATGATGACACAGTAATGGATGACATTTGTAAAATGGCTTAATTGTTTTGTGTGGTTTTAAGATTTCTTCTATTTTTGTTTCATGTTTACGTTGGTGTTGATATTTATATGCTATCCACCCAGAGCTAACCTGAAAGAAAAGTTCTGATAACTTAAGGAATGGCATTGTTGGACCCTGCCTGAAAATATCAATATCATAAACAGAGCTCTTATTTTCTGAAATGGAGCAGACAGTTCCAAGGCAATGGCAATCTCAGATGTCAAGGTAACTAGTCCACCAGTGGCAGGATGCCACTACTGATTGAGGATAAGACAATGTGTTGGTTGTTATGGCAACAGGGTAGGACTAGAAACTGGGAGATCACATGGGAGACTGGCAAGATGTGTAGGGCTGACAGAACTCATGGGAATTATTTAGGTCTCAGTAAAGCAGGACTGGGGAGGATCCACTTCATAGGGCATCTGGAGAGAGAGTGTGTAAACCACAAAAGGAGGAAGAGAGTGATGCAAATGCTGTCCTCTCCAAACCCAGTTTACATAGAGGCAGGGAGAGTTACTAGGTATGGGATGACATGCAAGAGGCTACCAGCAGACCACATATGCTGCTTGTATTGATTATACAAATATATTGTTGATTTATTACTATATGGTTTTGGTTGGAAATCACCTTTGGCAAACAACTGCACTGTGGAGAACTACACTCTCATTGCATGCTTCGAGGTGTACCCTCCCTTTTTAAGCCTTTCCTTTTCTAATACAGGATCTGAAGTCATGCTATTGTCACCAGAGTTTAGCGGGTGCTCTGTCACTGATACTGTGGCAGCAGGAGTGCGCCTGGTGCCAGTCCTTATTGTCATGGCAGCCACAGCACTATATGAAGAAAGATCCTGCAGGATGCAGGACAATACTGGGAAGGAAAAGGAGGGAATCCTCGACCTTGGGGCAGGGCCTGGTGGCAGACTATTCAACCCTGTGTCTCGGCAAGCCACTAGGAGTTTTTTAAAAATATATATTGGAAGCTGCAGAGGTTGAGGATGAAAACAAAGGATTCTATCGTGTAGGAAATAGGATCCAACACAGAGAAATATGTTTTGTTTTCAGAGATAAAATAATCACAGAGCATTCCAGTAGGGTCAGGGGAGCTACAGGCATCCTTCATAGAAACTGAGAGAAGGTTTTTAAAAAGATGCAAATTTGGGACAAGGTAATAAATTTCAGAGAAAGGGTCTGTCTATAAAAACATAATTGTTACTTGGGGCAGAAGTTCTATATTCTGCTCTGGAGGAACCGGTTTGATTCCCAGCTCTGCCGCTTGAGTTGTGGAGGCTTATCTGGGGAATTCAGATTAGCCTGTGTACTCCCACACACGCCAGCTGGGTGAACTTGGGCTAGTCACAGCTTTTCGGAGCTCTCTCAGCCCCACCCACCTCACAGGGTGTTTGTTGTGAGGGGGGAAGGGCAAGGGGATTGTAAGCCCCTTTGAGTCTCCTACAGGAGAGAAAGGGGGGCTATAAATCCAAACTCTTCTTCCAAATCCAAACTCTATAGTGGGGAAATGGTTAGCATTTCACTCAAATGATAAAGATCTAAATTAAATTTCTTAATACAGTTGTATTAAGGTTCATATCTTTCCAGCCATTTCTATGGTACACTTAAAAATGGCTTCCTCTTTTCTCTCACACCCTGTTAATGCCTCATTTTTGTTATGATGCTGCTATCATTATAGATACTGTGATGTTATGATATTTTTGCCCCTATAATATTGTCCCCTTTGATATTATCATTCTGTAATTGTTATTATGTTCTCTTATGCAAATGTGTTGTATTTGGATTAATTTGATGGGAATGTTGTGTATTGTTAATTTGATATTTTGCTAATTTTATTGATATACTGTTAAGGGTCTACTGGAACTGTTATTGTTGTTGGGATAGCTTTTTTATTGCACTATAGTGCCATATACTGTATTATGTTATGATGTATCATATTATTACGTTGTTGTTCATCGCCCTGAGCCCTTTGGGGGAGGGCAGTATACAAATTAAAAATCAAATCAAAAATCAAAACAGTACACACCATTTTTTCTTAGCAATAAAAAAGAGACAATTATTTTCTGGACTGTTCATCAGATCTTGTGTAAATTTATTCCAGTCATTTTATTTTTTGAAAAGGCAGGGGGGATGTGGCATTGGCTTTTTGACTGTGGGTTTTTTATTTCCATAAACCTTAGAGTACAAGAATGCATGAGATATTTACACAAATCTTTCCACAATTCCTGTGGCCTTGAGGAGCATTGCATTTGCATGAGTTCACCACTGTGGCTGATTTGTGCTTTCTCAGCATCACAGCCAGAAACAAGGAGCCACCAAAGATTTTTTTCTCTCTGCTTCTCTTTCTTTCCTACCTCAAATAATCACTAAACAGAAGGCACTGAATCATTAACATTGTCAGAAGAACCAGCTCAAAATATATGTTGCCCCTTCACAAAGGGTTAATGTTTTGTTTATATCTAACGTTTATATGTTAAGAAGAAACTCAAGTGAAAACTGGGACTGCCCCTTTTTGTTCTCAGAACATCACTACTATATTAGGCTGGAAGATTACTATGCCAAGATCTCTTATAGTGAAATCCTAAGCAAAGTTACACTATCATAAGTCCATTGAAAACAAGAGACTTGGAAGGATGTCACTTTGCTTAGGATTGCACAGTTAATGAGCTTTCTGGCTGGCAGGGGATTTTTAACCTTTGAATAAAAATGATGTGTATACATCACTGATCACAGCTCTGAAAGAATCTTTATTCTTTAGTTCATTCACTAATTCTTTGATATATCTTGAGTAGAACATGCTCAGATAGCACAGTATAGCAGCCCTGCTAAGCCAAGCAAGTATGGGTCTGATTAGAAAGAGACTTCGTAGGGATCCTTCATAATCTACACTGAGTTCTATTTAGAAAGATAGGATGTAGATGCAGTAAATAAATAAAATCCCTATCCTGTGTTTATTTCCTAAATTTGCAAAATCCAGCCTCTCTATAACTTATTCACTATCATAGCTTCTTGGTCCTCAGAATTTTGCTGGAACTCTGTCAAATATAATGACATCTTTCACCAAGAATTGGTAAAGGGAATTATTGTGCCTTAAATTCAGCTGTAGGAGAAGTTGTTCCAATCACAGTGATACAATGCAAAAGAACTACTGTTGACATATGCTACTATGTGCAAAGTGCTGTTCAGAAAACACATGAAATGGTCTCTGCCCACATATGATCCATTTGTGAAACTGCCATTCGTTTCCAAAGGGAATTTACAGAGAAGAACTTTCTGGATTTTCAGAACTATATTACATTTCTGCGATCTTATCAATACGATCTGCTAAAATTAGTGGAAAATAGCATAGCTATTTCAAATCTGGGCTCTTATAAACCAACATCTCAGCACTTTCAATAGATATTTTTCTGGCCTCTAAAGAAGTATATGGATTGGCTTCCTGAGAGACTCATTCACATCAATCCTGTTACAAAGATTGCTGGTATGTTATGTACTCATATGTTTACATATGGCTAGCCAATGTGAGTGGAAATAGGCCCACTGCATTAAAATGGAATCTCACATCGAAGGTGTGTGATGTTTTTAACAAGTAGATTTCTGTATCACTTTTCTTTGTTGCTCAAAGTGGTTTTCAATTAAACAAATAAATTAAAAATAACCAGAAACATAACAGATTAAAATATTAATAGAATTAAACGCTATTAGATCCACTCAGGAAAAGGCCTATCTAAAGTAAATTTGGGTCCATTCTGCACAGCACAAATAAGACATCCTGAAAACACACCAAAAAAGGCATCTGGGGGAGGAATTCAGCACAGATTTTCCCCCAAGATGTCCGTACGCCTTATTTCTGCTCAAGGCATCCTTTTTTGAAGTCACTAAAATATGGACTTTTCCTGAAGTCATCTGAAAGTCATCTCCTCTTGCTATGCAGAGCTCAGGAGCTGAGGAGACATCTTATTTTTCCCACCCAACCATTAAAGCTCTCTTGTCAGTTTCCTTCACTGCTTATGCCCTACATTGTATGGCTCTGCAGTGATTCTCTGTGTCTGCAGTCATTTGCTGAAGATTCCCCCAGGATGTTTGTTCTGCAGGTTCCACAGCAGGGAACCTTTTCAGCCTTAAAAGTACATGGTTGTACTCAGCTTGTCCTGCTGATTCTAGCAATATATCATTTTCGCTTTTTAAATTTTCAATGAGCTGTCTTCAAAGAGACATAGAAATGATTTCATAATCCATGCCAATTTTCATATCGTCTCTGCATGTCCTCAAACACAGCTCATCAAAAATTAAAAAGGAAAAAACTATATATCATCGTAATGGACAGAACAAGCCAAGCACATCCATGTACTTTTGGGGCTGACAAAGTACCCAGCAGCAGAGCCTGCAGAGCATATGTCCCAGGGAAACCTTCACCAAATAGCTGCAGGCATGGAGCAACATAATAGCAAATAGCTGCAGGCATGGAGCATCATTGCAGCAACATAAAATGTTGGGCACAAGAGCTTTAAACTTGGATGGGAGGAAATGGCAGGCAGGGGTGGGGAGTCTCTTTCTCCTCTGATGCCTTTTGTATCTGTGTTTTCTGGACAACAAATGAGACGGAGGCGTTTTTTAAGATGTCCCCAGGACATCTTATTTGTGTGGTGCATAATCAGCCAGGTTTACACTTCTATTTAATACTGATGAGAGAATGTTATAATTGCTTCTCGTAGGCAGATCCCAAGAAGAGACTACAAATAGGTTAATTCATATACTCCTTGAGTACACAGTTAATTTCCTGTCTGGCCTAATGCTTTTCATCAGGCTGCATTTTGGTGTGCCCATAGTAAAACTTAAACTATTCTTTTGCTACAGATCCAGCAGAAGCTGAACAAAAATCATAAACAAAAGTTGTACCTGAGAGTTCTGTCAGTCAGTCATGATCCAGTTCTAAGGTGGGTTCTGCACTCAATCCTAGATTAAGACAGCCAGCATATATTCAGCTCCCAGAATTCCTTGCAAAGGGAAATACTAATTTTTAAAAAAAGCTTCCCAGCATATCATGGCTTGACTGAATTATGTTAAACACAATTCCATGTGGTTTTCCCTACAAAGTAACTGCAAGATCTAGTAATGTTTGTGAATGCATCCTGTGTGCTTTAAAAGCAGGTGAATCCACAAATCCATTCCACTCTGAATATTCCTATACAAAATTTGCCTCATAAGGCTGAGAGGCTGTGATTAGAAAAGCAACCAACTGCTGGCATTTTAAACATCAGGAAGAAAGCCACCTTAGTCAAAGAAGACATACAACAGAGGAAATTTGGAAAGCTAAATCAATTGTCACAACTAACTGTGTCATTACCATTTCAATTATCTTGTTCAATTTAATAGTTTCCACACTTATGTTTTCAGCTGCTTAGTATGGTCCACATATGAAAGCATTTAAGAAGTTACTTGCATTACAGTTCAGACTATGACACTATAGTGCTTTGTAGGAAATGTTGAAATTATAAGCTTATGACATACAAAAGTGTCAAAATACTGTAATAAGGCAACATTTACTACAGCTATTTACTATTTCAGCACCTCCAAGGTCTTTCCAAAAACATTAGGATTGATCAGAATGGAAGTAAATATCCTGAGGTACTACAAAAATGTCCTCTATGGTGGATAAATCATTTAATTTCCTCTGCATGTCACCATCCAAGTTGCACTTGACTTTGCTGTTGACAGTTCTGCAGGTATGGCAGGAAATCCACCTGCCAGAAAGCACTTTGTTTCATCCAGGGGCTGAAGGCCTTTTACATCAGCTTACTCATAAATATTATACCAACGCTTCCAGTAGGTTCAGTCGGCTTCTTTCATAATTTGAATGAACCATAGCCTTATCAGTGGCAGACATAGGTTGCCTTGAATAATACTTTGTTAGAATTATTTACAGGGAGCAAACCCATGAAAAAGACCTGATGTAGGTGCAGGGTTACTTACATCAATCATACTGAATCATATGAACTAGCCTGTGTCACTATGAGACTGTTGCTAATAATTTGTTTGTAATTGTAGCTTTTTATCCATTTTTTTGTACTTTCAATTGTATTTGGGCCAATGGGCTCCTTTTCTCTTATTGTACTTGTTATTATTTTATATGATGCCAATAAAGGCTTTTGTTTAGTTTCATTTCCGTCTCTAGAAAGATTCCTTACTTGTCCTGGAAAAATATAAGTCATCCTAAAATAACCAGAGCAAAAGCAGCACTACAGCTGAATGGTAATTGATAAATGTGGTTCTTCAAATGTGAGTTCATGTTGCTTGGCCAAGGATAGGTCCAATTAATTCTTTTTTTAAATTTTCACAAAGAAATATTTTCAGTTACATTGCTGGGAACAGATTTATTACTGTCTAGTTTCTGAGGATGGTTCCCCAGATGGCAGAGAGTGTGATCTTTATTGTATTCCCTTCTCCCTCCACACATGTTCAGTCGTCAGAGATTTTTATTGCAAATCCCTGCTGGTTTTGACCTTCATGTTCCAAGTCTTTTTTCCCACTAAATTTCCCTTCTATGGCTGGCCACAGTTTTAGCATATCATTCTCAGCCTCTTCAGTAAGGACATGCAGTGTTACCCATGACTGACATTAATGCCATCATGTGAGTCATTAGTGAAGATAGCACCATAATTCCCAAAGAACCACATGATATGCTTTGCAAACCAGTTACATGCATGCCATTAATCATTGGGGGGGGGGGGGGATAGTAATATTTGGGGAAGATCATTGCTCGAGACAAAAGGAAGTGCTAGTTTTATTACTTGGAATTAATAACAGACCTTTGGTGGTTCTGCTGACAAATACCCCAAATAGATTTCTTGCCATTTCCTTTCCAGATTTTCCCAACTAACTTACTGAGGGAGGCCCTTCAGAAGCTTGTGCAATAGGTTGCTACCAAACATGGTAAAATGTTGAATTGTATTTGAGAGTCAAGTGTCTAAAATCTTCTAGTAAATTGCTCTAGTGAGACAACTCAAATTTCATAGTCACTGTTACAGTTAGGCGGAATTACTTTGCTAGTATGAAAGTAGAAAGGAATCATTTTCATCATGCAGCTAAGTCTCTATCACTGCATTTTCTTGTTTCTAAAGCTCTCGGGTGGCCTAATACTAGAAGCTACTGTGCTGAGTTAAGTGCTTATGGGGCAGGCATAAAAGGCCCAGTAGATGCAGTGAGGCAGATTTATCCCTAAAGGCAATGCAGCATCAGTCACTTGAAATGTTGTAGCAGTCCTGTAATCTACCCCAAGGCATGGCAAAACTCAAGTTATGTAAAGGTACAAGAGTGGCATAAAGATGAAACAGGGATGGAGACATGCTGCTCATGTGATACTCATGGCTCAGGAATCTCATATGGCTCTTTGACATGTCACCTGCAGCTGTTCTGAGCACTCTTCCCCCAAATGTTACTCATCCATGTTTCAATAAAGTGGCCAAGGTGATTGCCTGGTAAAGCTCGGGGGTGGCACAAGATTTATACCTTGCAACAGCTACCACTGGAGGGGCTGGAGGATGGGTTAACTGCAAGACTCTTTTGAGCTGTGAGCCTTGTACTATGAATGGAAGTAAAGGGCCCAATCTCTTCAACAACTCTCCATCCTTCTTTACAGCACTCTTATCTCAGCACCTAAGCAGCTGCCAAAAGGATAGAAGCAGGCCACAGTAGAGTGGAGGTGATTCAACCACCCTTTCTTCATATGGACAGTCTCACTCTTGCTTCATCTGCTATACCTCATGTGGAGGAGAGAGCAAAATGGCAGAAAGGAAGCCCTTCCCCTATCTATTAGTATGTATGTATGTATGTATGTATGTATGTATGTATGTATGTATGTATGTATGTATGTATGTATGTATGTATGTATTTATTTATTTATTTATTTATTTAGCTTCTATACCGCCCCATCCCCGAAGGGCTCTGGGCGGTGTACAACATAAGAGAAGACAATATAAGCAGTTAAAACATTTAAAAGCAGCGGTAACCATAAAAACATTTCTGATAAATATAATAAATTACGATAAGATAGTTGGCGTTCAGCAATCTACTATTATAGTTCCCTCCCTCCCTTGGGGGGGGGGAATGGCATCTAATGTTCCAATCTAAAAATTCCCTCCCCCTTCCAAAAGGGAGGAGTGGCGAGTCTGAGATGACAATTGGCCCAGATGTCAGGGCCGGGGACGGGGGCACCATCAACGGCCGGTTCCTCCAAAGGCCCGGCGGAACAGCTCCATCTTACAGGCCCTGCGGAACTCGCCGAGGTCCCGCAGGGCCCGGACAGTTGGAGGAAGAGCGTCCCACCAGGCTCACCTTTCCACCTATTCAACAGGCAAATATGATGTGACTGCAGTTTTTCCTGCAGTTGAATGAAATAGGATTGGGAAAGACTGGAGTTATACAGGAGATTGTAGACAGAGGACAATCAAAATATGACATTGTATTAATACTGCCCCCCCCCCCATCCTGCTCCATATAAAATACCATTTGGAAGCAGAAGTGAATCTTCAGAAACTGCAGAAGCACCAAAACAACTGGAAGCTGACAAACCTGATTTGGTATTCTGAACACTATCAAGTAGAACTCACTTTTCAAAACAATTGTTCATCAACAGCTAAAAAATGCTATCCCCTGTGGGCTTCTAACTTTATAGTAACTTCAGGACTGTGTGTCACCACTGATGCCAGATTTAAAATTAAAAGCTTGTTTCTTTACAAAACCCCCCCCCCCACACAGAACAACGGGGTTCATGAACATTTTTATGTTTGTGAGGGTTGTTTTTATTTTGACAAGACTTACTTATGATACAGAAAACTTGTTAAACGGGAACAGATTCTTTTGGGCAGAAATACACAGAAAAATATTAAAGAAAAATCTGAACAGACCAAAAGACATCTGTTTTCGTCTGCATGATTAAAATGATGTTCAGATTTATCTGCAAAAATGCACAACCACTTCAAGTGAATTCTGGGACTTGGTTGGGCCTTAGAACCAAATGATGGGAACTTTTCTTTCATTCTGTTAGATTTATTTAATCTCTCGCCATCTTCTTTGAATGAGAGCCTTGGACTGACATAGGGTTGGATCCTATGAAGCATTTCTGCAGATGGAAGGCCTTCTGTCCCCAGAGTAGAACTCTTCCACATTTCCCCCTTTTTGCAGCCAAAACATGTCCCATATGCCCCAGAAGCTGCATTTTAGAGACCATTTTAAGCTGCATTGTGAGGAAAGTCACACTCCATGGACATTAATCTTTTCATCTAAGAGCACACTCTAATGCTCAGGAAAGTCTCAGTCCCTGGGAAACATTTCCTTGTCTCTGAAGAGAGAATTGGATGGCAGTACTGAAAACTCATAATCCACACTACTGTATATTACATGTGATACAAGTTGTGCCTCTTACTCCCACCTGTACACTAATCAGCAATTCTGGACTCTGTTCCCTATATTGCTAAGTAGAAATCAACTCTTAAATGAGATGTCTACACTGTTTTGGAAAACATCAACATCAGTGAGAGTGTTTATTCTTTTTTTCCTCTTTCATTTTTTTTACTAACAATTATATGAGTTGTTCCCATCAAACTAGAATTCAAAATGCCCAGAAGAGATTCTTTTGGTATCCTTCTGAATATAAGATTCTCTTTTCAAAATCTGAGAATCCTCCTTAGAACACACAGTGATACGATTAGAATCATTCTGGCCGTCTTCCCACCAACAATATAAAGTGCAATACTCAGCAAAAAACGCAATTTGATGAATGACTCCTCACTGCACACGTCCCGAACACGTATGCATCCTGGTTCTGATGCGCACTCTCCCCCTAATCGTGCACTTTTCCAGAACCTGCTTGCAAGTACATCTTTTTTAATAACACGCCCTGAAGCCGGAGGGGAGGTTCAGGGTTTGAAACGGCATTTGTTTTTCCCACCACAGGGAGTGACGTGGAGGCTCCCGTCCAATCACAGCGTGGCGGGCAAACAAATGCCTTCGAGAGAGAGCAAAACAAAGCCGGGGGAGAAGAAAACCCAGAAGATTCTTCAAAGAGTAATTGGGAGAGCAGGTCCACTCTTGATCCAGAAGACCGTTCCGCCCGCTCTTTGCAGCTCATAATGTTGGCCTGATATTTTGTAAAAGTCAAGTTTAAAAGGGGGAGGGGGAAAGAGTGTCCAAAATTAAGGTTTGCACAGAGTGGCGGGACAGTGGTTGCTTGAAAACTGCAGCCAGAAGGACGGCCCCGGTGAGAACTCTCGGTGAGCCTGTCTTAGTCAGACCTTTTCCTCCATGCTGCCTTTCCGAGGAAAAGCAAAATCCAGGCGGCTCAGAGCAGCAGCAGCTTGACTCGGCAGGCCGTTGCGGCTGCTCTCCCAGCACATGTGTGCCTGCATATTGTAAAACACTCACTGTGATGAAATGTGAATTCCAGCTGCCACTTGGGCCTGACTCTTCCACCTGGCTGCACGGCCTGGCTGGCTTTCCTCAGGACTCGAGGCACCGGCAGCTGGAAGCCCTTTCTTCGCCTGGTTGCGGCTTCCCCTCTTCCAGGCTCAGCCTTATGCCCGCAGGAGAACAGCTTGTAGCTAGCATGTCAGCTAGGGCTGACTAAAGGAGCTACATACCACAGAGGGGACCTGAGCACCCTAACCTAGCAGCACCCCAAAACGACACATCTTCTCTTTCAGGAGTGCAACTTCCCATAGGACAGGCCGAGGCCCACTCCATCACTCTCCCAGTAAAGGTGATCAGTTAACTGTACCCTGGATAAACAAGGAAACTGTAGATATGATTCTCCAAGCAGTGAACTGCTTCAAATGATTCAGTGCATTGTTCCTTTACACATGTTACCCATGGATTCCCAGAAATCCATTTTCAATAATAATATGCCTGGCCAAGCCTCAAAATGGAAGTATATGTGTATGTACCAATAAAGAATATATGTGAATTTTATGTTTTCCTCCCATCCTTTTAAAACTGTTTGTAGACCCCCATCTAGACTAAGAGTGTATTAATTTTCAGATATGGATTCATGAATGTAACCTAGAGAGGTCCTTTTGTTTTGTTTTGTCCCAATATAATGTATATTTCAAGGTACTCAGTAACATTATAAATTCTTTGATGTTTAAGTAATATTATTTTGTCTATAATGATGTATTGAAACTTCTCAGCTTTGGTTTAAAGGCACCCTCTTAGACACAGTTTAGATTCTTAGGTATTACATTGATGAGTTTTCTTTAGATAGAATTTGATGTATATATTAGCATAGATCCTTTATATTTTTAAGTAATATTTTTGTATGTGTCTTATGTATTCATTTGAAAAATAGTATAGGATTATTTTCTGTACTAGTATTTCCTCATCAGCAGGGGCTAGGCCTGGATTCATCAGCAGCCAGCAGCCAACCCTTCAGGTAATCCCATCATCACCAACAAAAGGACCTTTGGACTTACAAAGGATGGACTCAGGGTGTGGACTGACTGTTGGAAGATGTCACCCTGTTTTGCTATTGGACTATTTGAAGTTTTACTGTCAGGATCCAGAGGCTTATTGCACTGTTCACACTCTTACTTTCGGGATTCAGGAATTCATTGGATCATTTAAACTTTTCTTTGTCTAACACTCTCAAGGAAGCACCCCAGGCAAGAAGGTGCAACCTTTTCTTCTGGGATTTGATCTCATCAGCATTTACAAAAAAACTGTTTTCTCCCTTTGGTGTTTTAGGATATTTTCTCTGTATTAGATGGAAGGGGACCGCCCTCTTCCTGGCTTTACACTGGGGGGGGTGGGACTGCCCTACATCCCCTTTTCTGGGTTACTGGGGAAATGTATAAAAGGGGCTGACACACAGCCATGTGCGTGGTCCTTCTCTGGAGAACTCTTGAATGCACAATAAAGAATCCATTGCTTTTGAAGAAGCCCCGGCTCCTGCTCTCTCTGTTCACTGCCTGAGCTGAAATCACTTTGAAATCACTCTTTTGTTACCTGGGCAGTGGGTAACATACACAGGAAGTGTTGGTTGTTATACTTGGAAAAATGCAAAACATCTATCGAGAATAGGTCTTGTTTAGCACTACTGAGCTTTGTGAAATGTGAAAAGCTAACTGTATGCACATATGCATGCTCCATTTTTAATTCTATTTTGTTTAGGTATTTTTGAATTTAACAGTGGATTTCAAATGAATGCAGAAGGTGCTACCTGCTTCAATACTTTGTACCATTTTAATATTTTAAATATGCTCAGCATTCTCCATGTTACATGTATAATTCCTGGAAGAAACCTCTCATTAAGCCAGCCAAATGCTTTCCATTATAAGCCCATTCTTTCAGTTATTTTTAAGCTAGCCAAACATTAATTGTCCAGGCAGAATTTTTTTGATGCCAGTTTTCTGACTTCAACTGCTTTAAAAAAGTTGCAGTGAGTTTGCTGAAGGTGATCCAGCTATTTCCCAGTATGAAGTTACTGATGGGTGGGGAGCAAAAGTTATGTCAGGGTTCAAATTTAACCACAGCCCATCTCTTAAAGAGTTCTAGCGCCTCTGGTAGGAACCTGGCAGAGACTGAAAATAGATTCATAAGGATCCTTTTCATGCTTCATGCTTAGCTTGGATCACAATAACTGCATTGGCAACAGGAAATCCCTGGGGAAAAAACTAAACAAACAACATCTTTTCTACTTGCAGAGAATAGATTTTTAGAGATTTGCACACTCTGTAAAGTTACCTTGACAAGGCTAGTTGAGCCTTTGCAAAATGATGCTCAGTGCAGATAGAAGACAGGATGAATATTAGTTATATTTTAAAAGCCAAGAACTGAGCAGTGAGGAGGATTATGTTTTTGGAACAAAACTAGGATCAGTAGGCACAAAATACAGCAGGCTTGCTGATAAGATTCAGGTCAAGATCTGGCCAGTGCCTGAATGGAAGACTGCCTGGAAACCCTCGGTACACAGCCATGAGTTCCATGGCAAAAGAACAGAGGGGTGGCATGCTCATACAAATAAAGTCAGAAACCTAGAACAACTATTTATAAGACAGGTGTGAGAAGACTTTGGGGGGCAGGAGCCACTAGCATTAACATTCCTGTCACCCATAGAGTTATGTTGGAAAGGCTATTGCATAAGCATCCATCACTTGAAAACACAACTACTGTTACATCTGCATGCAGGTCTAAGAGGAAGGTACAATTAATGGCACATTAAACTATGGTAAAATAACAACTGAGTGTTGCAATCTTCTTTGTGGAAGGAGGAAATTCAGGTTCCTTGCTGGGCTATGATACCATTGCTGATCTGAAGTTTATAAAACCACCAGAATTCACTGTTCCTCTTCATGCCCCTTCCCTCACATCTGTGCAATAGGGTTGCCAGCTCTGGATTAGGAAACACCTGGAGATTTTGTGGCTGGAGCCTGAGGAGGGCAGGGGTTGAGGAGGGGAGGGACTTCAGCAGGGTATAAAGTGATAGAGTCCACCTTCCAAAGTAGCCATTTCCTCCAGGCAAACTGATCTCTTGTCCGGAGATCAGTTGTAATAGCAGAAGATCTTTTATCTCTAGTCACCACCGGGAAGTCAGAAACCCTACTGTGTAGTCATGTATATTTCAGTGGGACCTCAGTACACTATGTTATGTGGGCTTGTCAGGGATTTCGAAATCATCCTATCCTTCTCCTACTATATAGTTTGAGGACAGCATTCTTAATTTTTCTTTGTGAAATACTGGGGCAGGGGCAACTTACACAGGGTGTTATTGCAAGGATACTTGTGACTTCCAAAGCAAATCCCCAGATGTAAGAATTCAGTGTGGCATTTAAAGAACTGGGGTTTGAGCAAAAGTAAATTTCAAAAGCACATAAAAACATCTCATTGTGTGAGTAACCTGTCTGCAAAAAGTTTATTTTAGAATAAAAACAAAAGCCGCCTATTTATTTTTACCTTAAAATAGGAGGGCATACATTGTTGCCCAAACCCTATTTCTGTAAAAGCATTTCTTCTTTACAAAGGAAAGCAAGAGCCGGGCTGATTAGCTCGTCCACGACCTCTGATAACGCTTCCCTTTGTTCTATTCAACGGCTCACTCTCGCCCAACGTGGTGTCAAAAAGGGGCCAAGCACTCCACTTCTCAAACTTCAGCAGTTTGCGGGGGAGGGGGGTTAATAAGAAAAGCGGGGGAGCGGGGAGGGCATAAAAATACACACCAAACACTCGCCGCACACAATAGCTGGAAAGCGGGAGCGGAGTGGCGTTTTCCTCTGTCACCGGCTCAATGTGTTCTCTAAGCACTTCCATCCTGCCAGCTCCCCTCCTCAGCCTCCACCTGCTAGCTGGCCGGCTCTCCAGGCAGGGTTGACCTGGCCACTCCCTCGTTTCGCTGGCGCCAGCGGCTTGACGGGCCTTGCGCTTTGATTATTTGTGTTCACAGTTAATTTAGCACCAGGGACACGTGTGCCAAAGCGGCCTCCACTTCCTGGAGCCTTCCAACAAATGGGACTTTTATGAGATGCCTTTGGTGGCTCCCCCGCCTTCTCTGACTCGACTCCCTCTCCCTCCCCGAGCCCCCTCTCTCTCATACGCACACCCTCTCCGGCTTCGGTCGGCTGTAATCTTTTCTACATCTTGCAGGAAAAGAGCTATTTCTGGCAGCTCCGTCTCTTAACACTCAACCCAGTCAAATTGATTTAATAGAGATTTATAGACACAGGACTACACAGCTCTGAGGCACTTTCCCAAAACGTCGTGCCTCTGTTATGTATGGAATGTATTTAATGTTTGGTGTTGAAGCTGCACCGCTGACTGCATAGTGTAATATTTATGTAGGGTTCTTTACATAATTATGTACATAAGCGCTTGCTATTCCTGCCCATTCACCACCTAGCTAAAGTGAGCCGCTGGCATACCGATATCCATGCAGACGCCAAGGTCCAAGTTTAATACAGCCCTGTCTACAATTCTTTGTGTGAATATGACCTTTGATCTACATCGGAATATATTCCTGCACTCAAATAAATTGGATCATAAGACACTGTTTCCTGTAGCACAGCTCTGCAACCCTTAAAAGCATGGATTCTATAAGGGTTTTAGAAAATATTTTCTCAGTGTGTTACCTTTTTATTTTAAGAAACTGATGTTTTTTCCCCAGAAACAGATCCACAGTTCAAATGGTGAACTCGCTATAACAGTTACATATCAAATTGGATTCAAGCTGGTGTGTATATACAAGCTTACATACACTAACCCCCTCCCCACAATCCCCACCCAATCCCCACCCAATCATCCCCACATCCCCCCCACATTATCCTTCCTAATTATATTCTAGCAGTAGTAATTAACATTATTATCCCTCTTTTGCCATCAAGTCACATCTGAGTTATGCCAAACTCTGGTGGGGTATTCAAGGCAAGAAATACTCAGAAGTGGTTTGCCATCACCTGCCTCTGCATCACAAACACTTGCCTGGGTCCACCCCGTTGGTTTAAGTAAGCAGTCTCCACTTTAGTTGGGGGGATTAGCTCTAGTCTAGGCTATCTGTAGCCTGACAGAATTTCAGCAATTGTTAGGAGGGCAAGGGGAAGAATAATTAACATATGGGGAACCAGTTTAAGGTGGCTCATATCAGGTGATAGGATGCTTTGAGTTCCAGGTCCTGAAGGGCTTTAAGAGTACAAATGAGCCTGGAAATAAATGGGAAGCCAATTAAGCTATTTCAGAATGCATGTTGTATGTGAGCAGTCTACACTATTTGAAAGGTAGGCCAATACATTCTGCCCTAATAGTAATTCCTGAACTACTCTCAAGGGTAGGTAGCCCTGTGTATTATTAGTGTTAGAATTCCACAATAGCAAGCTATAGACACCCTGACTTTAATAGGGAAAGCTCATTGTGACTCTAGGTGTCCTGAAAAAAAATGACCCAAGCAAGAGCCAAGAATTATTTTCTAAAGTGCATGTTTCATGCTCAGGAACATTATTTACATTCTTTACATTGTTAGATGCACTACATCATGCTATTTTGCACCTGCCACCTGAAGTCGTAATAATGATACACATCATTTAGATAATGCTTTAGGTGTTCAAAGCACTTCATATGCTAGGGTTGCCAGGCCAAGGTCAATAACCACAGGGAGGATGGGGGAGGGGCAGGACTTGGGTGGTCTGTGACATTGCTGATGTCACTGCATCCCTTCTAGGGAAAACCGGGAAGTGATATAGGATGGCTCTAGGAATCGCCAAAAGCTCTATGGTAACCACAGAGTTTCTGGTAATTTCTAGACCTACCCTACATCATTTCTGGTTTTTATTTGGAATTGATGTAGCAGCATCAGGAGTGACATTTTTTCCCTCCTGACATTGCTTCAAGCTGTCATCAGGACATAGCAAGAGCACTGATAACCTGGTTGTGTGCATTACCTTGTTGTAATTCTTACTATAACCCTAAAAGGTATGCTGATATTACTGTCCCAATATGGCAAATGAGGCTAAGTAGCTTACCTACTGCATTCATGTCAGAGATTCAGTTTGAATCATAAATTTCCTCTCTCACAGTTTCTTCCCTCACCAGGTCAGTAAATATCACAGAAGGATAAGGAGAAGCTACCTGGTCATCACAGGACAAAAGATCATGTGCACAAGTTAGAGCAAAGCAAGCAGAAAGGCTGTGTTCAAAACTCATCTTACTCTCCTCCCTCCCTCCCCCCCCACCCCCCGCACTGCTCTTCAATGCAGAACAACCTTTGGAAGAAACCAGACACATGGCTATAGGGAAATGAGGGAAGGAATTAGAAACTGCAATTCAATCTAATATTTGAGGCTTGGCAAGAGCACCTAGGGGATTACATGAAAAATCCAGAATCATTTTCATTTTTGAGCAATTAACTAGATCCCCAGTGTTGCTGGCTCCAGCAAGCTGTTTAGCTCTGTTTTATGATCAATTTCCTTTCTCCTTTGCCAGCATTAACTCCCATCCCTGTACCTGGAGAAGGGGGGGGAGATCCCAGGCTGCTCATCGTGCCACAAAGGGGCCACCACAGACAAGTGTCAGGCAGTGCATTTCAGAGCTAATGCAGAGCACACATGGGACACATTGGACTCAAATGCTGTTGTATGGAGCCATTTATGTGTGGCATAATTAAAAACATCCAGCAGTAATTTAATAAATCCCACAAAGTACAGACATAAAGTCTAGCATTTTTTTCCTTCTGCAGATTTAACCCTTAGAAAGAAACAGAGAATGCTAGAGAGAATAGAGGAAACTCAACATACTTGCTGGAATTTTTTTTAAAAAAACACCCTTCTTTTGTTTGTATTATTTTTTATTTAAAGCAAGTTGCAAATAACTTTTGGATTATGGGAGCAGTATAAATAGCAATCGCATCTAAATTGCTCTTTAGCCCCCCCAGCAACAATGCTAGGAAATGAATCTTAGGTTTGCACAGTGTATTGTTTGTGGTTACATGGAAAGATTAATGATGTGTGAAGATGCTGGAGGGCTCATTTCAGCTTGCAAAGCAAGTGGTTGACTGCTCAAAAGAATCTGTGTGTCTGCCTACGTGTTTCTATTTTACATCTATTGATTGCCATCTATATACATATTTTGTGACAAAAGTTGATATAACATAAAGTTTTATAGCAGATGCTAGAAGTCAGCCAATCTCCTGTTTAAGTGGCAGTTTCATGATTATTAACCGTACACCCTTTCCCTCTCCCCTTAGTTATATTTGTAACATCCAGCCTGATGAAGAGTTCTGGTGAACTCTAAAGCTTGCATAGTGTTTTGTGAGACTTTGATTGGTACTAACAAAAAGTAGTATCGGGTGGAGTGAGTCCTTGGTTTGGAGTGCTTTGAGGCAAACTTCTATAATACTATCAGCTTACCATGTAAGATTATTGCAAGGATAACTGATAATATATATATTGAACAGTTAGGAAACATGAGGAATACATAAGAAACATAATATGCAATATATAAACAGCCCACTGACTTTGAAAGGATTGTATGATTTACTACAGTACAAAGTTTTTCCTGAATGAAAATACCAAGTCAAGTCTGTCCTCCAGAAGCCCAAGCAGGAGATTCTTTTTAATATATACATATATACATATATATTTCAAAAAGGAGAAAAATAAAATTAAAACAATTTCCAGCCTTAGCCTCTTGAGCGTGATTATTTTGTCAGTTGCTTGCATTCCATTGACTTTGGACTCTAAGTATATTATCTCCCACCCCCCAAGAGATAGGATTACCTGCCAGTTTAGGAAATTGCTTTAGTGCCTATAAAAAAGTAAATGGTACGCTCTCCCACCAAAAACATGTGCAACCCACAACAGGAGACAGCTTAAGTACAGTCACATTTCGCTGGTGTGATTTTATGCCTGAACTGAATTCCATTTTCAGACTCTGTGAATGAAATGAAAGGATTTGACTGAGTCTCAGTTCAGCTGCTGTGATTTTACACTGTCAGTTTAGATCCCTTCCAGATAATTGGCACAATCCAGCAAAGCCTTCTTGTGTGACCTACGAGCCAGGTCATACCACTAGCTGACCTCATCAACCTACCCCACTTCTGGGAGTGAGCAGGACAAAGAGGAGGGTATGACTATGATATATAACGAACAAATCAACCAGTGTGTGGACAAAAGGAAAGATATGCAATTGCCAGTGTTTTTACAGTTAACCTTTTGAGGAGCAGTGGTTGAGTCAATCACATCTCCACGTGGCACGAGTGGTGGTAGGTCTGTCCCCCACCCATGCCTGCCCATAGCTCTCCTGCTATAGCTGGAATACTCCTGGAAGTTGCCTCCCATCTTCCATCTACATATGACATGATAGCAGGAGGGAATGAAAGAAATGGGGGGCTGCTAGCATGCAACATTACTTCTGGTGCAAAACCAAGGTGGATTTTGCATAGCATAATAATAGGTTGCATCCATTATTTTTTTAATCCAGGTCCATTTTATTCCATTTTTGTCTTTCACATGGGTGCCCATTTTCCATGAAGGAATTGAGTTGAAATTCGGGGAAACAATCCATTTTCTTTCAGCCCCTTCACATGAACACACTATTTTATAACAATGCAAATGGAGCTACACAGGTGCAAACATTCCATTTTTCCTGCATTCTGGTTGGCTGTTCCATCACCACAGTCTCCATTCTGCCGGTTTCTGTCCTCTGCTAAGAGAATGCTTCTGATTGGTGGTGAATCTACAGTGACCCTGGTCATATGTCCCCGGGTGGCCGTCATTTGGTCATGTGGGAGTGGAAAATTGCCCCCCACACCCCTTCTCCTTCCCCCCAGAGGCCGCCGCTTCTGGCTGTCTCCCCCCCAGCCGCTTTTGCCCCTTGCCCACTACTTGCCCACTGGCCAGCCTGCACATCCTCTTCTTACAAACTGCAGTGGGAGCAAGGGAAGGAGAAGTGGCTCTGGGTCTCCAAGGGAGTCCCTGCAGGGCAGCCAGACCAGTGGCTTCTCTCTTCTCCAGTGCTCCGGGAAGTTCTCAAAGCCACAGCTCCCCTAGGCCTCGGCAGCTGGCCCCTCATAGCCTGCATAGCCTGCTATGTAGCAGGATCTAAAAGCTTCCACATTAAATTGTATGAGAATAAATTCCATTGATTTCAATTAGATAAATTCATTGCCATATACATTAAAAATAATTGATAATTGGGTGGCCCAGAGGTCGTTCGTTTAATGCAGGTACCCCTTGTAATAATTTTATCTTCTTCTGGCTGCACACAGTCAACCTGATTAGTAAAAGAGGTATGGGGAAGTCTCTCTTTTTGGACAAAACACCAAGCTGCCCACAGCAGCAGCCGTGTTGACTTGGATTCAAGGATTACATTATGACTGCTGCTTTTATTATTCCTTGAACAGAGTGGAACCAGAGGCTGAACAGAAAAAGAAGGCCTCCCTCGTTAAGGAAAAGGGTGGTTTTCTTCCAGCTGGAATCTTGATACAGATCTCTTCCACATAAAAATAAAAGCAGAGCTCTTTTTGTACTGCAATATTTTTTTGCTATATTACAGTTTCTCACCATGTCATTTTGAAAGGGTGTTTGGCTGCAACCGTTCCCAAATGAAAATAATCTGCCTTCCCCGATGAGCATATAACTCTACACACTGTATAAGTTTTCAGCGGAAGCAGGAGAAGACGGCACTAAACTGGCAAGAGGCAAATCACAGAGAAGGCCAAGGTGTCCTCCCCTAAGACAGTGTTTTTAGTGTTTTCATACCATATATTAAACCTCTTCCTGATTAACCCACATGCCTGTGATTATAGTCAGAACTATACATACTCATTTCACAACTGCATTGCATAAGTGAGGGAATATATACTGAAGACAAAAATTTTAGCATTAAGTACTTTTCAGTATTTCCAGATATAACCCCCCCCACACACACACACACACACACACACACACAAAACCACCATTACGATTACGATGGAATTTTCATGGATTCAACCAACATCTGGGCAAACAAGGAAAAGCATCTCAGAGCTACAGGCAATTAAATTTCTCCCTCGCAGAGCAGGCCTGGGAGATGTGACAACATTGACATGTCACTGAATTTATTTTTCCTCTTTTCATGTGGAAGGTTGTTTTTAATCAAAAAAGAAAAGGAAGGACTATTTGGGAGAAAGAAACTAAATTCACATGTAGTCTTCAATGCACACCTGGCCTTCTTGCACTCCTGTGTACTCAGCATATTCTCCAAGCAAGCCCAGCTAACTTTTAATCTTGGAACCTGAAAATGTGTCCCTGTCCCATTGTGGAGCAAAACAGGGTGAAGCAGAAGCAAACAGGGTTAGTTCTCCTCACTTGTGTACCCCAGAGGCATAGCAAGGGGGGAAAGCGCCCGGTGCACTGGTCTGTCCTATGCTCCTGCCCCACCCTGAAATGCTTCTGCCGCAGCCCTGGAATGCCCCCCAGAATGCCCTTGCCACACCCCCATAGGGGCACACGCCCAGTGCATCATGTAAGTCCCCCTGCCCCCTTGGAACTACACCTCTGGTGTACCCGGGTTTTGTTTTAAAGGGTGATCAAGGATTTATAGTGGTCAGAGGGGCTTCAGAACATATTATAAAACTGTATGCAAACATTAATTAATATAATGAATACATGTCACATAATTCAGTTTTGGAGGCTCAGAATATGAATTATCTTAACATGGGGTGGGGAATTGTAGACAGCAGAAAGCTTGGCCTAAAATAGTGGAAGTTAATATTCAAGGAGTAAGCCCATGTTTGTCTTGCAAAATATGCACCATTACAGAGAATCCACATAAGTTGCTTTTCTATTATGCTAGAGATGGTTCCTATTTTGACTGTGTTGTTTATCCATATCACAGACAAGCTTTGATATAATTTTACACTCTGTCAAGACTGGCTTTGCTTTATTAGAGATGTGCATTCATTTCCAGACACATGACAATTCTCCCTATTATGGTTTATGTGTTTAACAGCCCAATCCAGGTGGGGAGGGGGATGCGCATAGGTAGTGGTGCAGGGCCACACAGGTGCATTTGCCATGTAAGGGACATTCCCACCAGCATATGGAGCAATGCGCCAGTGACCATCTGCCCTTCAGTTCTGTGGTGGGTGGACTCTGAAGTCCTGGCTGCCACAGAGCTGCATTGGTGTTCGAAATGGATGCCAGCACTGAGGGGCAGGCTGGGTAGTTCCCAGGCATGAAGCCGAAGTTAGCTGGTTTCCTTCCTGGGTTTGTGGCATGTTCCACGATGACCCCAACTCTAGACTTATATTACCCTTTGGGGTGGCATTAAGTCCATTGTGCCCCATGGAGGGCTTTCCAGCAGCAGCTAGGGTTTTTGCTTTTTTCTCTCTCCCTGTGCTCCAGAAAGCTCATTGGAGGTGGCACAGCACAGCCTTCACTGCACCACCTCTAGCAACCATGGGATTGTTGGACTGAACTTCTAGAAACAGAAGCAAACAAGTGAGAACATGAAAGGACTTGCAGGAAGTATCTCATTTCCCCCTCCTCTACTATTTCCTCTTTCCATTTCCTGAAACACCCCCCCCCCCCCCCACCTGTTCCACTTGGCTGCCTCCTTCTCTATTTAGGATTGCCACCTTAACATTGGGAGAATCCATGCCTGGAATCTATGGTTTTCTTGCAATGGCCACTAGGGGTTTCTGTTTCTTAAAGTTACAGGTGCTGTTTTTATTATTTTGGAGTTTTTAAACCTTCAATGTGTTTTGTTTTTTAACTTTCAGATTTTTCTGCAAACTTAAGTCTCTTTTCAGGTTTGTAGAAAGATATGCATGCTCATTTACCACTCCAGTCACTAAATTTAAATATCGTCAGATTTAACTAACTTTGCTATTTTTTAGATGAGAAAGTGACAAATGGATAAATGCTGTTGGTCATTCATTTTCTGGCCCTGCAACATTCCCTCTGTATCCATCTCCTCTCCCTGCCCCACTTTCCACATGTACTCTATGGACTGCTATGGCTGATCCCTACAGCAGTCAGGCAGTCACGCTAAGGACTATATTCCCAGCATACTGAAGTGCAAATTCTCAAAACCTAAAAGGCTAAAAAAAAATGTGAAACACTGGAGGAGGCAGGAGGAAAGACACTTTCCTCTGCCTATTAGTAGGGTAATCAGCTGTACTGGGGAAAAAAGGTCAAGGAACTGACCTCATGGAACCAAGTGTGCCAGGTAGGGCTACCAACTCTGGTTGAAAAATTTCTGGAGATTCAGGGTAAAGTCTAGGGAAGGACCTCAGAAGAATATAATGCCATAGAGTCCACCATCCAAAGGAACCGTTTTCTCCAGGGAAACTGATCTCTGTAGTCTGAAGATCAGTTGTAATTCTGGGAGATTTCCAGGCTTCATTTGTAAGGCTGGCAATTAGTGGTGGGATTCAGCAGGTTCGCACCACTTTGGCAGAACTGGTTGTTAAAATGGTGTTTGTAAACAACCGGTTGTTAAATTATTTGAATCCCACCGCTGGTGGCAACCCTAGCAACAGGGCCTGACTCCACATGGGTGTTGGGAGTTTGCAGGTGTCTGTCACAACTCAGTTATAAAAGGGTTAACTGTTTGTATGTAAACAAGTTGCTGAAGTCGCTGTTTATGACCTGAATAGCTATTGGTCAGTCAGATAGCCATTGCTTACATGTTAGTGAGCACGTGCATCTGAAATTATAAAGTTAACTCTGTTTCAGAGGCTCATTCTGCACATGCAGAATAATGCACTTTCAAACTGCTTTCAGTGCTCTTTGAAGCTGTGCGGAATAGCAAAATCCACTTGCAAACAGTTGTGAAAGTGGTTTGAAAGCGCATTATTTTGTGTGTGTGTGCGGAAGGGGCCTTTGTTTGAGCCACACCACCATCACCACCACAAGACAGCAGATAGGTACCAAGATGTAACCAAACTTACAGTAATGTAGATGTGTAACAGGAAAGAAAGGATTTCTTATTGTATCTCCATGTAACCCTCCCTTTATAGTTAGTAAACTTATACATAAAAAGCAACAGAGAATCTATCTCTTCTGTTCTACTCTATCAATCCAAGCTTGGGCAAGTCTATTTGCCTCATTCTGGATGTAATGTCTAGTTTGACCCTTAGTACCAGAAGTAAATAAGGCAGACATCAGAAACAGACAAATCAGTGAAAAAAGATTACCAATGTTGTTTTTGAACTTTACTACACAACTTTTGAGGGATGGAGGTGGGGAAGGTTGCTAAAAACAACAACCCTGTTTTTGGTTTTGGTCTCTCTCTGTGCGTGCATAAGTGCAAGGCAAGGTTTCAGTGTAAAATGAGTAGGGTTGCCAGCTCCAGGTTGGGAAATACATGGAGATTTTGAAGGTGGAACCTGAGGGCACCAAAGTTTGGAAAAGGAGGGACTTCAGTGGGGTATAATGCTATACAAACTGGCCATTTTCTCCATGGGAACAAATCTCTGAAGCTTGGAGATTAGTTGTAATAGTGGATGATCTTCAGCTACTGCCTGATGGCTGGCAATCTGAAATAATTAGCAATAACCAGCTTAAGCCTAAAATTGAAACATTCCACTTGTACTTTTGGGGCATTAATTGCTGCTGTAAAGGGCAATCAGTTCTGGTTTATTGCCCTTAGCATTTTGTTATTACATTTTGCTATTTAATGGGCTATTCATGTCTGAGTGGTACATTACCATGAGACAGTTAAGGCAACATTGTCTTCAGTCACCAGGGTAACCCTCATACAAGGGTACCCCTTGGAAGGTCAGGGCAAGTTTCATGTCCTGACCTGCCATTTCTTTCTGTATAAAATCTGTCCATAGGTTGGGATTCCTTTGTGTAGTTTTCTGCTAATTTGCTGGCAATCATTTTGCAGCTGAAACAAACCTCACCAGCCCATCAGACCTAATTAGATTCTTATTCACACTATCTCCAGCATTCCATCCACTCATTTTCAGCAGGAGATGGAGACTACTTTTCATTTCATTGTTATGGTGAAATGGCTTTTTGGTATAGTTAAGTGACAATTTTTTAAAATATGAGGAGGTCTGACGTTAAGGTTTCAATTCTTTCTCTTTTCCACTGTGCCACCACCCAACTGAAAAACTACATCAAATTTTGTGGTTTTAAACACAATGCAGAATATATTTTATTTTTATATTTATACCTGGCTTTCACCCCCAAAGCAGCTTACATCGTCATTCTTCCCTTTCCATTTTATGGAAGGCTGAGAGTGTGACTAGCTGAGAGTGGTTGAGATGTGACTAGCCCAGGGTCACCCAGCAAGCTTCCATGGCAGAGTAGGTATTTGAACCTGGGTCTCCTAGATCCTCATGTGTCCATGACGAAGTCTTTTTTTCTCCATAATGAGTCAACAAATTCCACAAAAGTTGTTTTGTGGTGGCTGTTGGCTGGAGACTAATTAGACTATGAGGGTCAAACTCAAAACTACAGGGATAACTGTTCTAATACTATTATTATGACCTATCGTGTATGTATTGTCCTTATATGCATGGTGTATTCCTGAAAAAACTAACCCACATCATGTTTCTGAAGAACAGCTTTAGACAAATATCTGCCAAACTACTGTATTCAAGGAATAAGCAGAACACAATCTGTAACCATGAAGAAAAAGAGACCAGGATTAAATCTCCTTTCTGCTACCTGTTATCTTATGGTCATTGTGGTGTGCTCATCTTTTCTTTCCCATTAGAAGAAAATGGGACTCCGGGTCACCAGGGTCAGGATGCATTGGCAATCGGCACCTGGGGCTAGGGTGTCCTGATCCATATCTGGAATCTAAAATCTAAATTCTAGGGATAATATTTTGGAAAGTAACAAAAAGAGAATCTCCTTTAACTGAACATCTTTGAATATAACAATAGACAGAAAGGTGAGAGAAGGGAAACAAGGTTAAAAAATGCAGTATAGTAATTAGGTACATAAAATCAGGGAACTCAATAAAAATGCAAATTTGAGCAGTGCCTAGTGGGATGTGTCCATACATTAGTACAACTGGAGCCTACCTGTGCATGTGGGAAAGAAATGAAATTGCAGATTGGGGAAGTGAGAAATCAAGCTTGAAGTGGGTAGTGAAAGAAGCAGAAGCGCCAGAAAATGGAGTGGGGCTTTGTACTTCAGGTGAGTAAGAGAAAGAGTGCAGGAGGTGGCATAATATCCAAGAGATTATTGGAAATGAAGGAGAGAGAGACAGTCGTGGGCAGAGAAAGAATGTCTCTGCGGCACAGCTGAGACAGAGAGGGGGAGAGTCGAGTGGGTCAGAGAGTTAGGAGCAAGAACACAAGAGAACCATGCCAAAAACCAGATCTGCTGGAAAATGAAAGGGGAGTGATGGGGGGAAAGATTCATGCTTTGGCTGATTCTGTAGAAAGCCCATTTTATTATACAATCTTTCACGCTTTCTTCTGTTTTGAATCTTAACAACATGTTGGCAATAACACAATTCTACCTTAGTCTTAGAATATTCAAAACCATAAGATTTTTGTTTTAAATCTTTTTTTTAGTTTGGATTTATATCCCCCCTTTCTCTCCTGCAGGAGACTCAAAGGGGCTTACAATCTCCTTGTCCTTCCCCCCCTCACAACAAACACCCTGTGAGGTAGGTGGGGCTGAGAGAGCTCCGAGAAGCTGTGACTAGCCCAAGGTCACCCATGCATAGAAGAACCAATGACAGGTATCCCTTCTACCACTAATTCTTCTCTGTGAGTTATCATTCATAATTCAGCTTCCAAAGCTCTCAACCCTGGAGTGAGTCTCAAAAACCTCCATTTTCAGACTTACACAAGAGGACAGCCTTTTGAACCTTCATGGGTTATCTCCTGTGGGTTATCTCTGAATCATCCTTTAGTTGGTGTTTTACACCTACCAGCCAGCATTCTATTCACAAAGATCCTCTGCATTTTGCAAATCCATCAACACCCAAAAATTCCCCCAGAAGAAGCGCAGTCCCTGAGACTTTTAATACAAAGGTATTTCCACAAATTCTATGTGGTTTTGGTGTTTGGTTAAATGGTATCTCCAATTCTTATTATATCTTCATCACTCTTATTATATCTTCATCAAATAACTGGAGTTCTACCTTGTGTTGCAGGAACTGCACTAAGAATGGAATTTGCTCAACACTTGCTGGAATCTAGAGCTTGGTTTTGCACTTTAAATCTGAGACTGAGTTATTGAGTTAAAAACAGGGGCCAACAGCTTACTCCACCACTGTGGATTAGCTTTCAAAGGATCAGTTGGTATACAATCCAGGTCTGGTGCCTTACCTTATCACATTTGCTTAATTAAAAGAAACACTGGTAAAACCAGAGACCAGTGATCAGCATCAGAAGATTCTAAGAGGACTCTCTCAGAGTTTATTTCAAAAGACTTGCCAAACATGCAAAGTGATGCACATAGGGGCAAAAAATCCAAACTTCACATACACGCTACAGGGGTCAGTGCAGTGGTGGGATTCAAAAATTTTAGTAACAGGTTCCGATGGTGGTGGGATTCAAACAGTGGCGTAGCGCCAATGGGGCTGGGCAGGGCACGACAGGGGTGTAGCCAGGCATTACAGGGGTGGGGCATTCCTGGGCAGGGCTGTGGCAAGGATGCAGGGCGCACGTGCCCCAGGTGCAGTTCCCCTTCGCCCCGCCTCTAGATTCAAATAATGACTGTTTAAAGTATTAAAAAAGCAATATACCATATGGTAGTGTATTATTGCTTTTTTATATAATTATATTGATTGATTTTAAATAACAACATAAGTAAGGAGAGAAACCAAAAACTGTTTACAATTGTTAACATATTACAAACATATCTAATTGTCTAGCTCTCTCAAAAAACCCCCCTAAAACATCCCTCCTTCCCATATTTCCCTCCCTCCCTACTTTCTACTTCCCCTTCAGATTCCTATAACTACTTTATCTATCCCACTTGAAAGAAAACTAACAGAGGGAGAGATCCAAAATCCTTAATCTAAAAGAGTAGTTTAAACTCATCTCTTTCAATATAAATTTCAAGGCGAAAAACGAAAATGAAAAATCTTTACCTATAATAGTTTCCCAACCTTTATACCAATGAACAAAAAAATAGAATTACTATATATTGTATTATTTCATACAGTTCATGCACACATGGGGGGTGCCATGGGGGGGCAGGGGGCCCTAGGGGGCGATTTTGCATCCCCCACTTGACGAGATTTGTTGTACCCAGGGACAGAGATTACCCCCTTTGTCCCTAGTGGAGTTAATCATTAATAACCAGTTCTCCAAACTGAGAAAATATTAGTAACCAGTTCTATCGAATAGGTGCGAATAGGCTGCATCCCACCTCTGGGTCAGTGTTATCAGTCACAGACCAGGAAAAGGAATTTGACTGTCTTGGTTGATAGTTGCATGGGAATGTCAACTCAATGCATGACAGCTGTGAAAAAGGCAAACTCCATGCTGGGGATAATTAGGAAAGGAACTGATAATAAAACTGCAAAGTTTGTCATGCCCTTATATAAAGCAGTGATGCGACCACACTTGGAGTACTGTGTTCAGTTCTGGTTGCCACATCTCAAAAAAGATATCGAAGAGATAGGAAAAGTGCAGAGAAGGGCAACGAGGATGATTGAGGGAGTGGAGCACTTTCCTTATGAGGAGAGGGGGCAGTGTTTGGAGTGGAGACATCTGAGGAGGGATATGATTGAAGTCTATAAAGTTATCCATGGGGTAGAAAATATTGACAGAGAGGAATTTTTCTCTCTTTCTCACAAAACTAAACCCAGGGGGCATACATTGAAAATGCGGGGGGGGGGGGGGGATTTGGACTAATAAAAGGAAACATTTCTTCACGCAACGCATGTTTGGAATATACTGCCACAGGAGGTGGTGACGGCCACTAACCTGGTTAGCTTTAAAAGGGGCTTGGACAGATTTATGGAGGAGAAGTTGATCTTTGGCTACCAATCTTGATCCTCCTTGATCTGAGATTGCAAATGCCTTAGCAGACCAGGTACTTGGGAGCAGCAGCAGCAGAAGGCCATTGCTTTAACATCCTGTATGTGAGCTCTCAATGGCATCTGGTGGGCCACTGCAAGTAGCAGAGTGCTGGACTAGATGGACTCTGGTCTGATCCAGCAGCTGTTTCTTATGTTCTTAACATAGAGGAGAAATACTGTTCCTAAATATCTGATGGGATGCATGTTGGTAAATGAGATACCCTGGAGAGCCCATTATGAACCAAATGCAAATGCAAGAGATAATGCTTCTTCAGCGAATCAATTCCAGAAGAGGAGGAATCAGTTTTAGAAAATGGACAGAACTACAGAAAAAGCCTGGCTTGGGACACACTTTAATTTCACCTGAAGGAGGGAGAGGCCTAAAGTACTGCTTGCTGGTTCCATCTTAATCAACATCAGGGCTAAGCTGGATAGAATTTGGTCTTCAGCTGTGTGAGCCCCAAGCCATTAAGATTTTTATCTCTTCTCTGTCCATTGTCCATGGTAGATACTAGTGAAAAATTGACTAAGTATGGTCGTAATATTCAGCATCAGTTAATGAACATGCTGTGCCAATTTATGCTTCCAAGTTGTCTTCAATTATAGTTCCATCTAAAGTGCATTATAATAGTCAAATCTGGAAATTCCTGAAGGCTGTATTGGCACAGCATGTGCAGATCTGACCAAAGGGAGAAAAGCCAGTGTATAAGATGTAGAATGAAAAAGGCACTGCTGGCCATTAAAAATGGGAGATAACCTGCACATCTGCAACGCACACTTATACAATTTTCACCAGATCAAATATAATTGTTTACCCCAATGAATCAAGGAAACTGTAGTTTGCTGAAGGAGCGGAGAATCCAAAAAAAAAGGAATACCAAAAGGAACAAACTCATGTTGATTTGTAGATGTAATGACAACTTTTAAAAAAACCCAACATTTGACATCTCCAGACATCTCTAGTGCTTTGCTTTATAGAATTTATAACTGCATTAATAAATAGGATTAAGACAAAACTGCTGTCTGCATATCATTATAACATGGAGGGTCACAATTAAATGCTGTTCCCATGAACTGAGATTCCTAGTTGGTTTTAAAACATTCAGCACTAGTAAGACTACAAACATCAAGCTCCAGTATTGCAATTTTAATAACAATCTAGATATTTTCATAAGCGCTTTAACTATAATTTGTAAAGGTTAAATTAATTCCGCAGTCCACTGAATTAAAAGACTTCAGAACAAAAGATCTGCTTTTCATTAAGAAGATAACAGTCACCTGGAAAATTCTTCCTTTCCTTTTCCTTCTACATGATATAATGCAATGCAATAAGAGTTAAATAACATCAGAATGATTTGAATTTTAAAAAATAGAGGGGCAGATCATTTAGAGGAAAACAGCACTGGTACACCTGATATAAACAGGTTAATTCTGCTGCTTTTTAACACCAGTAGTTCTTGGCAACTGGAATGTGAGCTTGAGCGAGGGGGACTGTATATACAGTTCTGGAACAAATATTTTTCTATTCACTATTCTCAAACCATTAAATATTAAAGTTTTTACAACTACTCTTAATGTGATAGTTCACTTCAGCTGCTTTCTAGAGAAATAAAATATCATTAAACAGACTTTGTAGGAGTTGATCCACAGTCTTAATCTGGTGACACCACATCAAACTGCTTACAAAACCTAGCTGCAAGGGCTTCAGGACTAGCCCATGTAAATCTTGAACAGATTATACAGTGGAGACAACTAGAAACAAAGGACTGTTCAAAATCAAAGTATAAATTGAGAACCAAGGGTGTGCATTTAGATTTGCTGAGCTGAAAAAAAATGGCTATTCAGATGAAGCTAAAAGCTGAAATCCAATTACTTTTTGGTGTCCCCCCACCCCCCAGCTTTTTGGCTTTCCTACCAGCCATGTAAGGGCACAGGAGGATTAGTGTGAATACTAAAAAAAAAAAAGCCCATTTGTGAGGCATGTAGTTGGGTTTTACATTTTTTTTAAAAAAAATCTCCCTTTAAACTTGCTTTGGTTAGTGCCCTGCTGGGCTCCCAGGTGGGTTCTGCTGATCTAGCAAAGGTGCCCGCTCTTTGCTGGATTGTTCAGGAAGGAGCAATCTACTGCTGCCCTTTTCCTGCATCTTGGTTGGTTTTCAGGGCAAGAAGAGGGAGGGGGAGAAACATCTTGATGGGACAAATAGGAGGGCTCGTTGGAGCTTTTCTATTTGGCCAATGTTGCGATACATTTTGCACTGCATTTTTGCTAGGCTGCTGCAGACCTAATGTAGACTGCAACAACCTATAGAGAGGGGATGGGGGAAGAGGGAGCAGAAAGTTAGAGTGGCCAATAGGATTTCAGGTTAGGGACAACACTGCTCTTTGGCCAATCACAGAAGTTGTTTTTTGCCTGTATTTCCTTCAAATGTTTCTGTCTATGGTCAAAGAACATTATAAGGAGGTCTGGTTCCAGTAGACCCCATTTCATTCAGAGGTTTGAGAGAGTTCAGTGGATTTGAGTTTCTGGTGCTCATACTACCACCCTGAGATTACTGCTTGCCTGCATTGTGTTGTTGTTGCCTGCCTGCTGCGTAGAAAAGGAAACTCATTTGCAGTTTGAAATAATTGGTTTATTTTTATATAATTTGGTTTATTTAACCTTTTTGTGAAGTGTATCCATTGCACATTTCACTGTTTGGCTGGTTGGTGGGTTGAAAGCAGGGCTTCAGGGTTTAGTGAGGTCTAAACTAAAAACAATTGAAAATTCCATTGGATTGATGGGATAGCCCCTTTGAGGGACCATAAAATTAGATCACTGAACCAAACTTGGAGGTTCTTCTATGGACAGTCACCTGCAGCTATGCTGCAAATTTGCAAAAATCCCCATAGACTTTAATGGAGCTGAAATTTTTCAGATATTCAAAAATACAAAAAAGTACACATCCTTATTGCTGATATATATGAATGAGAGACACTTTAGGATCTGAACAGTGAGCAGCCCAGAAAACATCTCACATCTGGAAGGCTTCTGTTTCACATTTGGTAAATAATTGTGTGGAAAAGTTCTTTAGGACTGCTTCAAATTGAAGGGGAAGACACCATCACTTAGCTTCAGTTCATATATTACCTGAAGCTTTCATGTGGTAAAGAGCAGCATGCCTCCTTTCTTTCCACCATGCAGAAAATGTGCTGCATGCGCTGGACTTCTAAACGACCCCAGGTTGCAAACGTCATTTAAAAATTTCTTCCCTCAAAAATTGGCGGTGGGGGGGAGAGAATTTAGGCAGATGGCTCAACTCTTTAGCTGTGCAGTGGAAACTACAAGGATACACCATTCCTTCACTATACAACAAGCTAGAGCAATATATGAATTATGTGTCAGAAAATGGAAATTCCAGTCTCTGTTAATCACTTTCTTAACAGTATTCTGCTAAGAAGTATGAACTGCTTTTTTGCTTATTTTCTAGGGAAAATACTATAAGGCCGCTTTTGCACAGCACAATTACACCAGGGTTGAGCCAGGATCATATATATCTGGGCTATTTTATCCTGGTTTCTGCGTACAGACTGTTCCCCACTTCTGCCCAGGAGCAGAGTTAGTAATGCTCCAGTTTGCTCTGCATGACTCGGACTTCTATATTTGTTTTGGAAGCATTTCTGAGCATGTCCAGCATCCTGCATTCTGATTGGCTGTTGCTTTTGAGTCACAGCTTAAATGGATGTCAGGCAGGGAGATCAGCTGGCTGGGCAGGAACAATACACTTGGTCTGCCCCCAATTAGTGTTTTTGTGTATGTGCTGTAGGAATGGAAGAATTTGATCTGTGTTTTTAATGGTTTGAAATAAGATTTTGCTGTCTTATTTTTGCTGGGAGAAAACGAGTGAATGGTCTGCTAATTGATTTAAAATAAAGCTTGTACTGAGGAAAATAGACCAAGTGATTGTTCTGATTGGCTGTTGCTTTTGTGTGGCAGCTGCAAGCACCTGTGAGCTTGCCCAGTATCCTGCATTCTGATTGGCTGCTGTTTTTGAGTGGCAGCTTGAATAAACGTCAGGTGCGGAATGCGGGAGCAGGCAGGCTGGTTAGACAGTAAGCAACATGCCTGCCACATTCTGTGGTTTTGCAGCAAAGGATATAGCAATGTTTTATGCTAGTGCTGTGTAGTGGTTAGAGTGTTAGACTAGGACCTGGAAGACCTATGTTCAAATTCCCTAGTCTTCCATGGAAGCTTGCTGGGGGATCTTGACACTCAGAATATCTTTCCTCACAGGATTGTTATAAGGATTAAAAAATGGAGGAAATGAGAACAATGTAGAAGAGGTGTACCATGTTAAACAGCACCTGGGGCAAGCCCCCCAGCTGCTCTCCCAGGTTTGAACTCTTGCTGGTTGGTGTTTGATTTCTGCCAACTTGTCCTGGCACCAGCAGTATCTGCAGGAGCAGAATGGCTCTCCTCTGACCACACTTTTGACAGCCCAGATTCTGGAGGGGCAACATTTGGGAGAGGGGCAGCATTTGCCAAAAGTGGGCATGGGGCAACGCCACCTTGGGCTTCATGGACCACATGAGGGGACTCTTCCCATCACCCACCCCACATCAGTTGGCTGACCATTGATGCCACTTCACCACCACACAGGAGCCCACAGGGGCACTGGACTGTGTGGCACTGGTGTGTCCTGGTCAGTGGAACCTTAAATGGGCCATGGCGGTGGGTGACACTGGGCATGCTGCTGTTGGTGGTGGTACTGCTGCTGGCGTTGGTGCCGGCTGAGGGCAAAAGTCTGTGGCAGCAAGCTCCCAGGAAGCTGAGGACCCCTGCCTGCCTGTCACGAGGCTGGAGGTGGCATGTCTGCAATCCCACATGCCTGGCTCAGGGGCTGCTGTGAAGCAGAATTGAAGAAGCTCCCAGTTCCTAGCCAGCACTCTCTTCAGTTTTTGGAAGGCACCTTGCTGCTGCTGCCTTATCAGGTCCTTCAGTGTAGTGAAGTCTGGAAGGGCAGTCCAGGCTGCAGACCTTGGCAGGTGGCCTCTTGTTGTTGCCTTCAAGCAGGAGTTGGTGGGGCAGGACAGGTCAGGTATGCTGCGGCTGGCACGGCATTTAACTGATGGGGATGGGCTTAGTGGTCTAGGATGCTTGCTCCTGTGGTGGAGCTCAGGGAATTGTCCCAGTCCTCCCCCCTCACGACACTTGAAAGTTGTGCCTGGGTCGTCTGCCCCCTTCCCCCCGCAGATTTGCCATTGCAGTATAGGCTTCCATAGGTCCTCATTGGGGAGACAAGAAGAGTATAAATTAAGTAAATAAATAAATATTGCTATCTTTACAAAATATTTTTTAAACCTCTTCACTACCAACTAATGTTAGGTTTTTGAATTTATAGTTGGTAGCGGGGAGTAGGGTGGCATAATTTAGAAGTGGGTTCTGAAAAGGTGAGTAAGTTTAGAAGTCCCACTAGGTAAGTACAGGTTAGAACAGTTTTTACTTGTATTCATCTGCCAAATCCCCACCCTCCTACTATAGTACATCAGCCTGGTTAGCTATGCAGATATATTTATAATATACCAGTAAGACCCACAAATTATCTGCAGCTTCCCAGTTGATTATGCATTTAGGCAGGGGCTCTTTCTGCCAAACAAGACAATTATTTTGCCATTTGCTTGTCACCTTCAATATAAGTAAGAACAAACCACCAAATCAGCAAATAACATGCAGTCCTGCTTTCAGTTTAAAACTGATGTGTGCCAGCCACAGTTTGTAAGATAATGAAACACTTCATGTATTATCGGTGATGTATATGAGCTGCAAAGAAAGGGGATCTCATCATTTACCACCAACCACTTGGCAGAGTTCAAATAAATTTTGCAGCTTTGGTAGAAGTTCATTTTTCTCACTCAATCAATGTCTATTGAGAGCCATTTCAGTTTCTTTTTTGAGATCTTGTCCATTTTTTTACATTGTTCTGTAAAAAGTATAAATTTGCCAAAATCCACCCCTCCCCCCCCAAAAAAAACCTTGTTTCCCACCATTATTTTCAATCTGTTGTGGAGTTTCCTTAGTACCAGAAGTATACTCATTAACAATATTACAAAAGGGAAAATTAAATAATGCTTTTCTTGGGCCAACAAGTATTTAAATTGCTGCAAGCAAGCTTTTGAGATGCACAGAACCAAGCCACCATAGACATGCATAAAAAAAGGAAGCAAGTTTTTACTTTTTCTTTCATGTAAATGTTCCTAATTGTCACTCATACACTCCAAGCCTTTGGCATATAGAAACAAGAACCAGAACATGAAGCTGGCCTGGAATGAAATCAACCACACACAGAGGAATACTCAATGGTGGTCAATGCTCAAAGCCAGACTGAAATGAATCTGGATCATCAATCTCTTTTTTTAAAAAAAAGATCTTGGCAAGCTGCCATCACCTGTTCAAATAATTTGTGTGGGTCTGGAAAATTGCAAATTGGGCAAAAGTTGATCAAATCTGTACAATCGAAGGATGATATTTAAAAATGGTCTCACATGTGGCCTCTAACTCAAAGGGACAATTCGTTCCCTTAGGAAACATTTTATACTTCTATAATCCAACCTTCCAATCTTCCTCTGGAAAATCAAATTAACTGTGAGTTTCCCCAATACAATGACATCGTTTTTGGCTGCATGCCAGAGGTGACACACAGAGCAATGCCAAAGACTTTGTCCCCACCACCAATATTCTCCTGCCAGTGCATCTTCCAGCTCACTCCCAACATGTGTCTATTAACAATGGTGGCTGGTGCCACTGGGGCTGGTGGAGCAGAGGGCAGAACAGTCAGTGGTGGGCACAGCCAGAATCAATAAGCAGGCAGAGCAAACTAATTATGATTCCATCCCCATCTTCCTCCTTTGCAACTGTGCAGAAGAAAACAGCTGCATTTAGAAGATGTTCTAGAAACATTTGTCCAGTTGTACAAAAGGGGAACACTGTTGCCTTTTCAGGAGCTAGCCTAAAACAACGTCTCCTTTTTAATCAGTATTTGCAGCAGCAAAAGGCATAACTGGTGCAAAAGAAAAATTCTGCCCCATGTTTCCCTTTCCTAAAGCCCGCTCTATCACACACTAGTCAGAAACATAAGGTTCATGAGACAAGCAGGATACGAGCACTACAGGTTTCAGTCTGATAAATTGTTTAAATTGTTTAAATTCCTAGCTCAAGAACTTATTTTCCAAGTTGAAAAGTAACACAAAGCAAGGAGGACTGCAGCTAAATGTATAATTCAAAAGTAATTCCTTCACCATTAGGTAATTAACTACATACAGCCCATCCAATCCAGTTTAAGGGTTGCTGGTCTTGCAGAACTTGTAGAAGAACTTGTAGGAATCCCAAAACCATTTCCTTTTCGGAGTATAATCTTTCATGAAAAAAAGCTTACTGACAAAGTGAGTTTTGATTCATGAAAGCTTACACCCTGGAACATTTTTGTTGGTCTTTAAGGTGCTACTGGACTCAAATTTTATTCTGCTACTACAGACAAACATCTACCTATCTGAATTACTGAAGAAGTTAACTTCCATAGTCCTTCTTCAACTTCTCAAACATCAGAAAAAGGCGGGTAAAGGTAAAGGACTATGTTGCATCCTTGTTGCAACAGCAGCAAGATTTCATTGATACCTAAGTGACTCCTCCTCTTCAGGCTTTCTTTCTTGCTAACGGAAAATGGCTGTGTTCTTCTGCAGTGGAGGGAGAGGGGTAATCAGGGACTCAGAGGGAGCCATGAGTTTGGCTCTCTGCCCAGTGAATAAATGTACTAATTGTGGATGAACCTGGTTTAAAGGAAAAGACTGTGCAGGGAGGGTCTTGTTTACAATCCTGAGTTAAAAACCAAGGCAAAAACTGACTTAGCTGACATCCTGCAGCACCCTGGACTGTCTGGGTGGCAGGGGGCTGGGGGCAGACTGAGTTGCAGGGCGGGGAGTCTGCCCCATTCACCATTCACTATCTGTTATTCCTTGAACCAGGTACATGACAGCAAGGAAACCCCCCCCCCCCTGAAAACCCCATTACAATTCCCCACAGGATCTCTGTTCTATTTCCAGTCATTACTGGAAAACCTGGCATTCAGCAGAAATTTTTCAGGCCCTAACGTTTTTAGAAACTATACCAAACTAATTCGTCATTGCAGGATACCACACAAAAATGCTGAAAAGCCATTTTTTTGGAATGCATTTCATTGAAAATCTAAGTGTATGAATAGGCCATACATGAATCATTTTCAGTTCATATTTTCTTTTAATATTCCTGCAACATCATTCTAAAGCATCAATACCTTATTGTTATTATTATTAGTTTGTGTTAGAATAGTCAGGTTTTTATGTATAGGTTGACACACAATCATGCTAAAGAAACATTTACCTATAATTCCACCACAATTTTTGAGGAACATCTAGATAAAAATTCAGGAAAACAAAGACCTGAAACAGATTTGATTAATGTGTGAATTAAAAATATCAAGAATTTCAGATAATAAAAGGTTGAATAATTATTTCATATTCTGACTAGTAAGAACTTGGTAGCCATGAACCTGAAGCAGAAAAAATCATGAATCGTTGATCATGAATATCATGAAAAAAATCATGAATATTGTCGAAGGCTTTCATGGCCGGATTCAACTGGTTGTGGTGGGTTTTCCAGGCTGTGTGGCCGTGGTCTGGTGGATCTTGTTCCTAATGTTTCACCTACATCTGTGGCTGGCATCTTCAGAGGTGTATCACAGAGATGCCAGCCACAGATGCAGGCGAAATGTTAGGAACAAGATCCACCAGACCACAGCCACACAGCCCGTAAAACCTACCACAACCACCCATGAATCAATGTTCAGCTATTGCTCAGCACAATGATTTGCAATTTCAGTTCATTCAAAAGATCTTTTCCCCTAAAGCATGGAACAACAGGTTGCTTTTTCAAGAACTTCTCCCCCATAAACTGAATGAATCTGCTTTTTTCAACAATATTATTTTTCAAAAAATATCATTTCAAGAGTTAAGCAAGTGGATGCTTTGAAAATCACATTCTTGGACATTCATTCTACTTTTATCATCTTTTAGCTTGGCATAAAAACCACTGAAAATGATCCAAAAGCAATAAGTATCTACTGAGGTCATTTTTGCAGTACTGTGGTGCTACAGTTCTATTCGAACACGGTGGGCTGTGTGTGTGACTCACACCTTCATTAGGACAAGCACTGCCCAAATGGTGAACATGTTGGAGAGACTGACATCTAGTGGTTCTTACCAACATCAGAGTCTTACGTATCAAATGGAAAAAGTAACAAATGGGAAATCCAGGACCAAATAAAACAGGGAATAGGGTCTTATAGCAAATTAGAAAGAATTCCACTGAAAGGAGAAAATAAGCAAACATCCTGCTCGGTATTCTGAGTGAACACTTTGATTTGGCATTTTTATTGCTGACGGCAATAATCCTTCTGCTGATGGAGGTAAGTATATCCTTCTTCAGAAACTAACCTGCCAGATTAAATTCACTCTGCAGGAATGGGATGTGGCATGTCATCAACAGTGAAGGGGCAGAAAGAAATCAGCCAAGCTATGAAGATACTTCACACAGTTCTAGTTCATAATTTTAAAGAATCTTTTCCCTGTATTAATTTCCACTGCCAGTAATGTTCAGTTGTTACTGGCAATAATGGTCATTTGCTTTTTAAAAAACAAACACTTTATGAGATACTTCATCAGAAACACATTTCCATGTATGTATGATTCACTGAGGATAATACAAAGGGTCACAGACCTGACTGCCCATAGGCACTGATGCATTAACCTTATGGTTTGATAGTCTGCAATTCTTAGAGACCAGCTAAGGATCCTCATAGACCCGTGGTGGCGAACCTTTGGCACTCCAGATGTATGGACTACAATTCCCATCAGCCCCTGCGAGCATGGCCAATTGTCATAGACAGTGGGCATCTCTGGCAAATATTCATGAAGATGAGTTAGCAATCTCATGAAAAGAGTATGAGCAGGAGAGCCATAGTACTGAGTATCAGCAAAACTAATTAATGAAACAGTGAGTAAGACTAAAAATAAACCATCCCCAGAAGAATGAGAAGTAGATCTGCTTAGTTATCTGAACAGTCTGGACAGTGCCTGTTTTGGCATTGCTCCAAAGTCTCAAGCTGGTTTCTGTCATCTGCAATTTGTGCCTTCAGTACTTCCCTCTCCCAAATTAATTTGAGAATCAGTGAATAAAAGTGTATAAAATAATTTGGTCTCCCATTACATAACAACTAGATTCACAGAAGCTGGAAACTTTAGAGTTCTACCAACTGAGACATCACAATGCCACTTTCCGCAGCAAACTCTTCTTTCCTTGTAAACATCTACCGGGGAGACATAAAACCTGGGAAACCTCGCTATGTAATGTTCTTACATTACAATTTGACTGGTGTAGATTTGTTACTTAACTCATCAGCTAAAGTTATTCTTTAGTACTTCTATGATTTTCACTTTTGTTCTCATCCTTTAACAATCTGTGCATTCTGTTGGACATTTCAGAGGAATCTCACTCACTACTGGTTGTTATATTCTCAGTTGTAGGGCCTCCATTGTTTATTCTTCTTCCCAAAATGCAAGGGTGCAATCTTATGTCATCTAGCCATACCCTATTCCTGTTGAAGTCAGCGAAACATCCCACATTTCGTGCAAACAAAAGGGCTTTCTAACATATTGCTCGGAAAGATGTGTCTTTCATTTTCACACCCTCTCTTTGTTGTTTTTTCCTTCAGCCTGATGAGGAGTTCTAGAGAATTTGGAAGCTTGCACACTGTGTTGTTATTTGAGTTTTCCTTACTGAATTGGTTTTGCTTTTGGATTTTGCCCTCTAAAGATTCTATGATGTCACAGCCCAACCTCAACAGTATTTGCCTGAAAAATGATTTGCTCACCCAGGGCATCATGATTTTTTTTCCTTGTTACTTTTTTATTTATTACTAAAATTATTCATAATACGATTAACATATGCCAGGACTGTTACACATAAAGAAGCTCTGACATGAATGCATCCATTTATATACTGGGATGAGATTAAACAACATTTTTATTTACTGGTAAAATAATGGAAAGGATTCCTGTCAAATAATACACAACAATGTTACAAGCTGAATCCATTTAACTCAGAGGGAAATGCCTTTAATAAGCAGACACAGGTTTTTCCACATGGGGCATCCTTGTGTCATTTCCCTGTTGCTTCTGCCAATGAAACACAGTGGCGAAGGCAGGATTCCTTATAGTTTATCTGCCTCAATACCCAGCAACAACCATCCAACCATCCACACTCAGTACCTGGCAACAAACCATCCACTCAGTACCCAGCAACCATCCACACAACAATCCACAGTACCCAGCAACAACCATCCACAGCAGATTCATTATAACAGAAAAAAATGAGTCTCTATTTTTTCATTGCATAGATATGCCTTTCTTCATATCTGTCTGCAAAAAAGGGGGATAGAGACTTTTTTCACAAAATGAAAGCTGGGGATTCAGTAAGGTTGCCAACCTCCAGATAGACCCTGGAGATCTCCTGGAATTATAACTGATCTCCACGCTACTCACCACTGAGGCAATGCAAGGAAGGAGAAAATGGCTGGCATGAAGGTGGGACGCAGAAAATTCAAATTTCCCCACCCACACAGCAGCCATCCAGGCTTTGCTGAGATTGTTCCCAAAACTTCTGCATGGCATGGTGGGCCATCTGTATTAAATGAATTTTCACCCTCCCAAAACTTGCTGGAAGACATATTTCAGTTCTGCTGCATCAATCCTCTCAAGTGTGCCTATTGGCCTTAAAAGAGCACTGAATATGCTAGTACGGTATTTCAAGGAGGAAAAATTAGAAGCTAATTGTCAGAAAACCAAAATCATGGCACTTGCCAAAAGATCCAAGTACCACTCATGAAGCATTAATAGACATAAGTCTGAAGAGGTTTCCTGCTTTAAATATCTGGGGATAGTGCTCCACTACACCATATTAGAAAAGCTCATGGAGACGAAGTCACTGGAATTGCACAGAGGAGCTCGACTGCCATCCTGAAATTCCATAAAACAAAAAGTGGACATTATATCCCTGCAACACTCAAATTGTTCAAAACTAAGACAAGTGCACAACTCTTGTACGGTGTCCAGTTAGGGCTTTTTTCTAATTTACTTCATTGGAATTGGAACAATCTAAATTTTAAAAATCAGCCCTCCAAGTTCCAAAATGTGTCTCTAATGCTACTCTACTTCACATAGAAACAATAGAACATGTGCTTTTCCAGTGTCAGTACTATAAACATTTACATACTAGTGTTTGTCATGGGCCAGCCAGCAAGGAATCTTTAGAGGAAAAGTACAAGAAAGATGACCTGGCTTCACCAGAGCCCAGCTGGTTGAGGTCCAAGAGCAACCAGAAGCCTCTCAGGAGGGATACGAGGCTCAGAAGGGAATCAAGAGCAGGAAGAGAAAGTACTTACAGAAGCACCTCTAACTGCAGATGCTGGAACTGGTAGCTCACCCATCTCACCTTAACTGGTTACACTGTTTCAAATTCATGGCCATCAGGAATTACAATCTAACAGCTGCATCCACAAGCCAGGGGCTCGGCCATGGCGCTGCAATTGCGCCCAGCCGCTACCCCCAAAGAGGTTTTCTGGTAGCATGGGGAAGTCAAAAAGCCTCCCTGCCACCAAGGCCAATTTTGCATGCCAAAATTGCCCCCCTGGCACGAGGAATGCCCCGATGCAATTGACAGTTTTGCACAGCCCCCAGTGCTGCAGTGTGGCTGCCATGTTTCTGCCCTGGAGCTGTCCCACAGCAATAGCTTTGCTTTGCGAATTTCCTGAATCTCAAAGGTTGAGGTCCTTTTGAAATGCCCCTTTGTTGCTCCGGAGGCTTCCACTGGTGTGCAAAACTCCTCTGTAGCAGAAACAGGGCCAGTTTTCCCACCTCACTTGCCCCACCAATGGACAGGCACTGAGAACTGGCACTCTCCCCCCCTTGCAGTGAAAAAACAGAGCGAGAAACCTTGGTTTTTAGAAAGGAGAGAGAAACCTTGGGCAGAAAAAAGGGCATGTGCAGGTGCTGCAAACAGAGGGTGACGATTCTCTCACACATACAAGGATTTTAGATTTACATTTTAGACGGGGGGGGATGGAGGACGACGATCCCGTTGCATACACAAGGATTTTAGATCAGGGAGGCACGAGGGTGCTGATTCTCAGCGCCTGATCGTGTTCAAAGTCATGTAAAACTAGAAATAGTGAAAGTGAGTGGGGGGAATGGGGCAAGATTCAGCCAATCTGAACACAGGAAACGGAGGTTGCCTGTGCATGTGTGAAACAGACTACAGAAGAGCTTGCAGTGCTTAAGCGGTGCTTATGAGAAAGCCCTGGGCTTGGGGGAACCGTTTGGGGCTTCCCTCACCGGCCCTGACTCGAGTGAAGGAAACAGCCGGGCAGCAGTGGGTAAACTACAAGCAGGGTGAGAAGCCCCACAGCAGGTACGCTCCCCAGATAAGCCACGGAGTATTTAGAAAGTGCAAAATCAGTCCAAGACTTTTCAGTGGGTTGCACCAGACTTATGCCAGCTTAATGGCTGGCTTATGTGTGGCCCGCAGCCAGCTGGCATAACACTGGCAAAGACCAGGAGGGGAGCCAACCTCCCCCAGCTTGCCCTTATTATGCCTGTGGCAGTTGTGCTGAGATGCTGGTGCAGCATCCAGTGCCGCATTCCAGAACGAGGGAGTGGGAGCAGCCGCACACTGACAGGATCCCCAGAGTAAGTGACCTGGAGAGGGCATGCCGTTCCCAGAGTGGATTCACACACACCATTTGGATGGGGCTGTGAAAGGCACTGTAGAAGGCTGGAGGTCCAGAGATGCTGCAGAGAACACTCTTCCCAGGAGCAGGAATAAGCAGAAGGGTAGGCAGGCACAGAAAAGTTAGCATTGCAGGCGTAATTTTGCAGAAAGCCTGTGATTTTTGCCACACCTGTTCATGGACTGCTATTTCTAGAATCAACAACTGCAGACTGACTTACCTGAACTATGCTAAGACCCATAGCTGCTTCACTTGAACTCTGAACTGGACTTGTTTTGCCTGGACTCCCAGCAAGCATTAGCTCTTTTTCTCTCCCCCAGCCCTGTGCCTGCTACCAGTTGAAATCTGATCTTCTTTGAACTCAGGCAGGCAGCACAGCGCAATCTCTCCACTGCTATGTAGATTACCAGGGCACAAATCGCGTCCCAGGCTTCAGCCTGGGATGACATTGCAGGGGGGGAGGAAGGAATGCAAACCTCTCCCCCGCCGGCCGGCTGAGCCTGTCACGTGGCCGGGTACCGGCACGTGACAAGGGCTTCAGAGCAGCCCATAAAAGGGCTGCGTCGGCGGGGCCCGGCCTCTTTCCGAGGCCGGCAGGTTTGAAAGGGAGGACTTTTCTTTGATCTCCCTGACGGCCCCGTCAAGAGCCGGGCGAATCGGCCTTTGCTGGTTCCCCCCTGGGTAGCTGTAAACGATCTCTCCCTCCCTCCTATCCTGCGCGGGGGCTATTTTTACCGCGGAGACTCAGCCGGCTTTAACGATCGTTTGATCGTTCGGCTGATTACCGGCCTTCACGTGGGTGGAGGTGCGGCCTTGGCTGCCGGAGCGTCCCATCGGGGAGTCGGGACAGGGCTTTCCTTCTGGCCGCTTTCCTTTCGGGCGCTGGTTCTATCGCGCCTCCCCTCCCTCCATCCCTCACGAGTCCTTGGCATCGGCAACGCGGGTCGCGTCTTCGACGGGCCCAGAGCAGCGGCCTCGGTCAGGACTTCCTCCCCCCCCCTTTTTCCTGCTTGGGCGAGAAGCGGCCGGGCAGAGTGCGGCGGCCGGACAGAGTGCGCGCGGCTGGCGCGTAGCCCATTCCAGACACCCCCCCCTTTTCCTCGCCTCCCCTCCTTGTTGCGGGAGACGTGCGCCCAGGTAGGCGCCTACGGGCCAGCAGTTCGGTCAGGCTCGCAGGCGACTTTCGTCTATCGTCGCACGAGCGCAGTGCGGCGGCCATTTTGGCTTCCCCTTTGCTCTGGCCGGGCAAGAAAGACGAACGGCCATTTTCTTTTTCTTTTACCTGCTAATTTAGGCATTGCCGGCGTCAATTTGGCCTAGCAGTCAGTTTGGGTAGTCTGGCGGCGGCAGACTTAAGGCAATTTCGTGTGTGGAAGGGCAGGCTTATTTAATATATATATATATTATACATATATATTCCTTTTGTTAATTCTAATAAGTTTATTTTGTAGCTTATAAGTTTACTTTGCAGTTCATAATACCCGTGCGCATTCGGTGCCATGGCCACAAAGCCAAAGGGTACCAAAAAGAGGGCACGGAATGCGGCCCGGGGCGTAGCCATTAGGGCTTCTGAGCAACCAACGGGACCCACTTTGGGAGTAACCCGGGATGATGATGCGGGAGTACCCCAAGGCAATCTGGGGATGCCCACCACTCCTGGTCAAGCTGGGGTTCTCGCCGCCCCGTCCAGCTCGGCGGTGTGTGTCACATCCGCCGCAGGCCTACCGGCACAAATTCAGCTGGGGGCAGAGGGGGCAGAGCCCAGCCTGGTGTCGCCGGTGCAACCAGTGCCTGGTACTCCAGGCACACCGCGGCCTCTTTCCACGCGGGCGGGGCCAAGCAATCCTGCAGGGTTCATGGCCCCGGTTGCTCAAAGTGGGTTGCCTGCAAATTCAAGTTCTCTTTTCATGTCATGTCCCTACCCTTATGCTCCATATGCGGGCATGGGCACGAATGTGAATCCTGGCATGGTCTGGCCAGGGCAATTTAACCCCGCCCCTGGCTTTGGACATTGGGTAGGGGGTTTTGGGGGAAGCCAACAGGTGCATCCCGGTTTTTGGCCTCCTCAAGGACACAGTTCTCCCAGCCACCCTCTTAGGGGGCCTCAGATTCAGCAGGGCTTGGGTCCCTCTGTTCCCCCTTTCGCAGGAACTCAGATACAGCAGGGTTTGGGTTCCTTTGCTCCCCCTTTTGCGGGGACTCAGTTACAGCAGAGTTTGTGTTCCTCCGGGCCTGCTTTGGCAGGGATTCAGGTCCAGCAGAGCATGGGTTCCTCTGTTCCCCCCTTTGCAGGGTCTAACATTCAGCAGGGCTTGAGTTCCTCCGTTCCCACCTTTGTGGGGACTCAAGCCCAGCAGAGCTTGGGTTGCCAACCACTTTCTGGAGGCCTAGCTCCTGCAGTAGCGGCGGGCCCCATAATTCAGGGTCCAGAGTTGGCAGGCTCTTCAAGCCAATCGGCCAGAGCAAGACGCAGGGGGAAGAAGGCCTCTCGTCGTTCTCATCGTTCCCCTAGTTCATCCTCATCGGGTGAGTCGACGGATGATGAGTCCGCCCAGGCGGCAGGGGATTACTGGGAGCGGGGGGAAAAGGTGCCAGGCATCCCTAAGTGGATCATTCAAAGGAGGAAAGGGGACCTTGCTGTAGCAGACAGTACAGGGAATCCAGAGCTGGCAGCTTTCTGCTCAGCATGGGATCCTGGAGATCCTCCGGGCTCCCATTTACCGAGAAGACTGAGAGAAAGAGCCCTGGACGGTTACTACGTTGACCTCTTCACGGTTTTGCGGCCGGAGGAGGATCCTGAGGAGTCCGGTTCCCGTTCGGCCAGAAAGAAAAGGGAACGCCCGGAAAGAGCCGAGCGTTCTTTTGACAACTGGTCAAAAGGGTTTGCGGAGTATATGGCACTTATTGCAGCTGCCTACCCTCTAAGGGCCTGGCACCTGGCTGCTCACTGGGCCAACGTTTTGAAAGCCCGATCCCTCTCGGGGGATGCAGCAGCATTGAAATATGATGAAGCATTTCGAAAGAGTGCTTCACATCGCCCAGGCCGCAGGTGGGACATAATTCACGACCAAACGTGGATGACAAATGTGGTCAAGGTCGCCCCTGCTAGTGGGGAAAGGTCGAAGAAGAAAGGGGTTAGCCAGCGAGACCCGCCACGTCACGCTTGTTGGGCCTTTAATCAAGGCTCTTGTAGGAAAGATAAGTGCAGGTTTGAGCACTCTTGCTCTAGATGCTTCAGGGCTCACACCAGGATACAGTGCCCTCAACTGGCGCGGCCTCCCTTTCAACGTGGCCGGAACCCTGGTTCGGCGGCGCGAAGAAGGACGGTATGCGACCAGGGAGGATCCTTCCGTCCAGAAGGCTTGAAGTCCCAGAGGTCCTTGCAGAGTCTCAGCCTCGCGTTGATGGCGTCTTTTATCCCAGTGGCTGGACAGGTACCCGCGTCGGGAAGACGCATTATACTTAAAGGAGGGATTTCAATGGGGTTTCCACATTCCCTTTTTGGGGAGCAGGGAGGCAACATCAGCTCCCAACTTAAAATCAGCCAGGGAATTGCCTGCGGTAGTGGCCGCCAAAATTTCAAAAGAATGCCTGGCGGGTAGGATTGCAGGCCCCTTTGCTGAGCCGCCGTTACCCAATCTCAGGGTTTCCCCCATTGGGGTGGTCCCCAAAAAGACCCCCGGGGAGTATAGAATGATACAACACTTGTCCTACCCTGCAGGTCGGTGAACGACTTCATCGACCCCGGCATCTGCTCAGTTCGGTATGCCACTTTGGATGAGGCAGTGAGTATCATTCGGGAGGTGGGAACAGCCTCGCTGTTAGCCAAATGTGACATACAGTCAGCTTTTCGGCTGTTTCCCATACACCCCGGGGACTTTGAACTCTTAGGTTTTCAATTTGAGGGACAGTGGTATGTTTATAAATGTATGCCCATGGATGCTCTATAGCTTGCGCCGCTTTTGAAAAATTTAGCACCTTTTGGAATGGGCAATCAAAGATCGCATGCCATCGGCAAAAGTCAAATTTCATTATCTTGATGATTTTTTATTTGTAGGTGCAGCCGGCACTGATGACTGTGCAGCCATGTTGTCAGCATTTCAGGACTTAGCGCAGAGCTGGGAGTTCCTTTGGCGGCCGACAAGACCGAAGGGCCGGTGTCTTGCTTAACCTACTTAGGAATTCAGTTGGACACAATAGCGGGAACATCTTCCCTGCCCCCTGATAAACTGACGGCGTTGCGCACATTGATTAGTGAAATCTCTGCAAAAAGAAAGTGCCGACTGCGGGAAATACAGTCCCTGCTTGGGCACCTTAATTTTGCATGCAGGGTGGTCTCCCCGGGAAGGGCCTTTTGTTCCCGTCTGGCCAGGTCCATGGCAGGCTACTCAGTTCCCCCACCATCACATCAGGGTGACTTCGGGTTTGCGTCAAGACCTAAGGGTTTGGTTAAGTTTTCTGGAAAATTATAATGGGGTGTCATTTTGGCAAGTGCCGTGGGAGCTTCAAGACAGTTTTCAAGTTCACACCGATGCAGCTGGCTCTATAGGTTTTGGTATTTATTTTAGGGGCCAGTGGTGTGCAGGGGAATGGCCATCGGCATGGACTCAGACCGGAATTTTGCGGGACATGACTTTTTTGGAGTTGTTCCCTCTGGTGGCTGCGGTTCACATCTGGAAGGATGTGTTTCGCGACCACGCAGTTAAGTTCTGGTGTGACAACCAGGCTGTTGTTAGGGTGGTAAACCGGCAGTCCAGCCGGTCAGAGCGAGTGATGCGGCTAGTACGGGAATTTGTGATGGTTTGCCTGTCTAACAACATCTCTTTTAAGGCTGTTTTTCTGCCGGGTATAAATAACAATATAGCTGACGCTTTGTCTCGTCATCAGGTCAGCCGCTTTCGCTCCCTAGCTCCTGAAGCCAGCCAGTTTCCGGAGAAGTGTCCAGACCATCTGTGGCGTCTTGGAGACAGTCCATAGCCGAAGGTGTCTTGCAGTCACTGGCCCCAGCTACACGTCGCGCGTATGAATGGGCTCTGAACACCTTTTCGCATTTTGCAGCTTCCATAGGCGAACCGCAATGCGACAAGGGTTTGCTAAGGACGGTTCTCCGTATCTGGTGGAATTGAGGGACCGTCGAATGGCTGCCAGGACTATTAAGGTCCATTTGGCGGCCATTTCCTTTTTCAGCCAGGCTCTGGGGATCACCGACCACTCCCGGGCCTTTGAAGCTAGGCGTGCGGTGGCCGGGTGGCAGCGGGCTTCGCCGAGGCGACAGGACAGGAGGCGTCCCATCACCAGGGAGCTCTTAGGGATTCTAATTAATGCTACTGAAACAGTATGTGACTCTGCTTATGAGGTTGCACTATTTCAAGCCTTATTTACTTTGGCCTTTTATGGGGCCTTTCGGTGTAGCGAGTTAGTCTGTTGATCCACCACATCATCGGCCCCTAAGGCTTTACAAAGAGCCGATGTTTCCATGGCCGATGGGAGCCTACTTATATGGTTGGCGGGTCCAAGACTGACCAGAGGAGACGAGGAACCAGAGTGACTGGGGCGCCTTCCCCAAAAGGGTCGCCTGCCCGGTGGCACACATGGCGGCATTTTTGGCCGTTCGTCCCGAAGGGCAGGGTCCACTGTTCATCCATAGCGATGGACTGGCAGTGTCCAGATACCAATTTACAGCGGTTCTGCGGCATTGTCTACAGTTTGTGGGCCTCCCCGCTGAACAGTTTGGTTCTCACTCCTTTCGAATCGGAGCGGCAACCACGGCCTCTCAGGAAGGACACTCTGCAACTGAGATTCAGGCTTTAGGCCGCTGGAGGTCTCTAGCCTATCGTGTTTATGTCCGGCCTCACCTCTCGCTGTAACTTTGTTCTTTTATAGTTCCGGTGGCCCGTCGGTACCAAGTTTGGCTGGTTGGTCACAGTATTGTCCACTGGGCGGGCCGCTATGCGAAGAAATCTGGCTGGGGAGAACATCTGGGCCTGGACACCTCTGTGGATATTCGCTGGCTGGCGAGACGAGGCATGATGTGGCCTGCTCTGCTCCTCCGGTTACGGAACTCCGTCCTGCAATTTGGCTTCCCTGATGCAGTTTTGATTCAACTTGGCGAAAATGACATTCCTGCCTCTAAAGGGGTGGCGCTGCAGAACTCCATGAGGGACGACTTGATGCTGCTCCGCCGTAAGATGCCGAAGACCAAACTGTTCTGGTCGTGCTTGTTAGAGCGCAGGACTTGGAGGAACGCGGTGGCTCCGGCCAGGGTTAACAAAACCAGGTCTAAACTGTGTCGGTCCGCGGCCCGGCTGGTGCTGAGCATGGGGGGGATGTTATTCCCCATGTTGATCTATCTCATGCTCTGCCAGCATTGTTTTTGCCCGATGGAGTCCACTTATCGGATTGGGGCCAGGACATCTGGTTGCATGATGTCCGCCATGCTCTGCTGCAGTGGCTTCGCGGCCCGCACTGAGACGGGCTGAAATCAGACGCTTTGATGTAGTGCTTTGCGGCACGCAATGAGCAGGGTGACTCTGGGCTGCTGAAGTTAGCGGGAGCTGTTGGTTCAACAGCTCGGTGGCGGAGGGCATAAGAGCACATCCTATTTGGGGAAGGCAGTAGCTTGCGTGCCGGACCTTCCCACCTCGGGGGCCTCCATATGAGGTCCGTGGTGGCGATAGAGCTCTGGTAAGCAACGCCTTGGGGCCGTGCTGAGAGCTCGCTGCCCGGCAGGGAGCGGTGTCACAAATTGGATTTGCGTCCATGTGGCATCTAGTAACTTCCTGTTCCAGTCCCTCGGGGGATATGCCGGACAGGGGTTCTGTCCGAAGGGCCTAAGGGGTCAGCTTGGGCTGCCCTATAACCAGGTTCAGCGGTTTGCTGCCTGGGGGCCAGGATGTGCTCTGTTATGCTCGCCCAGCTTCAAGGTTTTGGTTATGTTAAATAAAATTTGGGCTGCGGCCGATTTATTTCCAACAAGTGTGTGTTAGTGTATTGATTGGAATGAGTCTCCACACATCCCCATGCAAAGGACAATTTTATATTTCTATTCTTCTCACAGATACCAATTCTGATACAACATACAATGTTGCTAGATCGTAGGATGATCTGTACCATAAAATAGGCTTAGATTTGAAAGTTATAGTCACAGTATTTTATCTGTTAAGTTCATTGTCTTCCTGTGCCTATTCTTTTTTCAGCTTAAAGCATTTTGCCTTCTTTTAATTGTATATTCTATATTTACCTTATGCTGGTTTAGATTGGTTTATGACTGTAATAAAGATTCTGATTTTGCTTCACAGCGCAGCAGGTTTATGAAGAACTGGAGAAAAGCTGGCAAAAACTCAGAAGGTGCATGAACATACCATGATGCTATGGGAAAGCAAGAACAGAAATCACTTCCCAATAGCTTAAACAGTATTGTCAAAGGCTTTCATAGCTAGAATCAACTGGGTGTTGTGGGTTTTCTGGGCTGTGAGACTGTGGTCTGGTAGTAGTTTTTGCTCCTAACATTTCACCTGCTGACATCTATGGCTGACATCTTCAGAGAGATGTCATATTAAGATGTGTTTCTCTTCATGGCACAGTCAGAGACATGTCTCTGAAGATGACATGTCTCTGAAGATGCTAGCTGTATGTGTGGGTGAAACATTAGGAGCAAAAAACCAACAGACGATGGCCTCACAGCCTGGAAAACCCTCACCAGTCAGTTCATCGTGGCTGTGAAAGCCTTTGACAATTCTTTTTGACATCCTTCTTTAAAAGACATACACACACCTGACCAAAATTCCTACTTAAAAATAGTTGCTAAGACAATTTTACCACTATAGTTACTTCTCTTCTTTGTCTGTCTTTTTTCCCCCACTGGGACTAAAACAGATGTGGGGAAACTGCATGGGGGAAGAGACAAATCCTCCTTTCCAGAGCAATGGCAACAAACCAATACAAAGTGAACATCCCCTTACCTGCTACAAGTTTTAAGACTGACTGTATCAAGGGCGCCAGTACCAGGGGTGGGGGTGGGGAGTAGTTTGGCCTGAGACTGGGAGAAAAAGACCTGTGTGAAGTATGAACCCAAAATCTCAATATACTATTCATTTTATAACTTTTCATTATTATAAATGTATCACCTACATTTTCGGAACCCTGCTAGTCAAGAAAGTGGCATGTTTATTTTCATCTTTCATTAAGAAAAACATAGGGTTCCTTTAAAAAAATACAAATGATTACAAGGCCTGAAGAACTCAGCATTTCTCATTCAGATTTCCTCCTGGATTAAAGATTCTTCATCTGAGTCAGGCTGCTGCAATGTCTGCTGGAGCCCCAGTTTCTCTTCCAGCTGGAAAGACATCAGATCTTTCCTGGTAATTATCCCAACAACCTGGTTCTGCAAATCAACAATTGTCAGGTGGCGAAGGCCAAGGGACCGAAATATGACATATGTTCGCTGCAGTGAGAAATGAGCTTGAACTGACACTGCTGATTTGTTTATGTATGGTTCCTGCAAAATAAAGACACATTAACAGAGAAAGATCATAATGCTACCATATCTAGATTCTCAAATGAAATCTACGTTGGCACAGCACTGGTTTTTAATCTCAGTTGTACTTTTACATGATAACAATACATAATAATGGCTTTCATTTTATACTAGTCAGTCAGGTTATATTTATTGGAAAATACTAGGATCACGCATAGTAGAACAGTTAAGACTAAACTCAAAAATTATGCTTGAAAACAGTAAATGTTTATTTACGAAGATGTCTTTTACTGCCATGTTTTTGTTATGCAGTCATTTATGACATCCTGTAACATGCTGCAGTCAAGGTTTGCAAAAAAAGAAAGAAAAAGAAAGGCACTTCTAGGGATGGGGGCAAAGGGGGGATCATAGTGCCTGAAAATTGAACATCTCACAAATCCAAGACCTACTTCATTCATACTGTTTTTCATACATGAAAATTATTTGAATGTAGACAAAAATGAAAAGAACAGAGATTATCCCTGTACATGAAAATCTACACACATCACTTAAAAAGTACAGAATGGGGTGGGGTGGGGGAGGGGAGGGGTGGGGTGGGCAGCACCGCAGCTGGGGCACAGTTTCCCCTTGCTCTGCCTCTGGGCAATGGTAGTCCCTTGAGCAATCACTGGCCATTTCTGACCTATTGCGTGACATCATATCACTATATTTACTAGGCATATTTTGTTTACAAGGTGGTTTGCCATTTCTTCCCCAGCCATTTACACTTTACCCCCAGCAAGCTGGGTACTCATTTTAGCGATCTCAGAAGGATGGAAGACTGAGTCAACCTTGAGCTGGCTACCTGAAACCAACTTCTGTTGGGATTGAACTCAGGTCATGAGCAAAGCTTTGACTGCAGTGCTGCAGCTTACCACTCTGCACCACGGGGTAACATTTAGCTAGTGTTAAATCAAATGTTGTAATTCACAGAACACACTGTCAATCACTGGAATATATTGTAATCACATATGACAAAGCTACTTTTGGCTTTTAATGTCTCTAGTGACAGTTAAGATTCAATGTGAAAAACTGTCAAGGAAAAGAGGCACAGGAAGTCAGTTTTTCATTGATGCTGTGAAAGGTATGGAAATGGAGGGGAAAAAATCAAAAGCAGTGGTATACATTGTATCTTTGCAATGCTTAAGAGCCAAATAATGACATTTAAATGTTCTGTTCCATTAACATTTCATACTTTTGCCAATCTGGAACGTGTTTTCATTACAAGTCTCCTTGAAATGGTTGCCTTTGTTGTATTTTCTTTTTGGCTCATTGTACCAACATCTGTTATGTTTATACAATATGAATTAAAACTCAGGAATGCTGTTTGTACTCGGCTACTTTTGTTGAAAGTGTAGCCTCCCAGGATTGGCAGTATTTATGTAAATCAGTGTAACTGACACAGCCGTCATAAACAAAGAGAAAATATAACAAACACATTGTTCGTGGAGGAAATGTTTGCTTTCAGAATTGGCTTCACTCTTACCAGATTGATGAACAGTCGCTGATACTGAGGATCTGTACTATAGCGACCCAACAAGACAGTCATCCATTGCTGATCATGCAGTTTTTCAACTCTGATCTGGAACAGACATCATTATAGGTCTCTATTATTTTGAGAGTCAAAAGTTGAGTTGAGAGACAAGGCAGGTATGAAGACTTCCCTGGATTTCTCAGCAATGTTCAGTACCATCAACTATCATATCATTCTGGAATCATTTTGCAGTGGTTCTTGTCCTTCCTGGAGTGTAGATCTCAGCAACTGATACTATTATTTCTTTCTGCAACACTATTATTTCTTTCCATGGGACTCCATAAGGAGTTTCAGATGGTGCCATTTTTCTCCCATGCTTTTTAACATCTGCATAAACCTACTGCGATAGCATATGAAGGTATAGGAAATATGGTTTCATCATTATGCTGATGGCACCCAGCTCTATTTCTCTTTTTCCTATGGACTACATGAGGTCCTGAACAACTGTTTGAAGATAATAGAGGATTGGATGAGGATGAATAAACTGGCACCCAGATCAGAAAAAAAAAAGAACGGGGGTGACTAGGGATGATATCAGCAGATTCCTCAATGCGATTTTGCACACTTTCCCTGAAGATTCAGATTCGTAATTGTGAGATTCTAATGGTTCTGGTATTTGCTGCTGGTACCTTAGGTTTGTTTTTGTTTTTTACAAACTTAGCTGTTTCCCCAACAATATATGCTACAACACCATTTTTGTGAGTACATGGGAGACATGTGAGCCCCCTCCAGATACAGTGGGTTGGATCCAGCTTTTCTGCCCAGTCTTGACCAATTGCTCCTTGTGACAGAGTGTAGCCTCAAAGGAGACTCCCTTTCACTTTTCACTAGTGGAAAAGCTGTCTGGATCCAACCCAGTAAGTTATCTACTGCTTGATTCAAAAATTAGTAATATGATTTCCAGATCAGTCATCCCAATCCTCCCCAAATGAGCCTGGAAAAGGGGGAAAAAGGCAAATATTTACCTTCTGGTAGGGAAGAATAATTGGAGAAGAATGAGACCCTTCCATTGCCTCTGTTTCAAATACAGCTTCATTCTCCAGTAGTACATAGAGCTCAAGCCTAATTTTATGAAGAATATACTCATCACCAGACAAAATGACCAATTAAAATGTATTCTAAGACTGAGAAACTGGGGAGATTTTTCTCTCAGTTTGGCACAATGGACTACTTAACCAAGTGGGACAGGGAAAAAATTAGAACAAGCCCAGTTAAGGGAATCGTGTCCTTTCACTTTCTTGGCTATTAAGTTATTATGTTCAGCTTCAACAAAAGCAAGGGGTATAACCAGTTGGGCAGGTACATGTTACTATACACCTGGAAGATGTAATGTCTGCTTAGTGCAAATGTCCTGCAGTGCAAAAACAATTCCCCTGGCCTAAGATGCTCTTACATTGAAGCAACATTAGCAGATGAGTCTTTTGTTGAAAAAAAGATGTGACTGCTAACACGGCGAAATGGTAGAATCCAACCCAGAATGTGCAAGTTTATATTTACGTACTCTTTAACTCATGCAAGTGGACTTTTACTAGATAAACATTTAGTCTACTAAATAAAGCATAGTTAAGAATATGTCAACTGTATTAATCCAGCCAGTAAGAGTAGGGGTGGAAGGAAGGGGGGAGAGTAAATCAGTACTGAATGTAAATAGCAAGCACTTCTTATAACTAAAAGGCTTAATCAAAGTAGACTATGGTAAGAAATCCAAGCCCAGCCAATCACAAGGCAGACCTCAGTGACTGCCTATAGCCGTGGTGGCGAACCTTTGGCACTCCAGATGTTATGGACTACAATTCCCATCAGCCCCTTCCAGCATGGCCAATTGGCCATGCTGGAAGGGGCTGATGGGAATTGTAGTCCATAACATCTGGAGTGCCAAAGGTTCGCCACCACTGGCCTATAGCCTCTTCTAAGGGTCTGAAGGGAAGATTGGCATTGTCTTCTAGAATCTCTATATCTGTTCACTCTGATCTACTATAGCAGGCATGATGCAATGTGGAAAACTATTTTTATTTTTACATTGCTCATTTTGAATGCCCAGTAAGTAAGAGTTATGTTGCAGATATTGTGAGAAAAGATCATGGAGGATGTCTCCAGAATAGCCTTGGAGAAGAGTAAGAAACAAAGGAGTATCACAATAACATGGTCATATGTAGATCTAAAACAATCTAATTGACATTCTAACAGTCATGATATTAACATCTGTTGGGTTACAGGTGTGAGAAGCACCTGAGAGGAGAAGAATGTCCAGCTTCACAAACATGAAGATATAGTTCAAATGTGGGGTGTATTGGTAGAGATATTCATGTTGCAAAAAGCTTGTAATCACTATTCTTAAATATACTTTTAAAACTTTACTTTGTAATGATAAAAATCAGTCAATCCATCTCATGTTGAGTCTTCCTCTTTTTCGGTGGCCTTCAACTTTCCCTACCATTATTGTATTTTAGGTAAGTCTTTTCATAATGTGACCAAAGTACAATAGCTTCAGTTCAGTCATTTTAATTTCCAGACTGGAGAAATACCTGACAATTGGAAATCAGCAATTATAGCTCTATTTTTTTAAGGGAACAAAAAGCATCTAGCTAATTATCAGCTTATCAGCTTATTCTCTATTATGTTAGCCACCTAGTTCGTAGGCGCTCTGATTGGCTGGAAGTTTCTGCGTCACTCCCTATGGCGGGAAAACAAACCTATATTCAAACCCTGAACCTCTCCACCAATCTGGCTTTGGCATGTGTTTTTTAAAAAGGTGCACTTCCATACAGGTTCTTAAAAAACAACGATAAGCAGGAGAGGGAGCGCCAGAACTGGGATGAATCCATGTTCGGCGATTAAGCAGTGGGAAGACCTTGATGAAACCTTGATATTTCACATGAGCATCATGCGATTAATTGACCGTAGGGATTTTGCCTTAGTGTTTCAGAACGCAATTGTAAATGTTCACTTCTCTTCTTCCAGATACCCTTTAACTGTACTTTCTCCTTGCCAGACTATTTCTGCTGGTTAGAAATCCATAAATTTAGACAAGCTTTTTTATTGGCAAGGTGTAATGCCTTAGACTCAGCAAAAATGCAGAGACAATAAAATTAGTGCAGAAGACTGCAAAAGCCCATGTTGTCCAGATCAAGTAGACTTCCTATCCCATATTGTTTTAGCATGCTCACAAAATAATATTGCAAAATAGCATATTTATCACTCCCTGGATAAAACAGCTAACGATGCTTTCTGAGAAGCAGATACTGTGTAATCTGCTGTCATGTACATTGGTGAATTGCATGAGAGACATGGCAACTTTTCTCTTTTTAATGTCCAGAAGAAATTAATCTTCATCCCCCCCCCTTTTTTAAGTGTGAAATGGCAGATGACTAGTTAATGGCTGTTAAATGTAGAGAAAGGAATACTAAAGAACACAATAATTTGCTTAGCATCATAACCTTGCTAGCAAATATGATAAGATTCCAAGTTTTTCTACATGGTCTGAAATAAACCCAGCAGAATTCACATAGTGGCTGGGCTTAATAAGAAACTGGAAAGCAATAAGGACACATGTCTGTGCAATACATATACCTCAGTTATGAGGAAGGAATTTTTTGGAACACGACTAATGAAAAACCATTCAAGGTCATTAAACATGCCACAATGAATTTTAAAAATCACCCCCAATTCATTTGGACTTGTAGAAGTCTGGCTTCAGAGACATAATAAGATCACTCTTTGATGTTACATATTTCCTTACTATCACATCATCAAGTCTCTAAAACAGCAGCCCTGACATGTTTCTTGCACTACACTTTGGGTTTAACAGGAAGTTTTAGGGATCAGATGGGCAACTGGCAATTATTCCTCTACTCTATTTATTTGGAAAGCCCTTTAGGAAAGAAGTTCCTGTCAAAGATAGCCTGACAAGGCCTAATAGCACTTTGATTTTATGGTATCAATTAAAAAATAGGGCATTAAAAAGACACATAATTAAGATAGAACACTTTTACCCAATTCTCATAGGTCATATACTGTTCATTCTGGAGACCTATGCTAAATTTATCAACAAAGAAAAAAATTCATAGAAAGCCCCCTTCCAAATGGATAATATGCAATAACAATGCTTATTTTTATTTAAAACTCTTTTTCCATTCTTTCTATGACATCTGGCCTTCAGAGCAGCTGAGTGAGCAGTTTCACACTGCATTCTAGGGGACAGCATAGCTTCTAATGAATTAAAATTAATCTGAAATGTTGATCAATACTTATTTTAGTCACAGAAATCTTCCCTGAAAGCAACATTCACAAAATAACAAAAAGAGTAATAACAGTGACAAATGTTCCAACTCCATACATTATCACTTGAATTCTCAAAGGTATAATAGCTTCATGCAGAAACTGAGGGAAGATTTATGAACCCTGCCCAAGTAACGCATCACAAACTCACACACATTTTTGTTACAATCAAGTTATCATGCAGCAAGGCCCAGAGAGCAATCCAGACTTCCCTGTCAGACATGAAAGAAGGAGTGTACAGTTAGGGAAACAAATCATCATTCTTGTACACAGCATTCATACTTGAGAGTTTCTTCATTGTTTATCTGAGCAGAATAAACAGCAAGATTTTCCTCATTAGTAATCCATTCATTCCAAAGGCATCTTACTATTTAAGTTACAGGAAATGAAAACAAAATGTCTTCATAAGACATCTGAGAATCAATAACCATTTAAAAGGAATTGAGTTACTGTCATTACTGCCTCATTTGAATGCATTCAGCTGTAACTATAAACATGGCAATTGTTACAGTTGTGATTTAACTTATGGTAACAATTTTATGATTGTTTTATGTAAGCAATGACAAATTATTGAAAGGGTGGTCTATGCATTCCTTTAACAAATAAGAACATGGTTTGCCATCACAGTAATGAGTGTGGGAAATTCTCTTTCTCCTCTTCATACATGGATAGGAAAGTCAATGAATTGATTTGCAACAAACTATAATCTCTGTTACATCTGTGCCATCTGTGGTTAGATATAGCTGTGGGTTAATACAGGGTGGCATCTTGATTTATAGGCAAGAAATAAACCAAAGTGCATGGTTCAGACCAATGGTGTACTGCGACAAAGCAGTGCCCAGGGCAAGCCCCAGGTGCTAACCCAACCCCTCCCGACTCTCCCACTGTTCCACCACCACTGTGCTGCCACCCCAGCAGAAAGAACACTCAACAAACATTTTCTGTCTTTTTTGTGGTTGTTGGGGCAGTGGTGTGGCAGTGGGGAGTGGCAGGGGCAGCAGGGGGAGTTTGGATGCCCACCTCTTCCCCAGGCTGGCAAGGTTTGCCAAGGATACTCTGGCCTTTCACTGCCAGCGGTCCCCAGTGAATCTGCAGGGGCATTCTAAGATGGACCTGCAGCTCCTAAAGGCACCCCATGGGAGGAGGGCTGGTGGGTGGCTGTTGTGGCTGGCCTCTCTGTTGTACACCTAACCAAATGCAGGATCTGCCCTGGGAATAGTGACTGGAGCTGCTCCTGCTGCCTGAAGAGAAGGCCCCCCATTCTTACTCCTTGCCTGGAGAGAAGGGCCTTCCTTCTCACAGCTGCTCCAGAAGGAAGACGTGCGGCTGACAAGCCACCTAGCATCAGTGGCATACCATAGCATGATGGTAGAGGGGCAGCAGGGGAAGTTCAGTGGGTAGGGAGTTTGGTTGAGGGGGGAGATAGGGCAAAGCGGGGGCCAAAAATAACCCAGGTGCATGGTGCCTGGGTCAAATGACTCCCCTTGCTCCCCCCCCCCAGATATGCCAGTGGTTCAGACATAACTGGAAACCATAGTTGGTTGTGCAACAGGTTGTGCATCAGGAAGTCCTCAATTTTCTTCAGCTATGTATGAGGTGAAGATGGAAAGAAAAGAGAATGTGTAAGCCCACTTTTAAAAGAACAAACTATGGTTTATCATCACACCAGAATACAGTCATAGAGGTTGATTCCCCACTGGCAGGTTTGACCTAGGTTCAACCTAGGTTTGACTTAGGTATTCCCCACAGCCACTGAGTTCAACACGGTTCCATCCCAGCTTCACCCCCTCAAACTGTCAAATCCCAACTCCATCAGGGAGGTACAACTTTTTCAGCGAACCTAGGTCGAACTCAGGTCGAAGCCGGTAAAGTGGGGAATCATCGAGGAACTGTTCCCTCTGGTCAGCCAATCACAGTTCAGTGTTTTGGGCATGCTCAGAACGAAAGACTTGCAATGGGGAAAAGCGCGCCCTTTAAAAAAATCCTTCTTGTATATGAAGCGATGGCCATACATATAAACAGTACACGTTTACACGCTGCTTTTAGCTACATAGAGCACTGATTTGTGGCTATGTTGCTGTTATGTAAAAAAACCCGGATGCACATTCACGTTCCCATGGTAACACGACAGCCGATCGGGAACAAAGAGCAGGAGAGGCGCTGTAGTGATCCCGCCCTCTGAGCTCAGCTCTGGTGGGACAAACTCGGCTGCTGTGGGGAGTAACAATGGAGTCGACCTAGGTCAGTTCCTTTTCAGGGAACCGGGTCGAATCTAGTCGACTCTGCAGTGGGGAATCAACCTCAGTAAGGAAAATGAAGTTTCTACAAAGAATAGTGTCTCATATATGTCATCTAATTGTATTGTATTTAAAATGATGAAACACACTCGTCCTCAAATAATTTTGGCTTAGGAAACTTTCAGTTCACTTTGTCAACCACAGAAAAATTATACCCAATAAACCACTCTGAAATATACAAAGACATAACATTTTGGATCAATTAATTTTCCCTTAAAGGATGTTACTGCTTAATGCAGCTTTACATTTTCAACTTTGTCATATTTTCTAAACTATGATCTCTTCAATTTACTTTGTTATGTGACATTGCACTTTACTGGAGGGAAAGCTTGTATTAGCTAAACAATGTGGTTTGGATTTAGTGTTCCCATGCTTCATGATGAAAATGTTTGTCTCAGCAATAGTGTCATTATTGTTACAGAGAACAGCTGGTGTGCCATCTCTTCCTAATGTAGACAACAGGAGCCATTTCTTATTAGCTGGACAGCAAATCAACAATCAAGAAGAAGAAGAAGAAGAAGAAGGAGGAGGAGGAGGAGGAGGAGGAGGAGGAGGAGGAGGAGGAGGAGGAGGAGGAGAAGAGTTGGATTTATATTCCCCCCCTTTCTCTCCTGTAGGAGACTTAAAGGGGCTTACAAACTCCTTTCCCTTCCCCACTCACAACAAACACCCTATGAGGTAGGTGGGGCTGAGCGAGCTCAGAAGAACTGTGACTAGCCCAAGGTCACCCAGCTGGCATGTGTTGGAGTGTACAGGCTAATCTGAATTCCCCAGATAAGCCTCCACAGCTCAGGCGACAGAGCAGGAAATCAAAACCGGTTCCTCCAGATCAGAGTTACACCTGCTCTTAACCACTATGCTATTGCTGCTCCTATAAGCAGTCTATAAACTATAAGTAGACTATAGACTCAGATAAGTGTCACTAATAAGGTCCCCATCGTAAGCAGAGATAGACCTTTCTTATGTCATTGATCACTGAGTTTAAAAGTATGTAACTGTTTAGACCAGCACTGTTAATTCATAGTAGTTTGGAAACGGCCTTCTCCTATCAAAAAATACAGTACTCAAGCACATATGCAGTTTCATTCTTTTGGGCTACTATGTATTTTCCAAAGTGATGTGTGCTTTCACAGGATTAAGTCTTTATTAATTAAAATCATTTTTACCTCAAAGTTGAAGTAGAAAAACATGATCCTGAGCAGATACATAAGCAGCACTTATTTTACTTGTGCAGTCAGTGACAATACTTGATCTTTACACCGGTTAGAATGGAAATTCATGATTTCCACAGTTGGAAAAACATGTTTATGTGGCATTTTATTTTCTGGGAAAACAGAAGCAGGTTGAATTTTTTTTTAGAAATACCTAAAGCCTCTGAAAATATTGAATTGTGTTCCGAGGTCTCAGAAAATTCTGAGAAAGTGAATTCTGCCACAGGAATAAAACTGGCAGAAGTTTCTTTTTGAAAACCAACCCAGATTCAGATTGGGTAAGTTCCTGGCAGTTTCAGAATGGTTAAGTTTCCGGTAGTGAAAAAAAAAGTTTGCCTGAAGTACAAAAATGTTAATGATCTCCAAGGATGGGTAAAGAAAAAAGGTCTGATGTATTGTCGAAAAAAGATTTGTTTAAGTAATTAAAAGTACCCAGAAAAGTGAGCAACCTGCCAGAGCTATGGACAGAAGTTTTCATCAGTTGCTCTTTATAGGCAGAGTGTTACATACATACATAAGCCTTTATTGGCATAGTCAGAAAAAAGTTACATGAATTGGGAACAATTGCATGGATACATGATAGATAAAAGGCCCCACGGGGAGCACAACAAATACGTTCTACTGGGAACTCTCAACTATCTCCGCAATGAAATTGGCGATCTCTTCACAAAGACCGGGGTCCGAGTTGTTTAACAATAGAGATAACCTAGTCAGATCAGGCAGCCCAGATTGGAAGAAAAAATGTAGGTTGGTTACTGTACTTCGTGGAGACACAGAATCATAGAGTTGGAAGAAGCCATATAGGCCATCTCATCCAACCCCCTGCTCAGTGTAGGATCAGCAGAAAGTATCCCTGACAAGTGTTCATCCAGCCCTTGTTTGAAGACTGCTCACCACCTCACCAATTCCAACTGAACTACTCTCACTGTAGAAAAAAAAATCCCAATTTCCAACCGGTACATTTCCACACATACTTTATACCCATTAATGCAAGTCCTATCCTCTGCCAACATCAGCAAGAGCTCCCTGACCTCGGCCGTTTCCCCACTCACTGTTTGTGGAAGTGAGTGTGGAAGCGAGCCTGCATAAAGACATGTCTTAAATCTGGGGATGTGAGGTTAAAAAAAATAATCTGCTAAAGATCCTCGGGGTGACCTTTCAAACACTTAAAGATAGTGATCATGTCCTCCTTTAATCTTCTCTTTGCCAGATTGAACATTTCTAAGTTCTGTAGCCTTTCCTGGACCTGGCCCACCCACCCTTGCGGAGGGAGGGGGAGGGGAGGGAGGGGTGCCATGCAAGGGAGGGAAGGGGAGGGGAGGCGATGGGAGGGAAGGAGGGAATGAGGGGTGGCAAGCAAGGGAGGGGAGGGAGGGGGCTTGGCATCTGGACATAGCCCGCCCACCCTAGCGGAAGGGGAGGGATGGTCTCCAGGCCCCTGATCATTCTAGTTGCTCCTCTCTGCATATTCTCCATCTATACACATCCTTTTTGAAGTGAAGCTTCCAGAACTGCATACAGTATTCCAAGTGTGACCTGACCAATGCAGTGTGCAGTGGGACTATGATATCTTGTGATTTGAAAGTTATGCCTCTGTTGATGCATCCCAAGACCCTAAGATGTGAGACAGCATTGTGGTTTCTGAACCTTCTTCCTATCCTGTGGTGTAAATCTAAAACATTTCCCTTCATTAAACAGCAGCCTAGGCAATTGAGCAATTACAAATTTACTCATGATCTATTAATATTAAAACAGCTTGCCTTTCTTTGTTTAGGTAGATCCCCAAAAGACCCAAGTTTATGGTGCAGTCAAAAATATGGAAATGGATTTCAAGGCTGAACAAGAAAAATATTAAAATTCCCCTTTTATGTTACATTTTCTTTGCATTCTCCCCATGTCCATACCTACTGTTGCCAACCTCCAGGCAGGATCTGGAGAGCTCCCAGAATTATCTCATTTCCAGATTAGTTCCTCTAAGAAAACAGTGCTTTGGAGAGTAATGTGTATGGGATTATACCCTGCTGAGACCTGGTGTTTTGGACCTGGCTGCCAACACTTCCTTGGATGAGGAATAGACCAAAGAAGCTAGCCCTGGCCCTTGGATGCCACAGGAAGACTTAAAAGACAAGACAGAGACTCCATCAGGTGCAAAAGGGGAGTCTCAAGCCAAAGTCAGTGCGCCACATCCTCAGTCTCACAGCCCAGGAGTTGAGATTGGTGTAAAAGCAGTGCAGCTGCCAGCCTCATTCCCAGAGTCACTACAGCCCTTGGAATGTTGGAGAAAGCAGACTGGAAAGAGGCTCAGGAGCAGCACTGAGATGCACACTTGGCAGCCCAGCAACAGTCAATGTCTGCCAAGGACAGCTTGAGTCATCATCAAGGCTGACAACTACATACACTCCTCAATAACAGATGAAAGGCACTGTCCTTGGGTGATTCAGCAGGCAGAGGAGTTGCACCAATTCTTGATCAGGTTTTCCTGATAAAAGCAGCCAGCGAAGGGTGAACCAGTGTGGAAGCAACTTCTCCATTGTCCTTGTGTACCTGCTGTTGTGCTGTACATTAGACCTCAGTGTAGGAATGACCTTGGACTGGACCTCTACTTTGCTTTTAGATTCATCTCTAGCCTTGGACTGTTTCCTGGCTTGTGTTCTTTGGATTGCCCCTTCTGTTTCCCGCTTGGACTCCTGAATATCTCTGTTTCGATATTGGACTGTGTTTGGACTACGTTTGTTGCCCATTGCCCCAGGTTTTAATCCTTTGCTAAATCATATGGACATGTAATACATACCTTTACCTTTTTATTCCCATTGTCTTCCAATTTGCTGTGATATCTGTACAACTTTGAAACACTTTGCCACCACTGGCAAGTGATGTGAAGTTCCAAATTGTAAGAGTGAGTTAACAAGGGAAAGAATGAGATAAGCATTTTGGCTCAATCATTTATTAGCATAAGTTCTTGTTTTATTGCTGTGGACAGCTGGGAAATAATTGAGTGGGTTAAGCTTATTTAATGTAATATATTCAACCTGGACTCAACAGTGTTGAGCCATCAGAGCTGTACAATTATTAAGAGATGTAAATTGGATAATCATTAAGAACACTTCATGAAGAAGCAACAAGAAGTCTTGGGCCTCTTCCCACATTACTTTTTTGGTGAACATCTGAACATGTAATGTACTATTGTTAAAAAAAGTGTCTGTGAACCAGTACATCAGATAAGTATACTTGTCAGAGAATAAAAAGCAGCTGACTCTGTAGGACAGCCCCTATTTCCACTAATGTGTGAAACTGAGTAGTGACAAGGAATTGGTTTGGCACATTATCTAAGGAAAGAAACTGAAAGAAGAAGAATAACCAGAGTGTAGAAAGGAGATCGAATTACTCATGTAGAAAAAGAGATAAACAGTTCACTGTCTTTTCAGAATTGTACAAAAATGGATCCAGAAGATGGACTCAAGGAGTACATGAGCACTGGCATAATGCCCATTGGGCAAGGTGGACAGCTGCCCAGGGCATCACCTTGTGGGGGGGCATCAAAATGCTGGGTTCGTTTTGGGGTATTTTAGTGGTTTTCCATTTTTGGCCTGCAGGGGGTGCAGTTTTTAGGCTAGCGGCACCAAAATTTCAGCATATCATCAGGAGACTGTCCTTATGCTACCCCCCAAGTTTGGTGAGGTTTGGTTCAGGGAGTCCAAAGTTATGGACTCCCAAAGGGGGTGCCCCTATCCCCCATTGTTTCCAATGGGAGCTAATAGGAGATGGGGGCTACAGTTTTTAGGGTCCATAACTTTGGCCCCACTGAACCAAACTGCACCAAACCTAGGGTGTATCACTAGGGTAGTCTCCTGATGAGACCCTGAAAGTTTTGAGACTGTGCCTTCAGAAATGTGCCCCCTCACAGCCTGCAACCCCCATTGACAGCAATGCAGAAAACTCAATGCAAAACAAAGATTCTTGGGCAAATTTTGGGATGTTCTTGCAGGGAGGGCATTCTTGGACGTATCAGCACCATAATTTCAGGGTATCATCTGGAGACTGTCATGATGGCACCCCCAAGGTTTGGTGCAGTTTGGTTCAGGGGGTCCAAAGTTATGGACCCTCAAAGGGTAGCCCCCATCTCCTTAGCAAAGAATGTGGGATGGGGTACCCCTTTTGAGGGTCCATAACTTTGGACCCCCTAAACCAAACTGCACCAAACTTGGGGGGGTCCCATCAGGATGGTTTCCAGATGATACCCTGACATTTTGGTGCTGATACATCAAAAAATGCGCCCCCTTCAGGAACATCCCAGAAATTTGCCCAAGAATCTTTGTTCTGCATTGAGTTTTCTGTATTGCTGTCAATGGGGGTTGCAAGCTGGGGGGGGCACATTTCTGAAGGCACAGTCTCAGAACTTTCAGGGACTCATCAGGAGACTGTCCTGATGATACCCCCAAGTTTGGAGCAGTTTGGTTCAGGGGGGCCAAAGTTATGGACCCTCAAAACTGTAGCCCCCATCTCCTATTAGCTCCCATTGCAAGCCTTTATTGGCATAGACAACAGTACAACAATAATAAAAATGGATTAAAAAGCAAATACAATACAGGAAATAAATGTTAGGTTGAAGGAAATCTACTGGGGTTTGGTAATTTCCAGGAGAAAGTCTGCCACTATCATACAGAGAGAAGGATCAGGATTGTCCAACAAGTAGTGTAATCTAATTAAAATGGGGAGATCTGGTAAATGTAAAGGAGTAAGATTCACATACTTGGGTCTGATTTCCTTGAATCTGAGACAGTGTAGTAATTGGTGGGCCAGAGATTCAACTGAGCCATCATTACATGGGCACAATCTTTTAGCCTTTTCTTTCTTATTAAATCTGCCATGTAACAAGGCAGAAGGCATAACATTAAACCTGGCAAGCATTATGGCTCTCCTTTGAGCAGGGTTTATTAAGCAATACAGGTAGTGTGCCAAGTGGCCCCATTCAAATGGGAGAGAAAAATACTAGGGGGAGCATGTTTTCTTGGCTGCGGTGATTAGGGTAGAGAACTCTCTATCCAATAGTTGACCTTTTAATTTTCTATAAGCTTCTGAATAGGACAAAGGGCAAAGTGAATCCACTGACAGTCCAATAGAGGCTATTTTTCCTTCAATTATGGAAAACCAGGGGTTGGAATGGGTGTCAGAGAGCAGACGGTGGACCAGGGAATTACAGTCCGAGAGAAAATGAATTCGCAGCCAGAATCTAAAAGCCTTCAGCCAAGTGGCTGATTCCAAGGAGTTTTGACCTAACTCCAGACAAAGGGCTGCATAGGGCACGCAATTTGGGGATTAGCTCCCATTGGAAACAATGGGGGATGGGGCACCCCCTTTGGGAGTCCATAACTTTGGATTCCTTGAACCAAACCTCACCAAACTTGGGGGATAGCATAGGGACAGTCTCCTGATGATACACTGAAATTTTGGTGCTGATATGTCTAAAAATTCCCCCCCTGCACGCACCAATGTCCTGGTGCAAAAAAAATTTGGTCATGGTGAAGTGGCCGACCATGGGGGGGGCATCCAACTCAGGTTTTGCCCAGGGCTACAGTTTGCCTCGTTACGCCCCTGCATAAGAGGAATATATGCTGAGAGGTCTACATCTGAACACAGGACCTTTTTACTGAAAACGCTCAAAGTCTAAACTGCAGTTCAATATTTATGAAGCAGCATGCCAAGATCTTACTAAATGGAGTTTTAACTAATGGATTTCAAATCAGAAAAGGAGCACATCAAGGATGCCCATTATCTCCACTTTTATGCATTCTTGTGCCAGAAATGTTGGCTACTAAGACAGTGTCCTGGAATTAAAGGATTTAGAGTGGATAGGGAAGAATTTAAAATGAAAAGTTATGTTGATGATGTGGTGTTGACAATTTCTAACCGTCAAGTGTCAATATGATACATAATAGAACAAACTAAAAAATTTGGATCCTTCTCAGACTATAAAATCAACAGGAAGAAGACTAAAATAATCTTGAACATTTTAATAAAATGACACATTATTCAGACAAGTATAAAATAACATGGATGAAGATACATGAGGGCATGCAAAGATGATCTAAATTGGAAATGTTATGGCTAAGAAGAGTTTCCTCAGTAAAAGAAAATGCATTACCAAAATTAATCTTTTCTTTTAAAATTTTGCCAATTTATGTACAATTATAAAAGGGGGGGGGGAGATTTAATATAAGATATTGGTAAGATTTAACAGACTGTTATATAAATAAGTCAGAATGGCTGCTAAACTTATCTCCTGGAATGTGAATGGTATGAATTCACCAGGAAAAAGGAGAAAAATCTATTATTACTTAAAGAAAAATTTATTTGACATTATTTGTTTACAGGAAACGCATGTTAGAGTTAAGGATTTGGATTTATTACAAAATGCAAAATTAGGAAAATGCTTCACCTCAGCAATGCATAAAAAGAAACGGGGGGTTGCGCTTTATATTAAGGACCACCTGAACCCAAAGTTAAGATTTAGTGACACAGAGGGAAGATTTTTAGGGGTGGAAATAATGTGGGAAATGCAAAAAACTTTACTTATAGGTATTTACGGTCCTAATGAAGAGAAAGCTTCCTTTTATAAAGATCTCTCTGAAAAATTAAAAGATATTTCAGACATCTCTATATGTCTGATGGGCGATATGAACGGAATAGTGTTGACCATATTGGACAAAAGCACTAATATACATAATAAAAATTTGGGAGGTAAGCTGCCTAAGTCCTTTTTTCAATTAACAGATTATTTTGGGCTAAGAGACGTATGGAGACTATTTAGTGGTAATAGTAAAGATTATACATACCACTCTAAACAATACGGAACGTTCACCAGGATTGATGTGGTCTGGGCTACTAAGGATCTATGCACGCAAACTGAAAATATAACTATCGAACCAGCCATATTTTCGGATCACAAACCAGTGGTATGGTCCTTGAGGAGGACAAAAAAAAGAGTCTATGGAGACTAAACACTTATCTATTAAAGAAAGAAAAAATAATTGGGAAAATTAAAAAAGATGTTATAGAATTTTTTGAATTTAATAAGACAGAAGGGATGGACATATATACGTTTTGGGAAGCTTTTAAAGCATATCTTAGAGGTCTATTTATTAAAGAGAGCGCAAATTGGAAAAGGGAAAAAGGAAAAATAGAAAATGAACTTAAAGAAAAGATCATAAAGATTGAGAAAAAACTTATCTCCAATACAAGAGATGTAGAATTATTAAAAGATCTAAATAATACTCAAAACCAATTAACATTGTTATATACATCTGAAATGGAAAAGAATTTAAAAATTTCCAAATTAAAAAACTTTGAACAGGCAAATAAATCGGGAAGATGGATGTCTTGGAAAATTAGACAGCAAACGGAGATTAGAAAAATTGACAAAATAGTTAGAGAAGGAATAAACTATACTAAACAGGAGGACATAATGGTACAATTTACAGATTTCTATAAAAAATTATATAGACAAGAAGAAATAAAAACTGCTTATTTCCAGAAAATGGATTTGGAATCCCAAAAATAGATAAAGAAACACAAGAATATTGGTAAATTATATCAAGACATTCTACAAACTGACTCTTTTGACGAGCAAGTAAAAACTGTGATGGTCAAGTGGGAACAGGATTTACATAAAGAAATACCGTTGGAAACTTGGGAAAATGTGTGGGTTAATAAACAAAAATTTACTAAAGCAATAAGATTAAAAGAAAACTACCTTAAGATTTTCCATCGGTGGTATCTATACCCAAGTAAATTGGCCAAGATGTATGGTACTTGCTCTGACAGATGTTGGAAATGTGGCAGTCAGAAAGGCACCTTTATGCACTTATGGTGGAATAGTGAGAAATCCCAAAAATATTGGTATAAGATTTATTGTTTAATTAGAAAGATTTTATGTATAGAAATACCCTTTATTCCAGAGTTATTTCTTTTAAATATCATAGAAAGAAAAATGGAAAAAAGGACTGAAACATTATTTTTATATATGTCAGTTGCCGGGAGAATCCAATCTAAGCAAAAAAAAATGGAAAAGGAGCTCTAACAATACCAACAATAGAAGATTGGATGACCCAACTCCTGGAATTTGCCTCATATGATAAACTATCTAAAGTGCTAAGTACAAGCACAATTGACGAATTTGTATTAATCTGGGAACCAGTGATTAAGTTTTTAAGGAAAAATGAGGACTATAAACCATTTTTGTTATGCCTGCAATGTTGATAGAATTACTGAAATGAAATAGAAATATGTGATAGATGAATGATATTAGACGATATACTGATTCCAAGTGGAAGTCATATGCACTAAGGGTGAGGTGATGGTTCTATGTAATGTGATTGTAATAATTGTAGGGGAATATGTGATGTGTGGTAGGGGTATTATGTATGTCTGTAAGAATTTACTATAATAAAACTTATTAAAAAAAGAAAAAAGAAAAAAAGAAAAAAAATTATGTACAAGAAAAAACCTTGAAGGAATAGTAGAAACAGATAAACAGTGCAAATAGAAGGCAAAAAGCCAAGAATCAGATTTAAAGTATTACAAGACGAGAAAAAGAGAGGAGGACTAGTAGTATCCAATATTAAATTATATTATCAAGCAGGTGGTCTGGTTTGGATTGTGAACTGGATCAAAAATCCAGATCAAAGAGGAATAAAATTAGAAATCGCAGATCTGGAAGAAGGTTTATATAATTGTTGATGGACTAAAAAATCAATTCCAAGAAATGCAAAGTAATCAGAAATGTAATCAGAAATGAGCCATGTAATCAGAAATGAGCTATTTAGAATTTGGGAATCTATACAACAACAAAATGAATTCTCCAGTATCCGCATTAACATATCCAATACAGGCTTATTATGATAAGAATGTGAGGGAAACATTTATTAGGAAGAATTTATACGTTATTTCTACAATTTGATACAGAAAGAGAATAAATGAAAACCTGTATGGTCAGATGGATACAAAATATCCAGGAAGAAAGAACTTTTCAACAATGGGAAATCCTATGATTGAAAGATATAATATTTACAGCCAGCCAAACATTAAGAGAAAATTTGTGCAAGATGTTTTATCAGTAGTATATCTCTACAAAGGACATTGAGAAGATGGATAAGAACTACAATGGGAAATGTTGGAAATGTAAAGAAGTATGTATTTTATCATACGTGGTGAAGGTGTAGACATTTTTTTTAAAGGGCAAATTTGCCAGCAGGCAGCTGCTGTAGCTTTCAATGCCAGGTAGACATTCTGCAGACATCAGTGCTCCTGTGCCTCCACCGCGTCCACCAGCATAGAGGGAGCATTCCAGAAACATGGTTAGAGGTGGAGCCAACATTAGTTGCTCCCACTCAGCCTTTGCCTACACTCAGCCTTTGCCTGACAGAACACCAGTGCCAGTGGCTTGGGAGCAATTTGATCACATAAGTCTTTCTGCAAAAATGTCTAGTAAACTTCAAAGTATCTTGATGCTTTTGCCAGTTTCAAATAAAAATGTATATTAAATGGTGGAGTAAATTCATAGTGCTGAATGGATGGCTTTTTGGTGGCAGGGACACTTTTTTGTTTTTTATCTCCTCGTGCCCCTAAGAAGCCCTCTTGGAGGTGGTTGGGCGGCATCGCAGCAGCGCTGAGACCTACTGACAGGGGCTCTGGATTGGGTTTCCCAGAAATTATATTCTTTGTGCAAATGTGTTCTTGCAGACTTGTATCATGGTAATTATAGAGAAAATATTTTGTTGTTTACATTTCTGCTTATCAGCATAGGACTTTCCCCACATTTTACCTGGCTGCTGCAAAACTACCTTCACTCTGTCTATAGCCTAACTAGGATTGCCAGCTTCCAGGTGGTGGCTACAGTTCTCCTGGGATTACAACTGATCTCCAGGTGACAGGAATCAGTTCATCTGGAGCTAATGGCTGCTCTGCAAGGTGGACTCTATGGCATTAGACCCCACTGAAGTTTCTCCATTCCCCAAACCCCACCCTCCTCAAAATTGCCAAGAATTTCCTAACCCAGAGCTGGCAACCCTAGGCCTAATTTGAAGAATGAACATCAGATTTTGTGGAAATACAGACAGTTTTGTACAGTGTTCCTATGAACAGATAGGCTGCAAGACAAACAAAAAAAAATTCACATGTATTGTTTCTTCTCCCCATGCCCCAACCCTTACTGTTAGACCCTGAAGTACAGAAACCTGCTTCCTTTGGTTCCTGTTTATTTAACTGAGCTATCACAAGGGCTGCATATAGCTGTACTGTCTAAATTATGACATGTTTTATCTTGAACAAGATTCACTCAAGTAAAAGAACAAAGGGATGCATGCGGCTGTTGGCTTTTCCTACCAAATTAACTACTTCAATTTTAAAATCAGTTTGATCACATAAGTCTTTCTGCAAGGATTTCTAGCAAATTTCAAAGAGTCTTGACGCTTTGGCCTGTTTCAAATAGAAATGTACATTAAAAGATAATTTGGGGTTCATTTTCCTTTTAACAGTATAATTCAGGTTCACTAAATTTATGATTAAAATTATTACTGCTGAATCCACAGCCTGAAGTGACTGGGATGGCACCATGGCTGTGCCGCCCTGCAGCCATCAAAGGACTTTTCCAGCAATGCAAGGAAACAGATTTTTTTTAGTTCAACTGCCAGAAAGCTGTACTTAGGGCTACATGGACTTAAGTCCGAGCCCTAGACTATAGCATACCTGCCTGCAAGGCTGGAATGGAAGCCAACTAATGTTGACTACAACCTTGGAAATGAACTGCTCTGGGTGGCTGCACAGCTCTATGGCAGCCCTGACTTCAGGGTTTTGCTGCTGTCTAGCTGAGGGGCAGTTGCCCCCTCCACTGGTAGGGGTGCCCCTTGTAACAACATAAAGGGCAAATGCATCAGCGCAGTCCCGCACCGGATCCACTTCACAATTCACCTCCCAAAATGATTGTACTGTTAGTTTTGGTTATTCATTTTTTCATTCCCATTAGTTCTGATGTGAAATACATTTGGTCTCTTTTCTCCATTCCACTGAGATGAGACTCTTGTGGGTACAACTTATTCCATGCAAGGGATCTTTCCTATCAGATTTCAGATAGATAAAAAGTGTCACTGTTTTACAAGCAATTGAAATTACTGTAAAAGCAAGCACAAGGAGGCATTTGGCAACCATGACATTAGATAACAAAGCAGGCAAGCTATATATATTTAAAATACTTTGAAAAGGCAGCCTATCAGAGAGTGATGCCTTTCAGTGGCAAGAGCTATACAATTGTACATGTCTCTGTTATTTAACATATGTACTGAGTCATTCTCCCTTCTCACCTCTTCCTCACTCTAATCTTTTTGAACTGCAAACCAGATAGCAATATTTTAGAATACCCATTTAGCTGTCAAATACTCATCTAGACCTTGCAGCAGTCTTTATGCTGCCTTTATTGATTTAAAGGCACCTTTTGACACTGTCCCCAGATCACTCCTTTGGGTCAAGCTGGCCACGCTAGGAATTGACAATAGATTACTCTTCCTTAAGAACAGAAGAAAAAACCTGCTGCATCAGACCAGAGTCCATCTAGTCCAGCACTCTGCTACTCGCAGTGGCCCACCAGGTGCCTTTGGGAGCTCACATGCAGGATGTGAAAGCAATGGCCTTCTGCTGCTGCTGCTGCTGCTGCTGCTCCCGAGCACCTGGTCTGCTAAAGCATTTGCAACCTCAGAACAAGAAGGATCAAGATTGGTAGCCGTAGAACATAAGAACATAAGAACAAGCCAGCTGGATCAGACCAGAGTCCATCTAGTCCAGCTCTCTGCTACTCGCAGTGGCCCACCAGGTGCCTTTGGGAGTTCACATGTAGGATGTGAAAGCAATGGCCTTCTGCGGCTGTTGCTCCCGAGCACCTGGACTGTTAAGGCATTTGCAATCTCAGATCAAAGAGGATCAAGATTGGTAGCCATAAATTGACTTCTCCTCCATAAATCTGTCCAAGCCCCTTTTGAAGCTATCCAGGTTAATGGCCATCACCACCTCCTGTGGCAGCATATTCCAAACACCAATCACACGTTGCGTGAAGAAGTGTTTCCTTTTATTAGTCCTAATTCTTCCCCAGCAATATTTTCTAATGTATGCCCCCCTCTGATTCTAGTATTGTGAGAAAGAGAGAAAAATTTCTCTCTGTCAACATTTTCTACCCCATGCATAATTTTATAGACTTCAATCCATATCCCCCCTCAGGCGTCTCTCTCTCCAAACTAAAGAGTCCCCAAACTGCACAGCCTTTTCCTCATAAGGAAGGTGCTCCAGTCCCTCAATCATCCCTCGTTGCGCCTTCTCTGCACTTCTTTCTATCTCTAGATCAATATCCTTTTTTTGAGGATGCTTTGGTGACCAGAACTGAACACAGTACTCCAAGATGTGAGTGCATTCACCACTTTATATAAAGAGGCATGACAATCTTTGCAGTTTTTATTATCAATTCCTTTCCTGATTATCCCCAGCATGAGAGTTTGCCTTTTTTCAACAGCTGCCAGCCCACATTGAGTTGACATTCCCATGGAACTATCAATTAAGAGCGCCCAAATCCCTTTCCTGGTCTGTGACATGATAGCACTGACCCCTGTAGCGATCAACTTAATGTGAAGTTTGGATTTTTTTCAGCCCCTATGTGCATCACTTTGCATTTTGCTACATTGAACTGCATTTGCCATTTCTTAGCCCACCTCACCTAATTTATCAAGGTCCGCTTGGAGCTCCTCGCCAATCCCTTTGTGGTTCTCACCACCCTACATAATTTGGTATCATCTGCAAACTTGGCCACCGCGCTACCCACCCCTACTTCCAGGCTGTCATTTATGAATAGGTTAAGGGGAGAGCACTTCGGATCCCAATCTGACGGATCCTTGGGGACACCTTACTCCCCACATCTCTCCATTGTGGGAGAATTTCCCATTTTACACCCACTCTTTGCTTCCTGTTTCTCCAACCAGTTTTTAATCCATAGGAGGACTTCCCCTCTTATTCCTTTAATCATTGCTGAGTTTCCTTTCTCCAATAGTCTCTGGTGAGGAACTTTGTCCAAAAAGCCTTTTGGAAATCCAAGTAGACAATGTCCACTGGTTCCCCTTATCCACATGCCCTGTATTTGCATCCTCAAAGAACCTCTAGTAGTAAGTTTTGTAAAGACTAGGATTTGCCTCTCCTGCAAAGCCATGCTGACTCTTTCTCCAGCAGGTCTTGCTTCTTCTACATGTTTTATAATTTTATCTTTTAATGATAGATTCTACCACTAATTTACCAGGAACAGATGTCAAACTGATCTGACTCTGTAATTTCCCGGGTCCCTCTAAGATCGCTTTTCTTAAAGATTGGTGTGACATTTGGCCATCTTTCCAGTCTTCAGGGATGGAGCCTGATTTCAAGGATAAGTTGCATATTAAAAGGTAGAGAACATCAGCAATTTCACATGCTTGAGCTCTTTAAGAACTCTTTGGGTGAATGCAATCTGGGCCAGGGGATTTGAGGTAGCATTTAGTTTATCAATGGCTGCCAGAACTTCTTCCCTTTGTCTACCACTATCTTAGTTAGTTCCTCGGATTCACCTCCTCCTAAGAAGCTTGTAGTTTCAGGTGCAGGAATTTTCCTCACCTCCTCTTGGAGTGAAAGAACAGATGCAAAGAATTCATTCAGCTTTTCTGCAATCTCCCTGTCATCTTTTAGCACACCCTTTGTTCCTTTGACATCCTAGCGGGCCTACCGCTTCCCTTGCTGGCTTCCCTGCTTTTGATGTACTTGAAGAACTGTTTGTTGCTGGTTTTTGATGTTCACAGCCATCGTTCCTCATAATCCTTTTGCCTCTCCCTTACAGCTAACTTGCTTCTCTTTTTGCCACCATTTGTATTGTTCTCTCTGGTATTCTTTATCAGTTAAGTTGGACTTCCATTTTTCTAAAAGACATCTTTTTTTCCCTAATAATTTCCTCCAACATCCCTTGTTGTTGGCACCATGGTGGCTTTCTTTTGGACTGGAAGCTGCCTTTCTAACCTATGTGGAACACATTCCAGTTGAGCTTTTAAGACGCTGTGTTTTTAAATAACCTCCAAGCATCTTGGACATTTTTTGACTCTCTTGATTTTCCCTTTCAGCTTCCTGCGCACTATCCCCTCATCTTTGAAAATTCCTTTCTGAAAGTGAATGTAACTACATTAGTAGTTGTCACTTGTTAAGCATGCAGAGATACTGAATCTGACAGTGTGGTGGCTGTTCCCTATCAGCTCAACAACACTGACTTCCTGCACCAGGTCCTGGGTCCCACATGGGAATTAGATCTGGGATCACATCTCCCCTGGTTGGTTCTACAACCATCTGCTCTAAGCCACAGTCATTTAGCATATCCAGGAATGTTCTCTCCTTACTATGACCTGAACATGCATTTTTCCAGTTTATATGGGGATAGTTAAAATCGCGCATTACCACGACATTTTTGCTTTTGTTGGCCTCTCTAATTTCTTTTTCCATCTCAGAATCCTCTTGTGCGCTTTGGTCCCGGAGGCGATAGCCATATATCCCTAATGTTAAACTATGCTTCACCCTGGGTATTATTATCCTGAGTGCTTCTGTAGAGGAATCAGCTCCCCCATTGTCTATTTTTATGTGACACTATGCTCTCTTTGATGTAGAGAGACCACCCCACCCCCAATAAGCCCTGTCCTATCCTTCCTGTAAGAGCCTGTAACCTGGGATAACAACATCCCACTGGTTCTCCCTCATTCCCCTCCATGTGTCACCAGCGAGAGAATTGCCCACTATATCAATGTCCTCCTTCAAAACTCTGGCCTCCAGCTCCCCCATTTTTTAGGTCGAGCAGCTTCTGCACTATTAGCATGCAGAGACACTTGTATGCTCTGTCTGTGTCCCTAACCTGGGATTTATGTGTTTTGCCCTCTAGCCTTTTGTAGACACTATCACTTATCACATTGCTATGTTCCTCACTTGTATGTGGTTGGTTAAGCTCTCCTTCTCTGTCTGCATCCCCACGGACTCTATTATTCCGAACCGAAGTCACCTCAGCTCCTGTCGGCTTTCCCCCAGGAATCAGTTTAAAAGCTGTTCCTGCCACCTTTTTAATGTTGGCTAGCAATATGGTTCCTCTTTGGTTAAGATGAAGCCCGATCCCGCTTTGTACAGGCCTGCCTTATCCCAAAAGGTTCCCCAGTTCCTGACAAATCTGAAACCCTGTGCCTTGCACCACCTTCTGATCCACGCATTTGAGACCCTGTATCTCCGCTTGCCTGGCTAAGCCCTCTTGTACGATGGAACAGGTAGCATTTCAGAGAATGCCACCTTGGGGGTCCCTGGATTTTAACCTTTTCCCTAGCAGCCTAAATTTGGCTTCCAGAACCTCCCGGCTACATTTCCCAATGTCATTGGTACCAATGTGGACCACAACTGCTGACTCCACACTAGCACTGTCTAACAGCCTATCTAGGCGTGGCATTGACATCCGCTAACCAGCACCAGACGGGCAAGTCTGTCTGGTCATCCACGCCTGTCACAAACCCAATTCTCTATATTCCTGATGATCGAATCACCCACTACAAAGAAGACCCCCACACACTCCCGGTATCCTCAGTGCGCGAGGATAGCTGATCCTGCCAGTTAAGGAAGGGATCCCATCTAAGGGAGCATCTTCCCCCACCTCAGACATGGCACCCTCTGTCACCCAGAACTCTCATTCTCCATGACATCTGAAGAGATGTCACCTTGGGAAGATGGGACCCGGCTGCTAGGTCCCTGAAAGCCTTGTTTGTTGCCCTCTCTGCCTCTCTCAGCTTCTCCGGGTCTGCCACCTTGGCTGAGAGCACGGACACGTTCCATGAGTGCCAGGAGCTCATTACAGCGAGGGCACACCCACGACTTCTGGCCCTGAAGTAGCAGACTCAGTCATACATGCTTGACACTCAGTGCAAAACTGCTAGCAAGCCCCCACACCCCTGCTGGCTTCCTGTATGGCGTGGCAGATGTTGAGCGGTGGGTACACCTTGGAGCTATCTGTATCTACCACTATCCCTCAAGAAATGTCCTTATTAATTAATTAATTTATTTATTTTAAAAAAGAAAAAGAAATTGCTGGTTCCAGAGACTGAACTAAAGACTGAATGACTCACCTCAGGGCCCACCTTTAGCAGCCCAGGACAAAGAGTAACCTCTGTTAACCCCTGTTAAGACCCCACCTCCAGCAGTCTCAGCTCCTAGTAGCCTTGAGAGAAAAAGGGGTAACCCCTGCAAACCCCTGTTAAAAATACACTGTTTTAAAAGATGTGGCTTTGAGAAAAGCCCTCCAAAATGAACACCAGAGTCACTCTGTTCTTCCTGGCCCAGATACGCACTCCTGCTGCTTGCTGCTGGTTCCAGAGACTGAACTAGGGCCTGAATGAATCACCTCAGGAGCCCCACCTTTATGTGGGACAAAGAGTAACCTCCTGGTAACCCCTGTTAAGCCCCACCTCCAGCAGTCCTCAGCTCCTAAAAGTAGCCTTAAAGAGATAACCCCTGCAAACCCCTGTTAAAAATACACTGTTTTAAAAGATGTGGCTTTGAGAAAAGCCCTCCAAAATGAACTTACCAGAGTCACTCTGTTCTTCCCCAGCCCCAGATGCCTTGTCCACTGTTGCTCCTTTCTGCTGGTTCCAGAGACTGAACTAAAGACTGAATGACTCACCTCAGGAGCCCCACCTTTAGCAGCCCAGGACAAAGAGTAACCTCTGTTAACCCCTGTTAAGCCCCACCTCCAGCAGTCTCAGCTCCTAGTAGCCTTAAGGAGAAAAAGAGATAACCCCTGCAAACCCCTGTTAAAAATACACTGTTTTAAAAGATGTGGCTTTGAGAAAAGCCCTCCAAAATGAACACCAGAGTCACTCTGTTCTTCCTGGCCCAGATGCCTTGTCCACTGCTGCTCCGTAGATCAACTTCTCCTCCATAAATCTGTCCAAACCCCTTTTAAAGATACCCAGGCTAGTGGCCATCACCACCTCCTGTGGCAGCATATTCCAAACACCAATCACGCATTGCGTGAAGAAATGTTTCCTTTTATTAGTCCGAATTCCTCCCCGCAACATTTTCAATGTATGCCCCCTGGTTCTAGTATTGTGAGAAAGAGAGAAAAATTTCTCTCTGTCAACATTTTCTACCCTAAGCATAATTTTATAGACTTCAATCATATCCACCCTCAGATGTCTCCTCTCCAAACTCCCAAACGCTGCAGCCTCTCCTCATAAGGAAGGTACTCCAATCCTTCAATCATCCTCGTTGCCCTTCTCTGCACTTTTTCTATCTCTTTGATATCCCTTTTGAGATTTGGCGACCAGAACTGAATACAGTACTCCAAGTGCGGTCGCACCACTGCTTTATATAAGAGCATGACAATCTTTGCAGTTTTATTATCAATTCCTTTCCTAATCATCCCCCACCATAATCTGGTATCATCCGCAAACTTGGCCATCACACTACCCACCCCTACTTCCAGGTCATTTATGAATAGGTTAAAGAATAGGTTAAGGATCCCAAAACGGATCCTTGGGGGACACCACTCCCTACATCTCTCCATTGTGAGAACTTCCCATTTACACCCACCCTTTGCTTCCTGTTTCTCAACCAGTTTTTAATCCATAGGAGGACTTCCCCTCTTATTCCTTGACTGCTGAGTTTTCTCAATAGTCTCTGGTGAGGAACTTTGTCAAAAGCCTTTTGGAAATCCAAATAGACAATGTCCACTGGTTCCCCCTTATCCACATACCTGCTTACACACTCAAAGAACTCTAGTAAGTTTGTAAGGCAGAACTTGCCTCTGCAAAAACCATGCTGACTCTTCCTCAGCAGGTCTTGCTTTTCTACATGTTTAATAATTTTATCTTTAATGATAGATTCTACTAGTTTACCAGGAACAGATGTCAAACTGACTGGCCTGTAATTTCCTGGGTCCCCCCTTGATCCTTTCTTAAAGATTGGTGTGACATTGGCCAACTTTCAGTTTTCAGGGATGGAGGCAGATTTCAAGGACAAATTGCATATTAAAGTGAGAGGATCAGCAATTTCATGCGTGAGCTCTTTAGGAGCTCTTGGATGAATGCAATCTGGGCCAGGGGATTTGGTAGCATTTAGTTTATCAATGGCTGCCAGAACTTCTTCCTTGTCTACCACTATCTTAGTGAGTTCCTCATATTCACCTCCTAAGAAGCTTGGTTCAGGTGCTGAATTACTGAAGCTTGGCAGATGCACACAGGATCCACCTGCCATATTAAATGTTCCCAGGAAGGCCTTCTTATTGACCCAATTGATCCTACTAAGAGGGTCAAGCAAGGCTGTGTGCTGGCCACTACCCTTTGCAGGTCCTGATAACCATGCTCCCAAGTTGACCTCGCACCATATTCCAGTTCTGCTCTATGCTGATGATTCTGTCTTGCTCTCTCAATCCAGAGTCAGATTGAGACAACTCATGAAGTGTTTTGCAGAGTACTGTGATTCCAATAGACTATCAACTACGAAAAAAACAAGGTTATGGTTTTTTCCAGATCCTTGAAGAAGTTATACTGGATATTAAACAACATTCCAATTGAACAGGTTAACTGTTTTAAATATCTTGGCCTTCTCTTCTCCTACAATCTTTCATGGATCCCCCACAAAAAGGCAGTACTTACTTTGTCCTCAAACAGCATCTCTGGGACCCTTCTCTTTTTTTACAGTAGAGGTAATTCCTTTATACCTGGCACATTAAAAATCTTTAATGCAAAGATCGATTCCCAATAACTCTAGGGGGTTCCAATATGGATACAGACTGTTAACCATTCACTGAACTCTCTTCATTCTAAATTTTTTTAGAATGGGATTACTGAACTGTGTCCCTTATGCAGCCTTATGCTTGGAACCAGGTCAAAATTCCATGAAACTTCGAGCCTGGCTTAGAACCTTTAGATTCTGGCTACATGTTGATTACCTACAATCCAATCATTCCCTTGTTTCCCTAATACTTTCGGACACACAGGTTAATCCCTGGTTTTATATGATAGAAAAGAAAATTGTATCTATTGGATTAACTCTTGAATCACTCTCCCATCTCACCTATTCAGAAGCATAGAAAGTATTCAAATATCGGCTTTTAGACCAGGAATTCGCAAACCTATCTCTAGCAGCCAAATGAACCTGCTATCCCTCACAAATTTTAATTTCATTTTAGCATGGATGGATGGCTCATTACTTATATTCTTTGACCAATCCCTGCTGAAGGAGAGCTCTCTCAACTACTAGATTTAATGTCATGCTATATCGGCCTTGTTAAACAGAAGGTTTAATAATCTTGAAAAATCTAAGAGGCTATGCAGTTGTAATTCCAATCAAGTTAAAACATTGGCTCACCAGTTATTACACTGTACTAGATTTGCCAAAATTAGATCCAAGTATGTTAATTTATCTTCTCTTTTTCAACCCGTTAACAGATTTGTTCAGATTATTTCTCTTGTTGAATAATTCCAATTCTGCTTTTTGTGAAGAGGTAGCAAATTTTCTCATGGAAATAAATCAGAGTTTGTAATTTATTTATATTTACCTGTTTTATCACCTGTTTTAATATTTTTGTTAGTTGTGAGGTTTTTTTGTTATGCCAATAAAGGCTTTAAAAAATGTCAGAATAACCAAGTCCAAGATTTCCACATAATGTTAACTGTCATTTATGTTTCCGTTAGGACTATAGTAATGATATTAATAAGTAGACACTTTTCATTTTGGAGTCTGATAATTTTGGAGTCTGATAATTTTGGAGTCTGATAATTTTCATTTTGGAGTCTGATAGTTATAGTCTGATAATTTAATATCCAAATGTGATATTAGTGATAAAATATTAGCAGAGATAAGCATACAGTTGTTTCAAACCAAAAAAAGAAAAAAATCCTATATATCTCAAGATCTCTGGTTCAAGATTTGGACTTTCATAATGCAGTATATTATGACTGCTGTTCTAACCAAAGGGCCGACATATCTGCAAGGAATAACATAACTGTATCTCACCGTGTAATTGTTCCCAGGAACACCTCTGCCTGATCTGGCTTACATTTGTACACCACTGGGAATCCACTATGGCTGGTGCTGGTAAGGAGCTGGGCCAAGAAAGCAATGTTTTCCTTTAAATGGAGGACTTTGACACTAGACTCCATGACATCACTGGCTACAAACAATTCCAAATTTAACCTGAAAGACATAAAGCAGACAGCCAACAATCTGTTTAGTAAACAGGAAACAAGGCGTGCTGTACCACATGAACATTTGATGACTGTAATGTGCCAATGAATTACTTCAAGGTGCAAATGAATTGGTTTTATTTTGAAAATGTAACTAACCAATAAATTCATTATTAAACATGGCCTTTCTTTTCGTGAATAAGATGTATGATAAATTCAATCAGATGCAAGTGTTGGTTTTCTAGAACAGGAATCAGTTTGTAAGTGTCCAGGAACAGGGCTGCCTCCGAGCACCCAACAGCCCATCCCACCCTCCTCCCTGTCGCAAATGCCTGCTCAGGGACTGAGGGACACTCCACATAACTGGCAGTCCCATCCTCGGACTTATCAGCAAGAACAGGAAGTCAGAAGCCTGGAGAAACTGCAGAGAATTGGCAGAAGGGCCTGAGTAACAGTAACAGACCTCAGCAATTCTATGGGGAAGGGCAAGGGCAAAGCTGCAATCTAAGGGGAGGGCCAAGATAGCTGAAGGGCCAATCCCAGGCCAGCCCACTGGCCACTAGTAGGCTGGAGAAGGAAGCTCCCAGGGGAGAGGAACCCTGCTAAGAAGGATAAAAGGGAGGCAGGTGACAATGCCAGGTTGGGTGGTGTACAGGCAGGAAAAGGATGAGAAGCATGTGATGAGTAGAGCATGGGCTCAATATCACAGGAGTGATGTTAACTAGCTAGAAGTAAAAAGTTTGTAAACGGAAGCCAGAGTCATGTCTTCTTTCATCCTGAAGGTAGCCAACCTCCTGCAAGGTCAAGGTGACCCTACCCTGCAGAGGTGGTGGACAACGGGGGTGCTCACACTATGACTTTTTCAGCTTTTAGATTTTTAAGCCTAACTGACTCTTAAAGCCTTAGAAAATCTCATTCAAATTCTGGGCAAAGAGTAGTAAAACATAAATTTAACATTCCCAGCTAAATAAGAACAGAAGAATTATCCACCCACACCAACATTTTATCTCTGACTGCAGTCATTGATGAGGGTGAGAATCTCATTTAAGTCACACTGTGCTAATGTTGCATAGCCTGTACTCTGGTACAATGAAGGACATGGCTCAACAGTCATATCACTAACACAGGTTACCTCAAGCTGGGTGAACAGTGGCTTCCTCGGGCATCATTCTCCCATTACCTCCCATCTACTGTCCTCAGAAGCCTGGAGTCATATCAGTGGAAGTGAGGCAAAGATTTTGGTAAGGAGGCACAGTTCAAAATACAACTTCTAGATGTTTTTATGCTTAAACATATTATATGAGAATTTGTTGTGATTACTTCTGTATATCTCATAACATTGCAGGGTTATTAAAACAGGTCACTCAAGAGCATGCATATTAAGTCTGTAGACCAGATTAGCTGTTTTCATGTTTTCCAGTATGTTAAACTAAACAGTTGTTCAGAGATGCAGTGCTCCTAAATTATGTGTTGAATAAAATGGGAGGATACTACCCCTCTGCCCTCCTTAAAGGGTGCCTCTTGGTGTCCCATGGTGTTCAGATCAACACAACTTTGCATCATCTTGTGGTGGTTTTAAATTAAAATTACCTTCTTCTCCCTATTAAATTCCAGCTCAGCAAATGGGACCCAATGAAACCAGATGGAGAAATTATCAGGTCAGTGAGAGCAGGGCCTAGGAGGGAAAGGCATGTAGGAATTCTTTTTTCAGTGATCTCACCAGAATGGCATGGCTGGTGGCCCAGTCCAGTCCACCCAATCCAACCCAACCCAACCCCACCAGTTTTTCAACTGGGCACAGCCAGGGCTCAAAAAAGGAAGGAAGCCTGGAGACTTTGTCATCATCTAAAAGAATATTATAGATGGGGTGCTGTGTGGTTTCCGGGCTGTATGGCCGTGTTCTAGCAGCATTCTCTCCTGATGTTTTGCCTGCATCTGTGGCTGGCATCTTCAGAGGATCTGAAGATATATGGGAATTATGAGAATAAGGAGAACTACTTTCAGATCCTCTGAAGATGCCAGCCACAGATGCAGGCAAAACGTCAGGAGAGAATGCTGCTAGAACACGGCCATACAGCCCGGAAACCACACAGCACCCCAGTGATTCCGGCCGTGAATAGATGTTAATTTACTGTACTATAGATGTAAAATTGTTGGAAGAAGTTAATTTAATACTGTGAAGAGCTCCAAGACTGACTCTTGCTGTAGCTCTTAAGAAGAAAAATTAAGAAGAAAAGATTTACACCCCCCCCCCTCCTCTCCTGTAAGGAGACTCAAGATGGCTTACAAGCTCCTTTCTCTTCCTCTCCCCATAACAGACATCTTGTGAGGTAGGTGGGACTAAGAGAGTTCAGAAGAACTGTGGCTAGTCCAAGGTCACCCAGCAGGAATGTAGGAGTACAGAAACACATCTGGTTCACCAGATCAGCCTCTGGCACTCAGGTGGAGGAGTGGGGAATCAAACCCGGTTCTCCAGATTAGAATCCATCTTTTCTTAACCACTGCACCACACTGGCTCTTAAACGGGGAGTTAAATACAAACTTGTCTGCAATGAACTGCACAAATTATGTTAGTACTATAACTATTCCTTTGACAAGAACATTCTCAAGACTTTCAGAGGAGAAAGATTAACTGTATAACTGCAAGCAAAGCAACTGGTTGAAGGTCTTGTTCATTCTGGCTACTAAAAAGTCTGGGAAAGGATTCTGCCTTCCCCCAGCTGTCTTACATGCCAGTTTTCTATGTGCAGAGAATCTTTTGAATGGAGAATTGTGAAGTCATGTTAAACCGCCAGCATCACTAGCTTCAGTATGAAGTGATACAGACCAGAAGCAGCTTTTAAGAAAGCTACAAATGGTGACTTACTGGGTTATTCCAATATGCCCCGAAACATCACTTTTCGCATACTTACTATCCAGCTTAATGAAGAAACCTGGGGAACTTAAAAGCTTGTGGCTTGCTATTCTGTGATGGTCCTAGCAAAAAGCTTGTTTTTAAAAATTCCCCCCGCCCCCATGAATCAACACAAATTTGTTCTTTTAAAATCCAGAAAAAGGTTTATTACCTCATTTGTTATCTGAGAACTAGGCCTTAGCATGACAAGAAGCACAAATGTATATCCTAGCCCTAGTTTAAACAGACTAATCATTTTTAAGACCACAAGAATATTCCTTCTGAAGAATATTTTGAAACAGACCTTTTTGTGAAGATCAGCAAAAGAAAACAGGTAGTTCTTATTCCCATAATTTCATTCCTGGATGGAAGACTTGCTTTCTGTTTTTGTTTTTTATTTCCTCACTTTCAACTTACTTCACTCGGTGAGAATCTTTTAAATCCACCCCCTTTGGCATGGATTTAAAGATAGAATTTGAGGTCCCCAGTTTAAACACTGAAAGTGATGCTGTTTCAGGGTGGGGGAGAATCCACCCCAAAACAGTATCACTTTCAATGTTGTTTTAACTGGGGACCCCAGATTCTCCCTTTAAGGTTGATTTAAAAGGAGAATCTGTGCTCCCTAGCTTAAACATCATTGAAAGTGATGCTGTTTGGGGGTGGATTCCAGCACCATAGCGGCTGCCCATGGGTGGGGGGGGGGGTCCAAAACTCAAATTTTGCACCGGGATCCATTTTCCCTAGCTACGCCTCTGATGAGCACTGAAAAGGCTAAATCAACTAAAATGTATCTAGTCCTCTATTGGTCACTGACATAATGGTATTTGGAATTGTTACAATCTTTACTGACTTTTAAAACCTGGTTTTCAGGCCTTGTGTTTTTAACTTATGTTTGTGTACATTAGGTAATAAATATGTTTATTTTGTAATACATACTTTTTTTGTTGTTTCCAGCTCAACCTTTGTTGTTCCCCCTAAGATCTGGAAAAGCCAATTTCAGATCCCCATTCTGCCTGGGAAGCTTGCTGGGTGGCAGAGCCAATCTCTGTGGCTTACACCCAGCAAGCCTCCTAGATAGAATGGGGATCTGAAATTGGCTTTTCCAGATCCTAGGGGGAACAACAAAGGTTGAGCTGGAAACAACAAAAGAGTATGCATTACAAAATAAGCACATTTATTATCAAATGTACACAAATATTTTTCAAGTATTAATAGCAGCTATAAGTTTATTAATTAAATGTTTATATTTTGCTTAAGTATAAACATTTAATTAATAAACTTATAACTGCTATTAATACTTGAAAAATACTATCCTGCCACATGCTTCTTACCTCAAAGATACTTCATCACTGAAAACCACCCACCTAGCAAATTTGCTTTGAGGAGGGAAGGCTAGGAACCTCCCCATGGGAAGCTGCTCCATACAACTACTTTGCAAAACAAAGGCTGTTTCCGCACGGGCAGAATACAGTGACCCAGGGACGCTAAAAACAGCATCCCTGGGGAGGAGTGGCCTCGCAACCCCTGAGCAGCGCAAAGCCGCTGTTTCCGAACCTCGCTCCCTGAGCGAGGTATTTCGGAAACAGCGGCTTCCAAATGCCGGCTGGAAGGTGCTAGAAGGGGACATTCCCCCCCTTTCCACAGCGGCTGGAAGGGGCCATTCCCCCCCTTTCCCGAACGCCTACCTTGTCTCCTAGCTTCCGGCTTGTCGCAGAGGCCATGGGACACGCCCCCTGGCCTGCGACTCCAGAGCTGTCACTGCAGGGGCGTGTCCCCTGGCTTCTGCGATGAGCTGGAAGCCAGGAGACAAGGTAGGCATTCGGCTGTGGTGCAGCCTGTGCGAAGGCTGTGCCGCCGCCTGCCGCCCTCATGGGACCGTCCATGCGAACGGTCCCAGGGGGGTACATCAGCATTGTTTATGCCGACGCACCCCCTCACCGTTGTGGTGCGAAAAGAGCCAGAATACCCGTACAGTTAGGTTTAAGGCAGCCACAGTACAGTATGAGCCTTTCAGAAGACTGATTTTGACTCATGTTCTTTGTACAAAAAGTTTTGTAGAGTGTTCACATGGATTGTACACATTGATTAACTGATATATGCACTACATCATGTATACCATTTTAGTTTTTGTTTTTCAAATGTATGGATTGTTATGTACTAATTAGCTAATTGTACAAATCCTTAGCTGCCACTTTTTTTGGCAGACTTCAACCTTTAAATGCTTTAAACAGAGAAATCTTCATGAAAGTAGACCAGTTGGATCATTTACAGCACTGACACAGCTGGATTACTGGGATGCTTTTAAGTGGAAAACCTCAGTAATTTGTTCTGTCTGCCAGTTGGTATCCAGATATTAGAGCAACCTTAACCAATTAGTTGAATATCACATCCAGTGGTTCCACTCACTGTGTGTTCCCCCTGCAAGCTACCGCATCTGAGAGCTGAACAGGGATCAATGTAAACCAAAAGTTGGAGCTCCAGTAAATGAGCCAAAGAAGTCTCTTTTTAGTCAGTAGAAACTATTCTGTTTCTCTCTCAGCAGGAAGTCATTCTCTGCATGTTATATATAAAGGTCTGCAGAAGGGTAGATGATACATAAGCTCTCCAGAAGTCAGAAGTCAGAAATATTATTTCCATATGCTACTCCTATGAGTATCCTTCCTCAGAAAGAGTGTACTAAGTGACTTGGTTTGTGATATTTTTCAACACAGAGAAACACAAGCACCCGAACATCAACAGCAGGGATAGCACTCAGTAAGAAGCGGCAAAGGACAACTGGTTGTACTGAGGCAGAATCTCGCTACGGCAGCTGCTTTTGATATTTTGATATTATATGACTCAGATACTAAAGAAGATATTCTGATACCACAGAGAAACAGAAGAAGAAGCATCAGAAAAAGAACTAGACAGCACAGAAAGAATAGGGCTGGGTCTGGTCTTTATGCTGTGGATGACATATGAAAAAGAGTCTTTTCAAAATCAGGGCTCATGAGGAGAGCAGAAAGAAGATTAGCCTTCAGCTCAGTGGGAGGCTATTGCTTCATGTAATGGTAGAAACTTGGAAAATGGTTGTCAAATTAATGACAATATCATTTACTTATGACACACTGCAGTTTCCCCAGGTTGTCCCTGGATTGAATAGATGTGGGTTATGAGTTCAGTGCTGGAACTTAAGTCTCAGGTGCCATTTCAGATTGGAACTACAGGATAGAAGTAACGACGCCATTCCCTATTTTTTCCTTTTTTGCCCTCTTGTCCATTTCAGATTGGAACTACAGGACAGGAGTCCATTTCAGATTGGAACTACAGGATAGGAATCCATTTCAGATTGGAACTACAGGACAGGAGTAACTACGCCATTTCCTATTTTTTTCCATTTCAGATTGGAACTACAGGATGGGAGTAACTACACCATTCCCTATTTTTTCCTTTTTTGCCCTCTTGTAGAAACCTATGTGTACCCCATCAGTGAATGCGAGAGGTGATGAGTCTTAACACTGCCTTGGTGTTATGACTCCTAAACACTTTGGCCTTCTAGAGGCTTCTGTCCAAACAGCTGTTTTCTATCATCATGAAGCACCAACAAGGGGGAGCGGGATTTCAGTTGATTCTTTCCTTCTGCTATAGACCACCCCATTGATCCCAGTGCTGTTTCTGTGGATATCTTGAACTCCAAGGACAATATTTTGGGAGACAAAGTGGATTACAGTGGGAGGGGGTGAGAGCAGCAATATCCCATCTTGTGAGTTCTACTCTACTTGTATCCATTGAATCAGCCATGACCAGGATGGCCCAGGCTAGACTTATCTCATCAGATCTCAGAAAGCTCTAGTTGGTCTTTGGATGGAAGACCACCAAGTAATACTAGGGTCTCTATTCAGAGGAAGGCAATGGCAAACCACCTCTGTTTCTTGCCTTGAAAACCCTATAGGATTGCCATAAGTTGGCTGCCACTTGATGGCATTTTACACGCACCCATATTCCAAATGCAAGATGTCTAACAGATTGAAGTTCAAGCTAGGCAGTAGTTTTCTGACATGTAAGATAGTTCCCAGTCCTCAGGAGAAATATTACATTAACTCACCATTTTTTCCTATGACACACAAACGGCTCAGCATCTAAGTAGGGAATGCATTTCAGCTTGAGTAAAGAACTGTACAGAGACATGTTAAACCAATCGCCCACCATCTTGGCTAACATGACAGCCAGCATGATGAGTAACAAGGACTGCACATCATTAGTAATCTCTACCTAGGGTTAGAGGGAAATGAGAAAGATGATCAATATCAGCAGGCTTTACATTCAGAACTAAGAAATATAATCACTTTATGGTAATAATAAAAAATTTGGAGGAAAAGAAAGTGAAGCATTTTTTAATGTTTGAAGTTATTCAGATTAATTATAATACGTATAAATAACCCTATTCTTCAAATAGTACATTGAACCAATACTGGCAATTCCATAAATTTATTCGTGACTGAGATGAAATTCAGTGAGAGACTTCCCAGCTTACACTACCCACTATGGTATATGATATAAATTAGAAAAACAAGACAAAGGAGTTGCTGTTTCTCTGTTCCTTGTTTGGGAATTCTCCGATTGGCAATGCATTCTGAAACACACACTAAACATCTGTCATTTTACTTACAATTTTTAATTACTCTTACATGCTGATAAAATATCACTTCCTAGAAGAACTGGGGAAGTTTAATTTGTTGTAATTTAATAGGAGACATTTCAAAAACACCCTCATCTGAGATTCCCTTCAAACATAATTTGAAACTATTTGGCTCCCCTGTCCCATTTAATAAAAATAAGCATTTCTAAAAGTGTGTCACAGAATTCTTCATCACATATCCTGTTGAAATCAGATTATATTTACTTGGAGAAATGATACTCAAGCCTCTGGGCCAGGCTGAGTTGCATGGTAAGAGAACATTATTTTCTCCTGCGTCGCACTCTCTAAACTATTTCTGCCCTCTTGCCAACTCCATATCTTCAGTTTTCTCTGTTTCCTTCTCCTACCTTCTTTTAATTGCCCCCTCCATCTTCAGCTATATTTATTATTCAATTTTTTTTCCATTTATACTCCCTACTTCTCTCCAGGGACAACCCAAAGCAGCTACATTATTGCCCTGCCACCATTTTCTTCTCACAACCACACTGTAGACTAGGTTAGACTGAAAGGGAATGGCTGACCTAAAGTCACCCATCAAGCTCACTGACACAGGGCACAAATACTGGCAGGAAGGGCAGTAACACCCGCAATGGGGCACCATGCTGCTCACCAGGATCCAAACATGGAAGCAGCCACTGCACCAGCGCTTCTCTGCTGCAGGAGTCCAGTGCTAGTGGAGGTACTCTAGGGGCATTTCTGGAGCCAACATTAGTGAGATTCCTGTGGCCTCTCAGCTTGGAAGTGTCCCTCTTTGGCTGGCGTAAGTCTAAAAGAGTGGTACAATCCTTTGGAGTGCATACCAGATTAACAATGCAGCCAGGGATTTCTACCATTTTTCTTGCTTTTCACGCCGCCTGAAACCCCTTTGGAAGAAGCATGATGTGCCACAGCAGCACCATCCCTGGACACCATGAAACTGCCCTCTCCCCACAGATTGCACTGTCAAAAGCTTATCATCTTAGATGTCTCAGGGGTCAAATAGTTGCTCAAGACTCACATGTAACTGAATTCCAATTAATATTTAAGTCAGTAAATGCCTAATACCAGGAGCCTATCTTTTTCCTCTGTGAAGTACTCATGCAATAAATGAAGAGAACAGAAACTAACATTTATCCTGGACAATTCAGATGCGCATTATTCTGAGTCAGTTGCAAAATTTCTATCTGAAATAACTGATGATTTTAAATAAGTTTATTCATTGTTGTTTTATTGTATTTCATGTTGTAATGTTATGATTAATGTATATGCCAATAAAGGCTATGTATGTATGTAATAAATGAAGAGCAAGAATCCACTTAATGCATCTTAATCAAGAGTCTACTTAATGCACTTAATGCATGTTCATCATCCAACAATGTGGGCCCCAGTTAATTAAAAAAAAACGTGTATCACAGTAAATGTGTTAGTTTTCTAAGGTTAAAAGACTCTTTGTTGTTATGGCTGTAACAGACTGACATGGTTGCTTCCCTCGGAAACTGTGCAGTTCTTACCACGTAAACTGATCATCTGAAAAAGACCTCTGGACTATTTACTACTTAATGAGGGGGGGGGGTGTTAAGTAAAATGATAGATGCAAAGTGAAGATATGCTGCTAGACTATGTCAAGTTTAAGAGGCTCCATAGCGTTGCCAAATAATGGTAATTTAGTAACTTTTTTTTTCTTTACAGACCCAGCATAATCTCTAGTGAAAACACAGAACCCTCCCCCACCTCAAAAACCTATTAACCGGTGAATTTTATTCTGCTTCTCTTAATTATTTTCATTGTAGTGTGCCCTGAAAGGCTGATCATAAAGCATAATTTATAGCTATGCTTGATTTTGCTATCCCATTTAATTTAGCTCTTGGGGGAACAGAAGGCCAGGTTAAAGACTGCGAGCTTTAAGCATTGATGCAGGAGTACAACCCACATCGCTAATGGATTGTGGAGAAATGCTGTTAATAGACAGATTTATATTTCATAAATCAGCTAATTCATTTTACCTTCTTACCTCATGCGTAATTGCATGATTAATGAAATGCTTTAGAGACTTTAAAAAAAAACCCCGCTTTTACTGTGCAGTCCTAAACAGAGTGGGCATCTTTCTAAGTTCATTGACTTCAATGGACTTTGAAGGGTGCAACTCCACTTAGGACTGCAATGTTAGTTAATTGTGGAACTTATCCACATGCCTTATAGTGCTACGTTCCCAGGCTTCCACAACATTATAACCAATTGGAACCATTCTTATTATTTTAGTTTTATTACATAACACATACTTATGTATTTCATTAAGAGGCTCAACAGGGCATGGCACATCAAAGAGAGGTGGGCAGCTGCCCAGGATATACAAAAGCACTCACTGAAGTATAACTCCTGATAAAAGCCCTGGACCTGCTTCTCAACCTCATTGAAGTTTCATGGTTTGGCTTTGGGATTTAAAAACACAATCCAAAATGGAACCTCATTAGAACAGCGCCTGCTGATGTGACAGTCTTCGTAAAATTCTTACCAAGGATATTTTTTAAAAAAATTAAATCATGAAAAAAAGATCACTTAAAAGTGGAATCATCTGGGGAAACAAACACATTGTACTCTATAAAGGCAAAGGCAAGAGTTTATATTTGAATTCATAAAAAGAAAATGATTGCGGAGTTGGTATCAACATTCCTTAAACCAAAATGCTTCATGCAGCTGATAAAAATGGCTATTTCTTGCTCTCTTCTCGAAAACAAAAAGTATTAATATACCCCATAATCTAACACAGGATTGTTTCCCCAATGCCAGCACAATTTGCCCCAGAACTGAATAACGGAAACCATGGATGGCCATTTTCATGATTTTTACACATTGCTAAGAGCACTTTGCAATATGGGGAAGTGTTTTTGTTACAATATTAACTCCCAATTTTTCCTATTTAACACATTCTCTGTTAACACCCCTTCCCACTGTGTAACGTTATCCCTGGACTGTTGTTAATGACTCTGAAGTGTTTCCTCTACATCTCCCCTTTTCTCTTACCAATCCATAATGCTCTGTTCTCTCACTGCTCTTCCACTTTATATCACTACCCCATCTCAGACCTCCATCTCCATTTCTCAGTTACTCCCCTCTGGTGCTGTTTCTCTAGTCATACAGCTCTCATCCTTCTGTTCACTACAGTGATTTGGCACCGGATTTGGCATTACACAGTGATTTGGCACCAGAGTTTATAGCTCTGACTTAACCACAAACTGTGGCTAGGTACAAAAGCAGAAATTATTCAGAGTGGCAGCAGGTGAGGGATGGAAGGAACATGTAAGCATGATCACCCTGAGGTGTGTTCCCATAACACATCATGATTTCCTATTATGTATGCAATGTGCTGCTCCCTTTCTTCTCTCTTGGTACCATATCTCTCAGCATATACATTTGTTACTCCAATTTTTCTTTCTCCACCCAAAGCATTTGTCTCGTATCCAGGCTTTTCCTGTTTCCCCACCACAGAGTCATTGTAGAACTCCACTCAGCTGGGTCTGCCTTTGTCTTTTCACTCTCTAGCACTCTCCTGTTTCTATACCATCCTGCCTTTCTGCATGGGCACCCTTCATCTCCTTTTTCTGCATTTGCCTACCCCCCCCCATCTGCTCCCCATTTCTCATCTGTCCTTTCATGACTGCCAAAGATTTCCCTGCAACCTCTTTTATGTCTTGTTTCTCAGTGCCATCTCTTCACTGCTTTTTCTTTTTCTTTCAGTTCTTCCTTTACTGCCACTGAACTCAGCAAGCCATAGCACAAGAATAAGGATTTGTACTATTTCAAAATAAATGAAAGGAAAATGTAAAAAACTGCTTTTCATTTGCTGTATTTAGATGACAAAAATGTATGATTAAAAACAAAACATAATGGATGAATTCCATTTGTTCTTTCATTCCCCTACAGCCTGGCATGAGTTCTCTTTCTCTTCCTTTCAGACTAACTTTGTTGTGTCTGGCAGCTGTTGTCACAGCAGCATCAAGCTTTGGTCACCAGGCAAACTGTCATTGAGCTGACAGGTGGATGGGTACATGAGTTCTCTCTTCCCCTACTGCTTGATGCACCCTCAAAAATGTAGTTCTGTAGGTGCGCGGCATTAATATTTCTTTACACACTGCACACCCATAGCAAGGCTTTCTTTGCCCAGCAATTCATACTGAGGTGAGCCCCAGAAGTTGAATGCAGCCATCTAGAACAAATGGAGCCAAATTCACCGTGGATCTCTGAATCAAAGCAGAAAAAGACAAGACAAATCATGCCCCATTGTGGAGGTGGCTCAGATGTTGCCACATTATATATAGGAACGAGTCTCCTGCAACTGATGTAAAGAGCTCCCCTCGTGGGATTGCAATCAGCCGGTGGACCCTGTGTTGTTGTACAGTATCAGTGTATAGGAATGATCACAGCTGCTGGAACTATTAGAATGTAGGAGGACATGGAATTTAAGTTGTGTTTTACTGGAACTTAGTACCTGTGGGCAGAATTGTGAGCATGTTAATTGCGCCCAGATGTGCAGAGAGTCCATCTGGTAAATAACCACAGGACATGTCTTGGAATTAAAATGGGCCACAGCCCTTTATTGAGGCAGAAGCTGGGCAAGCAGGAGGAGCGAATCCGAGCAGCCGGTCAGTACCCATGGCTGAACCCCGGCACCAACCCCAATCCATATTGGGGAGGACAGAGAAGGTACTGGGTCACCTGGGTGCCCAACTGCTGTGGCCCCCTTCCTGCTGGGGTGTTGGGCTCAATTGCAGAGGCCTCCATGGCATGCGCCATAAGCCCGCCCCACCCCAATACTCTTATGGAGCCCCCATCCACAGGGAGGTACTGCACACAAGCTCAGCCTCCCCATATAGATGTGCTCCTCTGCCCAAACCACGAAGGCTGCAACAATATGAGCAGCAAAAACCCCTGCCCAAATAGGGAGGGAGGGTGGGTCAGTTTGCTCTGGGCGTCAAAGAAGGCCAGAGCAATCGCGTGCTGCCTAACATATAGGGAGCATGCTCCACCCCTTTCACTCGTGCATTACACGCGATCAGGCCGGGTACGGCTCAGCCGCCCAGCCAGCCCAGGGCACGCATGCTCACTGCTCCATAGCTCACCATGTGCCCTGCCCACTGTTGCAATTATGGCCCAGTTGATTCCAGTGCCGTTATTTCTGACCAATAAAGCTTCAGATCCTCATATATCCAAGATACTGTGTAGAGTTTCTAAAATAAGAGCTGTACTTCTCTATAGAAGTTATCATTGTTACTATTTTAGCTCATTCACTAGTGGAAATGGGAGATTAGTACTTTGAAGTTGCTGCTGGTGTGTGCTGAACTCAGCCAGAAAAGCACTTAATGACACCAACAGATGTTTCAGCCTTTTTGTAGCAGATGGAAACCTTTTCGATATTTTCATTTCCCAAGAGGAAATGCCAACAAGGTTGATCCAGCCACGACATAAACAACTGAAGCCATGCCCTATCCAGGAGCAACTATTGAGTTAATTTGTATTTCCCTTTTGTGATTCGAGCCATCATTCCTGCTGTACATGGATTTGCCACAGATATTCCTCTACCATTTTTATTCACCACTTCTAGCCAACACATGTTCATATTTTTCAGTGGTGCTTCCTCCCCTGGGAAAAAAGATCATACAAATTGTCTACATTACATTTTTGCTACTACTTTACACCCGTTGGAGGCATACATAATATGCATCTTATCTGCAGAGTCTAGACCAGGGGTAGGGAACCTGCGGCTCGAGAGCCGCATGCGGCTCTTCTGCCCTTGCACTGCGGCTCCACGAGCCGAGCTGCCGGCCCCATCCTTGCCCATCCTGCAGGCAGCAGGCAGGTGCACCAACTGCCCATGGGCGGCTGGGCTGCTCCGCGGGCTTCCCCTCTCGCCCGCCCCATTGGAGCAGGGGAAGGAGCAAGTCCCTGGCGGCTGGGGGCGAGCCACCCGGCTTCATCCTTGCCCACCCTGCCCAGGCAGCAGGGGCCCGGGCGCCTGGTGCCCCTGGCCCGGCTGGGCGCACTGCCCGGGCTTCCCCCTCTTACCCGTCCCACGTTTGAGCGAGGCGGGTGCTCTTGGCTGACCCGGCCGAGGAGAATGCCTGGGGCTGCTGGCCCCATCCTTGCCCGCCCTGCAGGCAGCAGGCGGGCGCATCCATGCACTTCTCAGAATGAGCGGAGTAAAAGGTAAAAAAAACCAATATATACAGTGTTATCTTTATTTTAAATGTCAAAAATTATTTGCGGCTCCAAGTGTTTTCTTTTCCCGTGGAAAATGGGTCCAAATGGCTCTTTGAGTGTTAAAGGTTCCCTACCCCTGGTCTAGACTGTAACCTGGGAAATCTGTGGAAAACGGTGATCGTTGATGTTGGGTGGATCTGATTGCCTCAACAGTTGCCTTGCACATTAGAAAATTATATTTCAGTGTAAGCTGGATCATTTGTTATTTGAATCCCTCCTTGTAAATGAAGATTATATTTGAATCCCTCCTTGTAAATGAAGATTATATAGCAGAGTTGTTACTTTGCTCTGCATTCTGTTTTATATTAGTTATAAACACTCAGTTGAACGTATAATTATTTGTTGTATAGTCAGAACTGTTCACAGCTCTGTGTGTGTGTCCGCACGCGCATGGCGTATGTGTGTGTGCGCGCAAAGTGCCATCATGTCACAGTCAACAATAAATAACCCAGCAAGGGGTTTCAAGGCAAGATAGAAGCAGAGGTGCCTTGCCATTGCCTTGCTCTTCTTTCCAAGTTTCAACCCTGCTTAGTGTCCGAGATCTGACAAAATTGGGCTATACCATCATCCTTCCCTCTGTTCACTCTTAGGCATCCACATTTCCAATGAAACGGCCAAAAGTGGTGGTGCTTCCCATTCATACTTTAAATCTGCTTTCATGCTTTCATTGTTGAACGTGGTAAATTGTCAGCCTTTCAGCTCTGGAGTCCTGAATACATCTTCAGGTTAACTCCTAAATCATTTTTTTTCTGAATATACAACACATTAAGCTGCTTAATACTAGTCAGATCATTGGCCTATAAGGGCAGTATCACCTATTCAGACTGGCAGTGGTTCTCTCTCTCCAAGGTCCAGGAAGAGATCTTTCACAACATGCATTACTTGATCTAGAGATGCAGGGGTCTGAACCAGGAAACCTGATACCATTGGCTTGCAAAGCAGATGCTCTGCCACAGAGCCCCTCCCCATTTGTTCTCATGTGCCCTATACTTTTGCACAGTTAGAGACTGACCACACCCAACCATGAATGAAAATGACACCTCTCTTAAGGCTTTGACATATGCTGACTAAACAAACATTGCAAACAATCCTAAGTAGTCCTATTTTTGATTCAAAGTAGGCCTACCTTACTACTCATTAATTTCAACGATAGTGTATTCCACCTCAGCACTGTTTCCACTGCCATGTCACCAAACTACTCTTGCTTTACACTATTTTCAGGACAAATAAAAGCCCATATCAATTTGCAGTCAAAAAGTTGAATGGAAAATGTTGTATTTAGTCTACCCAACTATCTGGCCCCAGAAACCAGGGCTCGGGGCTCACCTTGCCCAATTCTGATAAGTTCTTGGAAAGAACCATTTCCTACTACAATGTTCGCCAATGTGATGCACATCAGTAACATGGCCCCTACATGTGCACACTTTTTTCTTGGCCAAAGTAAAGAACCAGTCCTTGGTTTCCTCCCTCTTACTGTAGCACAATGTACTTCAAAAGAGCCCAGGATACAACACCTTTGTGTAAGCAGCGAGTACCAATTCAGAAAGAGTTGTTTCACATTAGGAAGGCAATTAGCTTGGAACTACCCAATATTTTGTGATTGGTCACAACCCCCACAGCAGGCATTTTGTGGTGGGGCTCAACAAAGTTGGGAGGACAAAATTCTAGTGCCTATGCTAAGTTGGTAGATGAATGACACATTCATTTAAATGTAAACAGAAAGAGGTATTCACATTCCAGCATCAAAGGGCTGCATAGGTCTTTTATAGCAAGATATATTTACTGTCTTGACCATGGAAGCAGAGATGAGGCAGAGCAGAGATGTAGCTGAGGAAATGCCCACCCCTCAGCTAGAGTTCAGGGCAGGGGCCAACTCTACTTGTCATGTTCAACTGCGCCCTTGCCCTTAACTCGGTAAGGGGTTCAGGGAAGGGGCGCAGTTGCGGGGAGCGTGCAATGCATCCCCACATGACCATCAGGAGTGGTGCCCAGGGCTCAAGTCCCCCCATGCTCCCTAGCTATACCACCAGGGCAAAGGACAGTCAGTGACAGGCTTTTCCACCGGTGGCATCCCACTTTTGGCATGTCCTCCCCTTGAGGCTTGCCTGGTGCCCTTAGTTTGCCAGGAAAAACTATTCTTTTTATGCAAGCTTTCAGCTCTTCAGCTAAAACTTTTTTTAAAAAAGCATTTTGCTGTCTCTTCTATACCATAGCTGTTTAGCTTTTCACAGAAAGCCAAATCAAATCTCTCAAAATCCTCTTTTCAACCTATCAGATAATAAAAGAAAAATATGTGCATTTTGTGATTTGAGGGCATTTCCTTCAAACTACAGCTTTGAACTTTCACATCGAAGCCCCACTTCTCCTGTAGCATTTTCTTTATTTTCAGTGTTTGTTAATTGAAGCACTTGCTTCTCAGCCAAGAAAAAAAAGAACCCGAGAGTTACAACATGCCACCTAGGGAAATTAGAAGTGCATTGCAGAACAGCCATGACTATTACTCAGATCTCTTCAACTGAAGCAGGGGAGAAGTTCTTTGACTGTTATTTGTACCCAAAGCTGAAGAGATCTATGGAAATTGTACAATTTCTGATCTTTGTATTACAGTGCTATATGCTGTTTTCCACATAAACACTAAAGAGTTTAGAGATTCAGTTTTCCCAGAAGCAATATTGAAAAGAGAGTTTAAATTATTTTAGTGTCCTATATAAGGGCTCAATTCTTATTTCACCTAGTCCTCTATATATTTAGTTTAAATAGTACTAGCAGTTTGTCATCTAAGAATACCACCAATTCAACTGCTCGATGGAAAAGGCATTTATTACTGGAATGCTTCTTTAACTTATTTAAAAGAGGGAGGGTAAATAATTTCAAATGCTTACTCCTACAAAAAAGGTTGCTTTTCCCTGGTTCTACACATTTATTTGAATTACGTAGGTCCAAATCCAATCTAGAGGTTGATGGGTGCACTTGAAGGATATATGACAGCCACTGGTCTTCCAGATACGGAAGGACGTAAAAGTCATCTCTGCTTAACAATGCAAGGGGCACATGCAAGGTCAATACTCCCCTGACCCAACTCACATCAACACATACGTAAGAGATACTCATTTTGGAATATGTGCTGTTGCTTGGGGTGGCTTTGAGTGCTATTGGGGAGGGGGGGTTCAGGCTTCCCTTTCACATCATTTTTGCCACAGGGAACAGCCACAGGACACTTTGTTCTCCCTTCTCTGGTTCCACATATCCTGAGTCACGTGATTCCAAGACAAGTGAAGCATGAGGAAGGTGCAAACAGGATGCCCTCTCCTTCCTCCACCAGCTATTTCAAATTATGTGAAATGGAAGCCTAAAGCCTTTCCCCCACCTTTGCAGAGCTGAGCAGCAGAGTGCTTTCCAAAGTGAGTACCCGCTATGTATGCATAGTGAGGTTGACAAATCTGGGCTGGGAAATTCTGAAGATGAGGGGGACCGGGGAGGGGAGGGATCTCACTATATAATGGCATAACCCTCCACAACAGCCACTGTCTCTAAAATAACTAATTTCTGTAATCTGGATATCAGCTGTAATTCTGGGAGATCTTCAGGTCCCACCTGGAGGTTGGCAGCGCTAAATTGTGTAGGCATGAGTGGAAAATCCCCAACCCGGTTTATAGCCCTTGTATCATTTAACTAGTAATCCAGAAGAGGTCAGCTCTGATGACCAGGAATTGAGCCTCCATCCTGCAGCAGATGAGACACCACTGATGGCTCTTTCCTGTTGCCTTCGAACCTCCTTCATCTTCCAAGACGGTCCTTACCAACTAACTTGACTAGATATGTTGAACAGCGGAAATGTTTGTTTTGTGGTTTCAGTTTTGCTTCTTTAAGAAAGCTGATACCCCTCTTATTTTGGAATTTTGCCAGAATCAAGGTCTTTAGTAGCTGTCACCAGCACTTGTGGCCAGTTGTTCTTAATGCTCATCAGTTGCTGCTGGACTCTCCAGACCCAGTTTCTAGAACTTCTGTAGAGTTCCAGCATTCCTACTGTTCACCAGAGTTCATTGCTTCAGGAAGACTTGCAGCTCAAAACTTTATTCCTGCACTTCCTTGAGGCCAATCAAATTTCCAGAACACAAAGAATGGACTTTTTTTTTCTTTTTCAAAATCTGGTTTTATTTTATACATTATAGCCATCGCCTCCCCATAATAGTTCTCCTTGCAAGTTAGTTTAATATTAAAAAACATACCATTATAACTGTGAGTGAAATAGTCAGCCTTGAAACACCACTGAAGAATGAAGCAGCTCCAACTGCAGCAAACAGCCCCGGATCAATCCATGCACCATATTCAATCCCAAGAATGGAGACCAGAATCAAGCCAACAATCCTGCCATACAATGCTCCTATATATCTGCAAAGGGAAAGAAGAAAATGAAGTCACTTTTCAGGAAAGACATGCAGTTTTCCTTTTTTCTTTGTGCTAAACTTGTGATAACACAGATTAACCCCTGTAAATTGGACATTCTGTCTTTATTTACTGGGATGTAGGGCAGCTCTGGTGTAAGCAGGGCTAGCTCTACTCCTATTTTCTGCTTTAAAAGAAATAAAGGGGAAAGAGGTATGCCAGCAATGGAGGGTAAAGTTCACAACCTTCATACTAAAGGTACTAAAAGGAAAGAGTCACAAGAATTGCAGGACACACTCTGCATTGTTTGCTATTTTTGTCATAGAAATACAACATGAGTCCTCTCATGCTGAAGAGCATGTAACATTTAGCCTCTTTAGAAATTGAAATATTTTCTGAAAAGCCTAAAAAGCGCTCGATCCGAAGACGGAGATCCTTTGGCTTGGGTCATGAGCGGGGGCGCGTAGGACTTTTCAACCGCCCGGTTGTGGGAGGGGCCTGTCAGCATTGGCGTGACCCTCCTCCGTCTCGCAGAACCTGGGGGGGTCCGCACCTGGATTCGCCTCTTTCCATGGAGACCCAGTGTGGCCCAGCGATAACCAGGTGCCTTTTTTCCATCTCCCGCCGCAGGCCCGGCGGCTGGCCCCCTTCCTCTCCCAAGCGGACCTAGCCACTGTGATCCATGCAACGGTCACCTCCAGGTTAGACTATTGTAACTCACTCTACGCTGGCTTCTTCCCTTGCGGCCTTCGATCCAGAGACTGAAACTGGTCTCAACATGCGGCAGAGACAGTTTGCTCACAGAGCCAGGCACCAGTTGGGACTCATATTCAGCCTGTGTTGCGCCGGCCACATTGGCTCCCAGTAGAGTCTCCAGATCGTTTTCAAGGTGTTGGTGTTGACCTTTTAAGGCCTTACGCTGGCCTGGGGACCCTTCTGGATCTTTGAGACCTCAGATCACCCCATATGTTCCCCACCACGGCCTCTTCGTTCAGCAGAGGCCAATTTACTAGTGGTCCCCAGCCCCTCGATGATGCGGCTGGCCTCCACACGGGCCAGGGCCTTTACAGCTCTGGCCCCGGCCTGGTGGAACGCTCTTCCACCAGCTGTCCGGGCCATGCGGGACCTTGGTGAGTTCCGCAGGGCCTGTAAGACGGAGCTGTTCCGCCGGGCCTTTGGAGGGACCAGCCGCTGATAGTGCCCCCCCTTTTTGGCTCCTACACCTGGGCTATAACATCTGTTGAGTCCTGCCGTTCCTCCCTTGGGGGAAGAATTTGATATTAGGTCATCGGGCGCCACCTACGCTTATATTTATGCTTGTATTTAAATGTTAATGTTTAGTTAGTCTCGCTGCTTTTATAAGTTTTAGTCAATTTATGCTGGTTTTATGATTGTATTTATTATGTGCTGTACACCGCCCAGAGCCCTCCGGGGACAGGGCGGTATAGAAGCCTAAAGTATAAATAAATAAATAAAAGATTACAAAACAGATTCATGGGAACTTTGTTGTGAATCATTATTGACAACACAGGCACTATCTAAGAAGAGCCTGGTACAGACACATAATTGTATTCCACATAGTAATAACCATGCAACGAGGGGACAATTTCAGTTTTTTTACTGACAAAATACTGTTGGTAGAGTGCTAGGGGGAAAAATTAAACCCCATAACAGAGGAAAGACCTCTGGATCCCACATAAATATGAAAAGTAACACATATGAGCTGTGCAAAAATCCTGATCACATAGAGAATACCAACAAAAGTTAAAAACAGGAATTCAAGTATATCTGTCATGCTGTCAAAATAATCAGATACCTTTTATCCTATCCTTGAAGCCTCTTTGCATGAATATATGATATTCAAAGATAAAAGCTCTGTATTAAGTTTGCCCTTTCTTTTCATACACCTGTTATGAAACTCACTTCCAGGAAGCCTTTCCATGAAAGAGGTTGCCATTCTCTTCTTATATCAGACATGTCAAAGCCAAACCCATTTTGTCCAATATAAAAGGCAGATGCTTTGACTGGCGGCCTTTGTCACTATCATGTTTACTAAATAATTAATGATTTTTAAGTGTAGACCTAAGTACTGCTGTACTTTACTGCTATCTCCAGATTTTGATTTTCAGCAGGGATAATTGTTTCCCAGAGTATTGCAGCCAATACTTACAACATCGGTATAACCAAACCACTGGCAACAGCAGCCCCCGCTGTCAAGCAGGATAACAGGAAATAAAATATCAGCGCAGTAAAAAGAGAGGCATAACCAAATTCCTCATGAGTCCCACGTCTGAATAGGTACATGATTCCTCGCAAGCCATTCTCAGCCAAGAGAGCAGCAGCTTTAAATAAGACAGAAGAGCAACAAAAGAAAATAACAGAAAAGCTCATACTGGTAAACTTAAAATAGAAAAACCTTACATTTCACCTCATTTTTTATATCTTTCCTGTGTAATTGGGAACCAAAGTGACTTCTAGCAATTAACAGTACAAGTACATGGGACACACTCACTAATACCACAAAAGCCAACGTTTTTCACAGTCTTTCACCTTAATCCTCACTTGCAACTTAAACAAGTTTAAGTACAAAGAACTGTTTTTGCTTCTACAAGAGGCTAGCTCACCTCCAGCCAATGCTGTGGAATAATCCACCGCCAACCTTTCTCACCTCTACCAGGCTGCAAGGACATAGGAAGATGGTGCCCACCCTCCTTGTCCTTCTCCATGGCAGCAGAAAGATACCACTAGCTCTTCTTGCCTGTGAATGGGTGACGCACAATGGTGTCCATCTTCCTCACTACCACACAGATGCAGGAACATAACCTGTCTCCTCCCTCTCCCCCCATATACAAAGGAGGAAGTGCACACAGTGGAGGTTCAGAGGGGCCACCTCCCTGACCTCAAGATGGACAGAGAAATCAGGTTCCCTGCCGACTGCCCACTGGAACAGCAGGTTCTTCATTGGGCTGAATCCAGTGCTATGGATGGGAGGCCAGGCATAGGCCCAGGCCCCCATTGCTGGTTGGTCTTGTTACACCAGTGATTCCTTAGGCAACTGCCTAGAGCCACCTAGTGGACAGGTTATTCTATTACAGGTCATTCTATTACATTTTCTTGTCTCTTCCACACCATCTCCTGTTATTTACTGCAAGCTCCTTGAGGGCAGGAACCTATCTGCTCGTTGTTCAGGAAACTCTGTCAATCACTGTATATACACTGATGGTTTAAAAATTATAGTCATATTCAGATTCAGTATTTTCTCACAGATATTTAGCCACTGTCCTAGAAAATCTTGGAAAAGTTTGCTATGTCTTGCTAATGTCCTCAGAAATGCTTACATAGCTCTTTTCAGAATTAGAAGCTTTGCTCAGATCCTGGCCTGAAAGGAAAATAATTACATATATTCTGTTAAATGTTTTTGTACATACCTTCATTAAAGGTTTGATTTGAATTTTTCATTAAATCTGGCCCAATCTGTAATTTTGGTGATGGACAATTATATATTGAAATTTGCCACTTGACTTGGCTTATGCTTTAAAATCCAAAAGAAAATAAACCATATTTATTCATGAGTAAAATATACAACGCTTCTACAAAATACTATTGAGTTGTTGTAGAATCAGTGCTTTTTTTAAAAAAAACTGACTTATATGTATGACTTTAAGCCTGGAGTTAAATGCCATATAGTAGGCAGAATTAGTAATACAGATATGATATATAGTGGATTTTTTATTTCTATTCTGTACCCAGAAGTTAGTCTCTACTTCTCTACCCAGAAGATACCTCCGCTTTTTTTGGTTTCTTATGCCACAATCCCTCCAAATGCTAGCAACATTACTCATTTGATGACTCCAGGTTTATCATTTGGCAATTAATAGGATGGGAAAGAAGGGAGGGATTCCCTGCCACCGTAACAGTTTCATGGTTCCATAAGTCTGTAACATCATTCTGAAAAGCTGTGTCTTTTGAGTATGCAGTGTACATCTGAGGTTTGTACATATTTCATGTCCTGTGTTCCAGTATACAAACATATTCTTGTGTTTTATGGAACTTCACTGAATCTTCCAGCAGGGACCTATTCTTAAATTGTAGAAGCATTATCAGTGACACCTATAAAATATAAAAAGGCTTGCATTTATTTCATTACTTACTTTTCTGTTTTACTGGTAAAATCAAACATTGGCAGGATCTTGACTGGCATACAGTGAAAGAAATAAGGCACATAAACAGTTGCAGTAATGGTCAAAACCTGTACACCCGTATAAAAATACATAAGGTAGAAAACAGTGAACAAAAGGTTAGTTTAAAATGAGCACATTCACCCATTGAAAAGAACACATGCACATCTTACAAACATGTTCATGTTTACTAAATCTGTATCATGTAATCTTGAACTTTACATTTAATATAGTGTCAGTGTTTCAGATAGGTGTATTCCTGTCCTTAAGAAATCAAAAAATCAAAGGCAACCACCCAACACAGAACTAACTTTTTGAACTACTTCTGTATTACCCTTAGAAGTTGATGTATGCAAATGAAATGAGCTGCTTCCACACCAGAATTATTTTGCTGATGTGATTCTGTGTGAAACTGCCTGGAAATTAAAGACAGCCGAGGACAATCATTTTCTCTCCACCTGTAGCGGTCGTTTCCCATTCACACCTAAAGTGCTTTGAAGTTCCCTCTGTGTTCTCACATGATCCTAAAAATTATCCACCCACCACATTTTATTTAAATTTGAGGAGTATGGGTAATGTAGCACTACATAGATATATTATGGCATTTTAAAAAAACAACTTTTAAATAAAACTCCACCTATTTGCAGACATTACGATGATCCCCTCCCCCTCCCAAAAAGGCAGGCTGAGTTTTAAATTATCCCCGTTTCTTTTTGTTTTATTTATTTATTTATATGAGTAACACAGATAAAAACAACACCTTTAAGAACTTTTAAAAACCCTCAAATTTGCAGAGCCTCTTCTCCCCTCTGCCTAAATGGCAGAGAATTCCCTTCTATTATGCTAATTATTGCCAAGACTTGCCTTTTACAGTCAGCAACAAAGTAAAAAAGTAACTGACCAGTAACTGACTAGTTCTTTATGGAAATTCTGCAATTAATTTCTTTGTTCTGCAAACCCAAGCAACTGTTTTTGCGGATAGTGTCCCAAACTGGAAGTACTGCTTTTTTACAGGTTTAAAATAACAGGTTTTTTGGTGTTTTTTTTTAATGGAAAGAACAGGCTGCTAATGGTTAGTGCACAAGCAGAGGATGATGTCATATGGGAACATGGAAAAAAACCCATTCCAGCTGAGTGGCTGAAATGTGGAGAAATCCTTAGTGTGGAAGCAGCCATATAGGTGTGTTGTGTTCTATATAGTTAAAGGTATTTCAACTCCTTCAAAGCTAGAAATAAATAAACATTAAATTTGAGCAGTTCAGCCTCAATTAACAGCATGCAAAGTAAATTGTTTTATTGTTGTAAGTTGCCTCAAACTAGTTTGGAGAAGGCAGAGAACAAATTTCTAAATAAATTACTGTATTTATTTGAAACAAAGATGATCCCAAATACAAGATGCCCCTCCCCCTAAAAATGTTACACCAGGTTTTTACAACCACCTCATCTTTTTGATTACATACCTGAAAAAAGTTGCATTTGAGTATATATGTATATATATAAAAATCTATCAGTGCGTTTTTCTGCTGACAGGTAATCTACCAAACTACTGGACTGATTGCTGTGAAATTTTCACACAACATCGCATTCGCGTGCGGTCAGGTTTCCATACTGTTTTCGCACCTCCTGTTGTGTACACGTCACAACTGTGCCAGTTATTGTGTACATGCCTCACCTGTGACAGTTGGAACCACAGTTCTGTTCTGCAACAGCGCCATCTGCTGGCCGTCAAAGCAACACCCTCTGATACAAGGGAACCAACCATGCCTTCCTTGAAAACCACTGCCTTATGGAGTGAAAGGGATGGGGCAGGCCATCTTCACATGGCCCACCACCCTAGCGGAGGAAGGGGAAGGTGAGGGAGCATCAGTGGTGGGATCCAAAAATTTCAGTAACAGGTTCCCATGATGGTGGGATTCAAACAGTGGCGTAGCGCCAATGGGGCTGTCTGCTCATCCTTTGTTTTTCATACCCAGGTTTTCATTCTCACTGAAACTAGAGCAAATATGACTTTTGGAACATTCAACAAAATGCCATTAAATACTTACAAGAATCAGCACAGATTCTAACAGCTTGGCTGTTTTTCTGAGGCATGTTTTTGGAATCATGCAGAAGAACCACATACGTAATTTATTAATCTTGATATTCAGGAAAACAAAGAAAGCTCCTAAAAGGCCCCCAAGTATTCCAAGGAAAATGGCTGGAACAAAGGCCAATACACTCATATCCAGTAAATTCTTAACCTGAATTGAAAGAAAAAGAAACAACATGTTCTATGAATTTTGCCATTTAGTTGATACATAACAGCCACTGTGTAAGAAACAATATGAACAACAGCTTAGCAAATAAGCAGTAATTAGGTGTATAAGAAGCAGATTGCTCTTGTAATCAGGACCAGATCTACATTTGTAAAGGGGGCAAAAGTACAAATTGATGGCATGTGTGTGTGTGTGTGTGTGTTTATATATATAATATATATATATATAATATATAATATATATATATGTGTGTGTGTGTTTAAATATATAATTATATATATATATATAATGCCCCTCTTTGAACCCCTCTGCACACATAAAAACCCAACCCAAGTTTTTCAGCCCAGCCTTTTCCTTGATTTTTTTTAAAGATACAGCACATTTTGACATGGGAAAAACCAAACACATCTCATTCTCATTCTCAGCCTGATAAAGTACAGCCCAAGAAAATTACTCGATCTGGTAATTATGTTGCTAGAAGCTAAAATGGTTAAATGGAAGCTACTGTACTATAGTCACTGGAAAAGACACCCTAGTAACAACAACATTACTGAGGCAATATTGAAGACAGTAGAAAAAGAGGAAGGCCCATCATGAAATGGAATGAATGACTCAATAAAGGAAGCCACGGCCCTCAGTTTGCATGACCTGAGAAAGGCTGTTAACGAGAGCACGTTTTGGCGGTCGTTGATTAATAAATCAGAAATGACTTGATGGCACATAATGCACATGAATAGGCTCTCCATTCTTCTTGTCCTCTCACTTTCCCAAGATCTTTGTGGAAGGCCAAGCCTATCAGACAGGCACAGGTCTACCTGTGACTTTTGACAAAGCCAAGTATAACACTGCTCTGAGTTTTAAATTGGTAGGGGAGGAAGAGAAGAGCCTGTCCTCTTCTCCTCAGCCCCATTCAGCTCCAGCTGCTCCAGGGCTTGCAGTGCCTCAGCAAAGTGCAAGGCAAGGGGATGGGATGGGAAAGAGGGGCATATCAGACATTCCAAACCATGAAGGGTCAACAGCCCCCCAAACGCTTCTCCCCTTGTGAGTGTTTAGAACATGGTTTTCAGGAAATACATTTGTTTGTCAGTGCTGGCCAGCAGATGACTCCATACCATTCAATGACTGAAGCTCTATGCCAATTTTACTACAGAGCTTTATCATACATGAGCTGAGCTCTTGTTTAATTTCAAAAGATTATGAATTTCCAAACGCTGTTTAGGTGAGCAGCACAATACATGGAATCCTGTACTATAATTTTTCAGTTTGAAAACAAAATTAAGTCTTAACACAGGCAGGGATACCAACTTCAGCTTGGGAAATTCCTAGAGAATTGGGTGCAGTGTCTGTGGAGGGTGGTGTTTGAAAAAGGGGAGGAGTTTAACAGGGATATAATAGCATAAAGCCTGCCTTCTGAATGTTCCATTTCCCCCAGAGGAACTGATGTCTGTAGTCTGGCCCCACCTGGAGGCCGGCAATCCTAAATACATGGGATTTCTCCCAGACAACTGCATAACAGAATATATGAAACTTGATATCTGTGAACATGATCCATAACATTAGAAAGAGAAAAGCTGAAAAAGTGTGTTTATGTAACCCCCATGCCCAGAATGGGTTGGCCCAGAATGGGTTGACCCAGTAAGGGGGTGGAGACTCAGAGCAGCAGAAAGGCTGAAAGAGCTCTTTGCAGAAGACAAGGGTACCAGACTCGGACCTTGATTTCTATAAGCCCTTAACACCTTGTTAAGGTAATTGCAATATTATTGGGAACTACTGGGAAGGTAGTTGTTTTTGCTATGTTGTAAATGTTGAAGTTTATTGTTTCAGGGTTTTCTTTTGTGATTGTAATGGGTGAGAGTTCTCCTGGAGACCTTCATCATGTTGCAACCTGTTCATCAAGCCCTTGGAGTCTTCAGGAGCCAGCCAACTTGCAAAGAAGATTTTGGACTTGGCAATTTCAGTAGACTGTAAATAGAAGGACTTGAAACGCAACCTGAACAGGACCTTGAATTGTAACGTTAAATGTTGATGTTATATGTTATATGTAAAGAAAAGTAAACCATTTTGTTGTTTAAAAATTGTTGTTGCAACTCATTCCAAGTACTGCCCCACAGAACCCACAAGCTGAGGTTACATTTACACTTAAAACATTATGTTTCTATTGCTTCATAATTTCTACAAGAGTTCACTGTGCTGATTAAGGATATTTTATTTTATTTATTTATTTTAATCTTATATATGAGTTCCTTAAAGTCTATGAGCTTTACCTTCTAATTAAGAGAATGTTGTGAAACTTGTGTTTTGTGAGGATTGCTCCCAAGCAAATAATTGCTTTCATGATAATAAATTCAAACATCTATATTGGAGCCCAGTAGCACCTTAGAGACCAGTCAGGCTCTAAAATGCTACTGGATTTGACAGAGCTCTTCTACGGCAGACCAACAAAACTGAAATTATCGTCAGATATCTATAAAATTCTCCAGTTCAGAAAAAGCAATGAGATATTGTGCAATAAAGACCTTTTTACTACACTATGATGAGCAGGGTGAACAAAAGAAAAGAAATATTTATCTTGGAAAATAACTCACAAGCTTCTCCTGTAGAGTTTATTCACTGTAAACTCAATTGGTCGTTCCTATAAAACACAAAAGTCATATTTTCCTAGATATTTGCCTAAGCTGAAAAACTGTGGATCCCCGGTGAAAATCGTGTTGGCAGCAACTCTATCCAGAATTTCCTTAGGGAAAACAGAAGTCAACATCAAGTGTTGTTTCATGAAATGCCCTCAAAATGAGCTTGTAAAACAACTGTAAAATGTTATTTAAAGGAGCAACCATTACAATCCCCTGTATCATTTGGTAGGATAATTACAGAGACATTTATTTTTTTGCACATTGAGCAGAATCTTAAAGAAGAACCACAGATGTTTAAAACAGAAAGGAAGGACATTATACAATTTCACATTATGACAATTCATATAGGTCAAGTTAGGGCAAAATTGGTTTGAGAGAAGGGGTTTGTATCTATTGAACAGAACTCAAAACAGAATAGAACTGTGGTATCTTAAGCTTCCTGGAACATATTCCCCATGGATGTAGGCTTAAATTTATCTCTCTGCAAATGTATATTAAATATGTTTTGTAGAACTAATAGTCTAGGCCAAAAAAAATTAATGGGAACGATGCAAGAAATAAGACTGCCACCCATTAATCTAAAGATTTATGTCACCATTTTTAAAGACAAGATAGTAAGGCTTGACTTCATAGTCAAACTACATAGTAGCACCTTAGAAAGTGAACAAAAAAAGGTGTTATTTTAGCTACATTCCTGCTGAAATCTCAAACCACAGAAAGCTATTTGACTTCTTTGTTATATTTACTCTTAGCCATGGAAACAAACCAGAAATTGTGGGCATTCTTGTGTGAGAACAAGAAAGAGGTTGGTTGTTCAAGACAAAGCTGTAGAAGCAAAAACTGTACTTTTGCCCCCTTCCAAAAAATTGTAGATCTGGCCCTGATGTTTTAAATATGTTAATAGGTTCAAAGCAATATAGATGCTGCCAGGTAACACCAGGTTGTTGATAAATGTGGCACATACCCAGAATAAAATCCTTTTCTCTGCTTTGAAAAATCCAAACTGTCCCCTGTAGACAAATCCACAGAGAGAAGAGGAGAGTAAATCTGTAGTGAAAGCAGCCATCATGCAGCAGAAGAATGTTTGCCAGGCCAGTTTAATGTCCCAGAAAGAGGCCACTTCCTCCAGTGTAAATAGAAGTCCCCCCACCGGAGCATGGAATACAGAGGCAATTCCTGCTCCTGCACCAGCAGTAATGAAATTCCTCCTACGAGAGGGGGGGGGAACACTTTAGACAAAAACGACAACACAGCACAGCTTTTTCAGAGTTCTGTATAACAGTTCTGTGCTCTTTAGACATAAAGAGTTGCTATACAGTGAGCTAGGAAGAAGATTCCATTTTAGACATGTTTAAAGTCAGAATGACCCACAGAGTTAGACACTGAAGTCACTCAAAGCCAGTGGATGTAGCACTGTTCCTAGTATTCCAGTTAACCCCACCTAACAATTAACAAAAAAACAAAGCAAAACATGCTTTGAAGTTTTGTAATCTTATAAGACTCCATATAAAAACCTACAGTTTCATTTGAACACAGCAAAATGTCTGTTTTAAACAAAACGAAGCAGTGGCAGCTGATGCCCCCAACAAAAGCAGTAACTAGTCACACCTGGCTTGCCAAGCACTGCCCACTTAAAATTCCCTCCCAGGACAGGTTTGTCAAGATCATCTTTATCTTCCTGACCTGATATGAACCTGAAAGTAATATCACTTTGTACACAGTGCCAAGGGTAAGAAAAGTGTTGACTCAGGGTGATATTATAGGAGCAAGCAGACTTCTAAACTTGAGGGTGACCTTTCTCATTAAATGTATGTGTTTCTAATACTAACAATTCTTACACATTAAAATAAATACTTAAATTTAACAACAGGAACACAGATGTTTCTGTTTGCTATGAGGTAATCATTGGTTTTCCTTTCATTTCTCTGAAACCTCAACTTGGCAGCAGTCCCTCTGAAAAAGGATTACTACAGTCCTATGGAGGTATGAAAATATGTTAGGATTTTACAAGTGCCTGTTTCATTCAGTCAAGTAAGAGTTAACTGTTGAAGTCACATGACTAGAATCATATGAGCTTCTGGAAAGATCTCCCTGCTTTCTCCTTACAGCAAAAGAGGAGAGATGGACACACAGGCGCGTACAGCCTGCACCAATATTCAGACTGAGTACTTGCATAGATAGAGTAAAATCTAGCCGTTTCAGGATAACTGAAATCCCATGCTGCATCATGAGCCACACAAATAGTTTAAAAATTGCAGCAGAAATATCTACAACCTTTCTACACAGCTATATACCTCAAACTTGCATATTTTGATAAATGCACTTGATAAGTTTCCTTACTTGTCAGCTGAATTCCAAAACCTGGTCAAGGAAGGAAGATGAATTCCAAGAATTTTGGAGTGGAACTGGCTCAATCCGTATCCTATTATTGCACTGAAAAAGAAATAATTTATAAGCATTAGCAGGACATTTAACTTGCACTTTTACAACATTTTTTTTTTTTAAAAAAAGTACTCAGCACAGAGCTGTGGAGCAATTTTGATTCTTCAGATGATGAATTTACAATTTACAGACTCACAAAAATATGCCATGCATTCAGTTCAAGATACAGTTTTAAACATATTTAAAGCACCATTTGAAACTTTCTTGTACTATCTTGTGCCTCCCGTGAATGATGCACAAGATGACCAATTTTAAATCAAATAAACAGTTCAACTCATTAAGATTTTACATTAATTTTCCTGTTCCAAGAAATAAGAAAACTGACATAAGCTCCGAAATGTTCTATTAGAGACAACTTGACAAGATAAACTGTGATCCTTTTGATTAAATGCATATGAGCAAGGTTCTTATTGGCCTTTACTTGTTATTTTTTATTTTATTTTAATGGACCATTACAGCAGCAAACTTTTTTTAATAGACCAAACCAGTTTAAAGTTTTATTTTTCTGACCTTTTCCACTGAGTCATTGAAGTATTTTACCCAAAACAATCTCTCTTATAAATTCACAATCGTGAGAGAAAACAGCTAGATGAGTTAGCTGTTCTTGTGCCATAGTGGAATATCTGTAGTTTTTGATGCATCATAGATTTTTATTATGAATTTGCTGAAATTTACTTCAGTTTCTGAAATCATGATTGACAGTGAGCAAAAAATCCATAGGATTATATGAATATCACTGACCAGTAGTTGAGGGGTAGTGTTTTTTAATCACATTTAATAGCTTCTTCTCAAAAAGAAAACATATCAATGTGATCTTAAGCAGAATTATAATTTTTTTAACAGTCATTCAAGTCAATGGTCTTAGAAGAATGTAACTTATGCATACATAACAATTATCAACCAATTCAGGCTAATAGTAAGCTGGGGATTTTTTGAGTGTTTTAATTGGGAATATGGAGGATCAGACAGAATCTCTGTTTGAGGGCCCTTGATGGTTCTTAGCAGTCCCAGATTAAGCAGGATATGTATGAGGGATGAATTCCAATCTGAGATTGCCAGTTTGAGGACCACTGTAGGTTCAAGTATTGATATTTATTTTAAAAACTGAAATAATTTTTAGAACATATATTTTAGAACATCTCCCCATGTAAAATGATTCAGAAAAGAAGAAAAAGATTTTATGTTGTTGCAGACAGAGGACAGGAAGTAATAACCATCAAAACATAAAGGCTTAAACAAATAAAATTCAGAAGGAAATGCTGTGGTTGTACAACCCATAGGAATGTTTCCAGCACAAGCCACTTTGAAATGAGTGACACATGACTGGGCTCTGGCACAATTCCTATAATTTTAGTAGTATTTGCAGTAAAGACAAATTTCAGGCCCAAGATCAGCTTTTCTAAAAAGTCCCAGATATTGTTGTTTACTCCCATATATACTTTTGATATGTAATAGGTAAGGACATCTTAAGGATAATTTACGCCATTATGAACATCACTCAAGACAATTTACATCTGAGGCTTCTAAAATATTTGTCCCTTACCCCAAGTGAATCATGGGACCTTCTGGTCCACAGAAGAGTCCAGAAGCTACAGCCAGAACACAAGAAACAAATGTTCCTCCAAAAGTCTTGATATTAAAAATATGCTGAATAGAAGCACCATTTAAAAAACCAATGACTTCTGGAAGCCCACTTGGTACACCTGTTGGACAGAAGAACTGCAAAAAGAAAAAAAATAACAGTGCTTTAACAATCACATAACAACAATGACTGACTGCATAGTAGTCAAACTTTTAGTACTTTCTAATCAAAACTATAAACTAAAGTGGAATTTTCAGTAAAGAGAAACTTTAAGTGGAACGTACTCAAGATCAACTAAGAAATGTCTAAAGAACCTTGAAGAATGTAGCTTAGAAGTCTACATCTTATTTCATTTGATGCAGCATGAGATCCAAAGATATAGGTAAGTGGGGGTTCTCGGGTTCAACCCCCCCCATTACATGTCCAAAGCTCCACCCCGCATTTTGTGGATTTTTGTATTGTTTAGAGCTTTTTTATTTTGGCCTGTAGGGGGCGGAGTTTTTAGGCTAGCAGCACCAAAATTTCAGGGACTTGTTGGGAGACTCTCCTGATGATACCACCTAGGTTTGGTGAGGTTTGATTGAGGGGGTCCAAAGTTATGGACTCCCAAAGGGGTGCCCCCATCCCCCACTGTTTCTAATGAGAGCTAATATAGAAGATGGGGGCTACACATTTGATGGTCCATAACTTTGGACCCCCTGAACCAAACTTCACAAAACCTGGGTGGTATCATCAGGAGAGTATCCTAAAGATACTCTGAAAGTTAGGTCGGCTAACTTAACAATTGAACCCCTGATAGCAGGCACCCCCCCCCCCAAGTTTCCCAGATTCTCCATCCAAAAACGGCATCACTTTCAATGTTGTTTTAACTGGGTACTCCAGATTCTCCCTTTAAGGTGGATTTAAAATGAGAATCTGGGCTAGTTTAAACACCATTGAAAGTGATGCTGTTTGGGGGTGGATTCCAGCATCACAGCAGCTGCCCATGGGAGGGGGCACAAAACTCCGATTTTGCACTGGGCTCCATTTTCCCTAGCTATGTCTTTACCTGGAGGGGAGGGCATAAGGGACTGCTGGCTGCCAGCCAGAGGGGGGACGGGACGGGGTGGGGTGGGGGGGCAGGGGAATCTGCCATCCCTGGCCTCGGAGAGCTGCTTTTATAAGCACTGCAGCTGGGGGTGGGGCTTGAGAGGCATGGCCATGCCCCCAGTGGTGGGTGGGGGTGTGGCCCCAAACCCTGAACCCCCATAAAAAAATCTATACCTACATCACTGATGAGATCAAATAACAATTTAAAGTCTTAACAAACAATTGTCTGTATTATTAGTAGTAGACAGCTTTTCAACATGACTATTCAGATTTTTTTAATCAGTTTCAATAGGGATCAATATAGTCAAGCTAACAAAAAGAAAAAAATCAAAGCAAAAATAAGGAAATTTTCATTGAAACAAAAGCATCTTCACCTATCTAGGAAAAAATCCAAGGAATAACACATATAGCCCCGAAGAATTCCATATGCTTTTAATTTAGAAATATTTGATCTGCTAAAGGATTCCATGTTAATTCTTCAGTTATGCTGGTTTGGGGCAAGAATGCCATTCTTTTGAATCTTTGATGTTTCATCTTTGATGTTACTGAGATCTACAGAACATAATAATTAGTTTTCATTCTCTTTAACCATCAGCATAACCTTCCATCTTCCACAACCTGTTATTACAATAGCTGAGCACGTAGCAAAGTTTAGTCCTTACCACAACAAGTCCTGATGATACAATGATCATAGCCAGTCCAGTTCCAAGTATGCAGATCCAGGTCATATGAAAATTGTCTTTCTGTTGGTTTGACAAATAAATCAATATTGGGAGAAATGGCATAAAATCACGGATGTAGGTATAGATTTTTTATGCGGGGTTCGGGAGGGCAGGGTCACACCCCAACCTGCTCCTGTGGGTGTGGCCATGCCTCCCCAAGCCCCAGCCCAGATCTCAGCGTTTATAAAAGCAGCTCTCCAAGGCCGAGGATGGCAGACTCCCCTACCACACCCTCCCCCACCCCCACCCCAACCAGCTGGGCTCCCAGCCGGCAGCACCTTTAAGAACATAAGAACATACGAACAAGCCAGCTGGATCAGACCAGAGTCCATCTAGTCCAGCTTTCTGCTACTCGCAGTGACCCACCAGGTGCCTTTGGGAGCTCACATGCAGGATGTGAACGCAATGGCCTTCTGCGGCTGTTGCTCCCAAGCACCTGGACTGTTAAGGCATTTGCAATCTCAGATCAAGAGGATCAAGATTGGTAGCCATAAATCGACTTCTCCTCCATAAATCTGTCCAAGCCCCTTTTAAAGCTATCATGGTTAGTGGCCATCACCACCTCCTGTGGCAGCATATTCCAAACACCAATCACACGTTGCGTGAAGAAGTGTTTCCTTTTATTAGTCCTAATTCTTCCCCCCAGCATTTTCAATGAATGCCCCCTGGTTCTAGTATTGTGAGAAAGAGAGAAAAATTTCTCTCTGTCAACATTTTCTACCCCATACAATTTTTTTTTATAGACTTCCAATCATATCCCTCTAGACGCCTTCCTCTCCAAGCTAAAGAGTCCCAAACGCTGCAGCTCCTCATAAGGAAGGTGGCTCCAGTCCCTCAATCATCCTCGCTAGTTCTCTCTGCACTTTTTCTATCTCTTCAATATCCTTTTTTTGAGGATGGGCTAATTAGAATCCTCGAACATTAGCCAGTACTCCGGCGCGGTCGCGACTAATGGCTTTATATATGGGCATGATAATCTTTGCAGTTTTTTTATTCCTAATTCCTTTCCTAATCATCCCCAACACATGAGTTTGCCTTTTTTCACAGCTGTTATGCATTGAGCTGACATTCCTAATGAACTATCAACTAAGACGCCCCAAATCCCTTTCCTGGTCTCAGACTGATAGCACTGACCCCTGTAGCGCAGTATGTGAAGTTTGGATTTTTGCCCCTATGTGCACTCCTACCTCTTACATTTTGCTACATTGAACCTGCATTTTGCCATTTCTTTAGCCCACTCCACTAATTTATCAAGGTCCGCTTTGGAGCTCTTCAACTTCCTTTATGTTCTCACCCACACTATATATACAATTTGGTATCATCTGCAAACTCCTACACCACGCTTACCCACCCCTACTTCCAGGTCATTTATGAATAGGTTAAAGAGCTAACTGGTCCCAAAACGGATCCTGTGGGGACAATTCACTCCTACATCTCTCCATTGTGAGAATTTTACTTACACCCACTCTTTGCTTCCTGTTTCTCAACCAGTTTCTAATCCATAGGAGGACTTCTCCTCTTATTCTTCTTTTATTCCTTCCCTTAAGAACATAAGAACATACGGTAATCGCTTCAGCTGGACTCTCAGACCAGAGTCCATCTAGTCCAGCTTCTGCTACTCTCAGAGTGACTCCACCACAGCCTTTTGGGAGCTCACATGCAGGATGTGAACTAATGGCCTTCTTCATGGCTGTTGCTCCCAAGCACCTGGACTGTTAAGGCATTTGCAATCTCAGATCAAGAGGACTCAAGATTGGTAGGCCATAAATCCACTTCTCCTCCATAAATCTGTCCAAGCCCCCTTTAAAGCTATCCAGGTTATGGCCATCACCACCTCCTGTGGCAGCATATTCCAAACACCAATCACACGCTATGAAGAAGTGTTTCTATTAGTCCTAATTCTTCCCCTACTAACGAATGCCCCCCTTGTTCTAGTACAGGAGAAAGAGAGAAAAATTTCTCTCTGTCAACATTTTCTACCCCATGCATAATTTTATAGACTTCCAATCATATCCCTCTAGACGTCTCCCTCTCCAAGCTAAAGAGTCCCAAACGCTGCAGCCTCCTCTCCTCATAAGGAAGGTGGCTCCAGTCCCTCAATCATCCTCGCAAGTTGCCCTTCTCTGCACTTTTTCTATCTCTTCATCATCCTTTTGAGGATGTATTTACCAGAATCCTCGAACATTAGCCAGTACCTAAGTGGCACACGACTAATGGCTTTACATAAGGGCATGACAATCTTTGCAGTGTTATTCTCAATTTCTTTCCTAATTATCCCCAACATATGAGTTTGCCTTTTTCACAGCTGCCATGCATTGAGTTGACATTCCCACGGAACTATCAACTAAGACGCCCAAATCCCTTTCCTGGTCTGTGACTGATAGCACTGGACCCTCTCAGTATGTGAAGTTTGGATTTTTGTCCCTATGTGTACTCCTACCTCTTACATTTTGCTACATTGAACCTGCATTTTGCCATTTCTTTAGCCCACTCCACCCACTTATCAAGGTCCGCTTTGGAGCTCTTCGCATCCTTTATGTTCTCACCCACACTATATAATTTGGTATCATCTGCAAACTTGGCCACCACGCTACCCACCCCTACTTCCAGGTCATTTATGAATAGGTTAAAGAGCACTGGTCCCAAAACGGATCCTTGGGGGACACCACTCCTTACATCTCTCCATTGTGAGAATTTCCCATTTACACCCACTCTTTGCTTCCTGTTTCTCAACCAGTTTTTAATCCATAGGAGGACTTCCCCTCTTATTCCTTCTTTTATTCCTTCCCCTTTTACCCTCCCCTCTGGGCAGAGGCACAAAAATACACGAAAAATACCAAAAAACCCCCACAAATGGGGGAAGAGCTTCGGACATGTAATGGGGGGGGGGGTTTGAACCCGAGAATCTCCCCTTATCTATGACCTTGAGCAAGCCCAAGCCCCTGCCATTACCTTAACCCAAAATTGTAACCAAAACCTAAAACTGACCATAGCCCTCGGACTGCACCCTAGAACTCAATGTAACAGTAAAGCAAGCCCGAGCCCCTGCCCTTGCCTTAACTCTAACCCCAATGTATTATTTTTAATTAATTCATTCAGTCATAAATTGTTCCCAAAATTATAACAAAAAACGGAAACCTAAAACTGAACACAGCCCTATTCTCGGAAGCCGTCCTAGAACTCAACGTAACACTAAAGCAAGCCTGAGCCCCTGCCCTTGTCTTAACCCTAACCCTTATTATTTTTATTCAATTTATTCAGTCATACATTGTTCCCAAAATTGTAACAAAAAACCAAAACCTAAAACTGACCATGGTCCTATTCTCGGACTGTGCCCTGGAACTCATTGTAACACTAAGGCAAGCCCAAGCACCTGCCCTTGCCTTAAGCCTAATTTATTATTTTTATTTAATTTAATCAGTCATAAATTGTTTCCAAAATTGTAACAAAACTCCAAAACCTAAAACTGACCATAGCCATACTCTGCCCCCTAGAACTCAACGTAACACTACGGCAAGCTCAGGGACATAGGTATAGATTTTTTATGGGGGGGTTCAGTGGGCAGGGTTATGCCCCCACCCGCCCGTGGGGGTGTGGCCATGCCTTCCCAAGCCCAGCCCCTGACTCCTCGAAGTAAGATAGTTTATAAAAGAAGCTCTCCAAGGCTGGGGATGGCAGACTCTCCTGCACGCTCTCCCCCGCCCCCCCCCACCAGCTGGGGTCCCAGCCAGCAGCCCCTTCTGCCCTCCCCTCTGGGCAGAGGCATAGCTAGAAAAAATGGAGCCCAGTGCAAAATCGGAGTTTTGCACCACCCGTCCATTAGCAACCACTGTGATGCTGGAATCCACCCCTAAACAGCATCAATTTCAAGGTGTTTAAACTAGAGAGCTCAAATTCTCCTTTTACTGCCCCCCACTGAGATCCTGCCGATTTCCATTTCCATCTTTGTCACCTTGGTTGGGCCTGCTGTGATTCCATCTGGGCCCACCTGTTCCTCCCTCCTTTTTCTTTCTTTTTTTTCTTTCTTTTTTTCCTTGCTTTTAGCCTTTATACATGTACTTCTGTTTGAACCACATTGTTTTAAGCTGTTTGAATTCTTGGATTGTTTAAATTATATGTAATTAAGCTGCCGAGTTTTAATGTTTAATATACATATTATGTTATTGAGTTGCTGTTGATAACAGCCATGTTGTTGAGCCGCCTCGAGCCCTTCGGGGAAGAGGTGGCCTAGAAATCTAAAATATAAATAAATAAATAAATAAATAAATAAATAAATAAATAAATAAATAAATAAATAAATAAATAAATAAATCCACCTTAAAGGGAGAATCTGGAGTCCACAGTTGAAATAACATTGAAACAGCATCACTTTCAATGTTTTAACTGGGAACTTCAGATTCTCCCTTTAAATTCATGCTGAAGGGGTTGGATTTAAAAGGAGAATCTGGGGAAATTTGGGGGGTGCCTGCTGTCAGCTGCCATGCTGGCAGGGGCTGATGGGAATTGTAGTCCATGAACATCTGGAGAGCCGCAGGTTGCAGACCCCTGTTCAACTAAAAACTGCGCCCCCCGCAGGCCAAAACCCAAAAATACACAAAAACCAAAAAACCCACAAACGGGGGGCGGAGCTTTGTACATGTAATGGGGGGGTTGAACCCGAGAAACACCCCCCCTTACCTACGTCCTTGCATAAAATACTGGTGTGTTCTCTTCTCAGACAAATTCCATTGTCTTGTTGAATCTGAAGCTTCAGATTCAGGACCAGTCCACTTACTACCTTTAATAAACAGAAGAACCTGGAAGTAACTGTCTCACACTAGCTTCTACTCATCACTGCCATGATGTACAATGTGGATGATCATATAGATCCTCTGCTTGAAATCAGTAGTTTCTGTACCACTTCCAGTTGCTTCTAGGAGTGTATAATCCTGTTGAAGATATTTCATACCATATGACAAAACAACAGAACTGCCAGCACAATGAGAACATTTATCGAATTAGAAGGAGAAACTTCACAGAGGCTATCCAGCTTCTGCCACGTGATTAAATATGGATCTGCCCTCAAACATAGGGGTCTGGTTCATGCACTGCTGTATGATGGCCATTGAAAATAGAACCTCATGGAGGCTGCTCTGCATGACAAAGCAGTACACTATTTAGATGTGGTTCATTTCACTATCTCCACCAAAAAGACAGATCAAGGAGGCAACGATAACTAAATCAATGGGAAACTCCATATCCAGACAACACAAATTTCTAATTACTACTGTCAAAAGGCAAGAGGTTGGCCAGTACGTGAAAGAAGATGCCGGATTAGACAAACCACTAGTCTAATCTAGCTGGGTTCTTCTGATGTTCATGTGGCAATCTTGCAGATTAAGAACATGCTGATCTGAATGATAAAAACGATATTCAGCAGTCAATCCATATATGAACTGCAAGTGCTTTGGAATTAGCTGCAAATGCAGTGCTCAATTCAGATTAGGATCACAAAATGGATTGAAAGAGGTTCCAGCTTTTCCTATGTACCTTAATGCTGACTTGAAACAGCCCTGAAGAGCTATGTGGCCCATTGGAAAAATTCATGTGTGTCCCACTGGGCATTTTTATGTGCATTATTCTGCTCTTACTGTTTTCTACTTTTGCAGTTCCATTTTAGCTTTTGTAATTCCATTTTTCTACTTTTATAATTTCATTTTAGCTTTGTCAGATATATTTTGCATTATTCCTAATTTTTGTAATCCTGATTCTATGGCATTGTTTAATAGCTCTTTAATGCTATTTGATTACATTGTTTTACACCATATAATCCACCTTGAAAGAGCCTTGCAGTGCAAAGTGGTAAGCTGCAGTACTGCAGTCCAAGACCTAAGTTCTAGCCCAAGACCTAAGTTCTATCCTGACACGTTTGTTTCAGGTAGGCGGCTCAAGGTTGACTGAGCCTTCTATCCTTCTGAGGTCAGTAAAATGTTTTGGAAGTGAAGGGCTTTACACTGTCTCCTGTCTCAATGACAGAGGGGGTCAGATAGCCAGAGGGGGTCAAGACTCTGCACAACTTTTCTCTACTGCTCTGACTCTGTTCCTTTGATGTATAGATTCCTTCGCTAAGGAACTTCTTTCCTTCCTACTTTCCACTCTCCACCACCCACACACCCTATGTAGTTAGCATCCCTTACCATTCAGCTAGATAGATTAGACTAGAAAACCTCTATCTCCATCCAGAATGGAGTTCACTAATAAAGAAGAAGAGTTTGGTTTTATATCCCACCTTTCTCTCCTGTAAGGAGACACAAGGTGGCTTACAAGCTCCTTTCCCTTCCTTTCCCCAGAACAGACACCTTGTGAGGTAGGTGGAGCTGAGAGAGTTCCAAAGAACTGCGACTAGTCCAAGGTCACCCAGCACGAATGTAGAAGTGTGGAAACACATTTGATTCACCAGATAAGCTTCTGCCACTCAGGTGGAGGAGTGCGGAATCAAACCCGGTTCTCCAGATTAGAATCCACCTGCTCTTAACCACTACACCACCCTCTCTCCTTACAAAGAACTTTTATTTTAATTTGCTACATGACTGTCTTAATTATGTTCTAAGCTGTCAACCTTGTATCAACCTTGTCAACCTTGTATTAACCTTGGAGATTGTCAAGCTGTCAACCTTGGGGATTGTCAAGCCCTTTGGGGATGGGGCGGTATAAAAATCAAATAAATAAATAAATAAAACCTTGTATCAACCTTGGAGCAGCAGTGTTGTAGGAGGTTAAGAGCTCGTGTATCAAATCTGGAGGAACCGGGTTTGATTCCCGAAACTCTGTCAGCTCTTTGAGCTTCAATGTGGGAGGCTTATCTTGGGAATTCAGATTAGCCTGTACACGCCCACACATGCCAGCTGGGTGACCTTGGGCTAGTCACAGCTTCTCGGAGCTCTCTCAGCCCCACCTACCTCACAGGGTGTTTGTTGTGAGGGAGGAAGGGCAAGGAGATTATAAACCCCTTTGAGTCTCCTGCAGGAGAGAAAGGGGAGATATAAATCCAAACTCCTCTTCCTCCTCCTCCTCCTCCTCCTCTTCTTCTTCTTCTTCTTCTTCTTCTTCTTCTTCTTCTGCAGGGCCCCGCCCCCTCCCCCGCACTCCACTTACTTTTGGTGCCACAGTGGTCTGGGGCAGCCTGGCAGGGCCTGGCCTCCTTCCCTCCTTGGCCTGGCCCTTCCCCAACAGACTGCTCTTTCAGCCAGCAGAGGGAGCAGTCCCGAACAGATTACTCTTTCAGTCGGCTCTGCCGGGAGCAGTCTGTTGGGGTGGGGCCAGGCGAGGCAGGAAGGGGGAGGGGTTTGGGGGCGATTGTGCACCCCCCACATGACTTAACTGTGGGGCGCCTGGGTCAATTGTCCCTGGATGTTCCCGTTATAGCTTCGCCACTGGATCCCATGCATACCAGTAAATGAATAGTTCAACAGTACTTTTGTTCAGTGTTGGTAGAGAAAGAGACTCAGGAACAAATAGCTTAATGCTAAAGGTTGTCAAGTGTTGATTTATGTTTAGTACCACTCAAAGGTACATGAGGTACATGAAATAGAAGGTTATTCATTATTTTCTTCCATTTTACCTGAATATAGTTTTCCACCAGTTCCCATTTCAGATTGATGAGATAATCAATTGTTTGATGGATCAGGAAACCCAGTGTTCCCACTATGATTCCAATAAGTCCCATCAACAACCACCGATCCCAGTCCATTCTAAAGATTAAAAAACAAATTAAAACTCAGAATTGTGTATCAGTTGCAGTAATCTCGGAAGTATTTTGGTTAAGGAATCTCAAAAGCTGAGTGAGTGTATCAGTACATCTAGCATCTACTTTAGTATTCTTCAGCTTCCATTTGAAACATACAACTATATTTTTTTAGACATTATGGGTAGGGGAGAAACATCTAATGCACATATGTTTTTCAGCTCGGCTGCTTGGATCAATACGACCGCTGATCAAGAAACTTCTAAACTTCACCAATCTCTTCAGCTTCACTTCCCTCATGAGGTACAACATACTCCATCTTCCTCTCATTCCCTATGCACGTACGACACAGTCAGGAAGTGGGTTCTTTAGAAACAATTTGCAGTACTAGCAGCAAAGAAAACAAACCAGAAAGCCTCATCCCCAAATAATAACAGGTTACATCCATTATTTTTGAATCTATTCTATTTTTGTCCTTTGGATGGGTGCCCATTTTCAGTGAAGGAAAAAAAATCATTTTATTTCTGCCCCTTTGCACAAACCTGCTTTTTTTTCAATGCAAACATGCAGATTAAAAAAAATCTGGTTTTCCTGCGTTCTGATTGGCTGTTCCATCACCACAGTCCCCTTTCTGCCTGCTCCCACTTTCTGCTAAGGGAACAATTCCGATTGGTGGAGAATCTACAGTAACCACAGGAGCTGAAGCAGGACCTTTCTCTCCCATTTCTACAGATGGGGGAGGGGAGAGAGTTTATGGCTTTGAAACCAGAACACATGTAAACATGAAGCATGCAACCACCTTAATGTTGTGATATACAAAATAATAAATTATGTCCAAAAAGGGAGAAAAGCAATACGTCCCATCCACATCCAAAGGTGTGTATCTGCCTAGCTACCTGCTCTGAGCACCCAAAAAACAGAAAGAGAAGGAAACAGCTTATTGTGAATCCGTTGCTGTACACATTTTGGTGAAATGGCGCTCACAGTCGCTGCCAAGGGGAGAAAATGTGCTTGGGGCACATTTCTGAAATGGTGGGCTATCGCACTGGTCAGCAGCTCAGCAGAAATGAAACTGGCATGATGTAAGGTGGAAGAACAGGCAGTGGGGCAGGAAAAATTAAGTGGTTGGACACCCATGCAGTTCCCTTGGTAGCAGGTTCAACCAGGGATTTTTCAAAAAGATTGCAATTTTAGCGTTTTTTGAAAAAAAAAAACAGGTTGAGGAAAATATAATGGGTCAATCCTGCTTTGTGGAAGGGACCCATGCAAAGTTATTCCTCAGGCTGGGATATTTCCCTTTTTTAATCCATTATATTTCTACCATGCAGAATCCACCACAGTACACAACTCCAGTTAGTTAACTTTCTTCCTTGCCATACTTTTTGTAGCATAGCTTAAAAGTTGTTCTAATGTAGGCATTTATAAATTTCTTCCTTTGGCATATAATTCCAGAGGGGCTGCAATGTTAGTCTGTAACAGCAAAATACAACAGCAGTGCAATGAACACAGTTTATTCCAGATGATCTTGTCTGATGGTAATGAAAGATTATGCCACTGGACTGTTATTTTATTTTCCCTTTGGAATGGGTCACTTTCTTGCATGTCCTAACTGTCTATTTTCTCGGAAAGATTAGTGCACTGTTTACTGCTTTTCACCAGTAGGTGGCATCAAAGGATTTTTGCTTTAATCTATTTGAATGCAACTTAAAGTGGATAGCAAGAATAGGAAGGTATTTTAAACCTGTGAACGGCACAGCAACTCATCGAAAAATGACACTGAAGACTGGTCGACAAGACCATTTTGCTTACAATGCAAAGGTTCAAGCCATCCAGCCACCCAGCCACCCACACAAACATAGATAATTTCTCTTTACGATCACAGCAACATCATCACCAATAGGCATTTTGGAGGTTTTGGCACAAAGATTGCCTACCCTATTCTTCAGTGTACTTTCCCCTCTGTTAAGAATAGGCACCAGCTAAACTGTCTTCTGCATTTTCTAGGGATTCAACTGAAAAGGGGAAAAATTGTCCTTTCTTATCTGTAAACAGACAGGCTGGAAGAATTTAAATTATTACAAAAATGCTTGCTTTGCTTAAAGTTTTAATAGTTTAAATGACACTTTTTCCAAAATATTTATCCAGGATGGTGGAGTAAGCATTTTGCAAGATAAATGAACAGGGTAAACCTAGCACAATGTAAATCAGACACTGGCCAGTGCCACAATGTTATAAAGAAGAAATCTTTCTCCAATTATCCCTGGCCCCCCTCCCTGCCCCAAACAAACAAACACACACACACACACACACACACACACACACACACACAGATTTCCAACTACTTACTAGTAGTATTTTAGTAATATTTTTCAGCGCAAATATTAAAGATATTACCTGTATGTTTGGCCCTGCAACCACTTCTTGTAAACTTTGCTATGTGAAGTCAAATAATCCAGACTCTCATGGATGGACAGACGTTCTCTTTCCTTTTCTCGGACTCTGGTTCTTCTGAAGCAACGTCTGTTATTGCTGGCATTGCATCCAGGATCTAAAGACTCAATCAAATCTGGTCTCTCCTCTGCCAGCAACAACTGCTCACTGTCATCATCTGCACACCTCTTACAAGAAAGGACAGAGGGCATTTTACTGAACAGCAAAAAGGTTCAGACCTAAATATCTGATCCAGGCTCCTGACTGAGGGAAAGCCAAGGCAGTAGATTCTACCCATGTAATAAGGATTTGCTGTCTTATGTTGTGGGTTGGGTTGTTGCAACAGCACACAGAACCAGTGTGTTTGTGTTATTCATAGTCTGTCAGAACCAGATCTTGTTTTATGAGTGACTTTCCCACCAGAAAGGTATGACAGGCAATTAAATGAAAGCCACCACTTTGCTTAACAAGGCAGAGAATGTGAACTCACAAATAGGTTTAAAGCCAAGCATATTTACAATAGACTGGACTCATTAAAAATATTAATAATAATTTAACGTAAAATGTACTTTTAAAGTTATTTTATTTTAAAAATAAACTTAAAATTAAACATAATCATAGTGAAGCTTGCGTAAATCTATATCATTCGATTTAATAGCATCTTAAATTCTAACAATAGTTTCTAAGAATCAAGAAATTATTATACAATCTTTACCATGGTTTATCCTTATTCACATCATTCTTATACATTCTAATTATACAAGTTATTAATTTATATAACTATCCAAGTCTTTAATTAGTATAATCCACAAAAACTTGCCATCTTCTTTCATACTCTGTAGAGGATCTACTGTTCACCAAGGATGTTAGCTTTGCCATTGTTGAGTATATCATTAACTTGTTCATCCATTCCAGAAGGTCTGGGTGATGGTCCGCTTTCCATGTTGTTGCAACTGTATAAAGTGTACTTTAGAAATATCAAACAAAACACAATTGTCTTAGCAATTCTCCAGCATTCAAAGTGGAATGATATTATTGGGAGTTGTTGGTTTTACAGGCCACCTACCTTACCCATAAATGTCACAAATTCAATATTATGTACAGCTGCTTAGATTTTTTTAATTAACTAGTGATTCATGGGTGGGTTTGGGGGAGAGAGTCAGCCACTTCTTGTGTTTAAATTTATTTATTTATTTATATCATTTATACCGCACATTCTCCCAAGTAGGGATCCAAAGTGATTTACCTCATTCTCCTCTCCTTCATTTTATTCTCACAAGAACCCTGTGAGGTAGGTTAGGTTAAGAGTATATGACTGGCCCAAGCAAGCTTCACCCAGAAAGCTTCCACAGCAGAGTGGTAGGATTGCCAGACTTCACATAGTTATAGTGAAGTTGTGTAAAAAAAGGCACCTGAATAGAATTGTCTCATAAATCACCTTTATGTGCTCACTTCAGCAGCACATATACTAAAATTGGAATGATACAGAGAAGATTAACATAAACCTTTATGTATGTGTGTTTTGTTTCTTGGAGGAAATGAATTTTTCAACCATCAACTAAAAACCTTCAGCATACATAGCCTTTCCATGAAATCTCTCTAAATCAGTTCCCACCTTACAAGGAGCATACTACGAGGAGTGTATCTTAAAATTAGGTTTGCTTTCAATTTATTGAACTGGTGTAGCACTCCTGGGTGCCAACGCAAGCTGGTTATGTCAGTGTTTCATCTGAAGGCTTATTCAAGGGACCATCTTAAATAAATCAGAAAATAAATTGATAGCTTTCTAAAGCTTACAAAACTTATACATAAAAAATACACATACACTCAAAATGAAAATGTATATTGCACACATAGAAAGGAGTCCACACTTAATATTCTACCTCAGTATCTCGTATTCAGAATGTTTAAACTTTATCTGGGAACAGCAATTACAATTTATATTAGTAAAACTATTCAAGTCAAGTTCAATTGAAGTAACACAGTTTTTCAGGGTCTTAAATTACCTACCAATTGGTTACTTGCCAATATAATTCCTTTTTAGGAATAATAATAAATACTCTGAAAAATTAATTCTCTTAGAGTACATACAGAAAACATTAATAGATTAATAACAAGATTATAGACAAATTAGTATACTATCCATCATACTTCATCTGGGAATCAACGAGTTTGAGACACCAGTCTTCTGTTGCCAAGATTCCTCAAAGAGGGTATGCTTGAGCTTACACAAAGCATGAAAGATCAAGTGAGTTTAACTTCTGGGGGCTACTGAGTTTAGCATGTAGGTGCCTCCATTTCATTATAATTAGCAGCTCGCAGGTTGTGCTACTCCTATTTTTTTGTGTGTTTGTCAGACTCCAAGCTAGAGATCTCCCACTATTACAACTGATCTCCAGGAAACAGAGATCAGTTCACCAGGAGAAAATGGCTGCTTTGTAAGGTAGCCTTTATGGCATTAAACCCCATTGAAATCCCTCCCTTCCCCAAACCCCACTCTCCTCAGGAACCACCCCCAAAATCTCCAGGAATTTCTCAAACCAGAGCTGGCAACCCTACAGAATGAAGACTTGAACTGGGGTGTACCAGATCCAGCATTCAAACCACTACACCACACTGGCTGTGTAAGAATACCTTTTACTCTAATGAGAGCTTTCAGTGTCTCTGCATTATATTATAGATGTTTACTGTAAACTGAAAATAGCAATGCTGTGTGTTTACATATGAGACTTTGATGGTCAATGACTTCAAAACAGCACAAGTCCTGCTGCGTTCTAGGAGCTTGGCTGTTTATTATACAGCAAAGCAACAATGGAAGAGTCCTACAACCCTTCATGTTGGTTTAGTGTTGTCATCCCTTTACATAGGAGTGCATATCTTTGACTAAATGAGAGACCCTGGATCACTTAGTGGTCCTAATATATAAGGGATGGTATCATTTACTAGTTCATTTGCTTCATGTACAGTGTTTGGATTATTGTGGGGGAATAGAAAAGGTGGACTTAAACATGCTTTTGCGTACCACTCATCCTTTCTCAGAAGACTCTAAATATGTGCATGGCTGTACATATTGTGCACGTATCCAAATGGTTCAATTTCATTATTCTAAAGATTTTTATTCAAAAGGCAAGTTCTACAATGCCTTCAGGGACAAGCTGGATAATTAGAACCTATTGAAATTATGAAAAGCCTCTTAATGCCTGCACAATGTAGGGCAGAAATTGTTTTTCATTACATTAGGTGCCCTGGGAACATTCACTCTAAGAAAGAGGAGGGAGGGAGGGAGGGAGGCAGAGCAGAACAGTAAGGAGCATGCAAAAGCCTAATTTCAGCACATCTGAGTAGAAAAGGGATTGCCAGATGGTAGGTAATGACAAAACGGATGTGAACACCCACCCACCCCCCCACCCCCGACATCACATCCATTTATACTACAGGTTTCATTTGCTACACACATACATAGAATCTTCAGTTCTGTGCATCAAACAAAAGATTCTATAATGGAATCTTAGACATGATGTTCAGAGTCACAAAAATTTAACTTGCAGTACAGAATGGAAGCACTGACCCATGAACATTTTGCTCTTTATTCACAATGCCTAATGTAACTTTTATTTTCATTAAACCTTCTTTGTCCTGCAGATCCTCAGTCACATAAAGTCTTCTTCCATCATGTCCAGGTTGTTGAATAAATTCAGCTTGGATCTTCCAGGTAAATATTTACATTTTCTGTATTGTGTCACTACAGCAATAATGACCATATTCCATTGGCATTTGAATTTAGGACAGCAATTGAACTAACTTGTCACTATAAGTTCAGCCTCAAAACCTAGTGTTGGCATTGCACTGCTCAGTAGCAAAGGGAAATGTTCTTGTAATTGCTGCCAACAGCATGTAAGTGTAGGGGGTGCTGCCACACTAATTTACTATAATTGATGGAAGCCATTCTAGTGAGTTGATCTCAGGATTAGTTGTTGGTGCAGCAAATATCCTGAGCTCCTTTCAAACTGGTTGGTAGATGCACCGTACTAGCCATACTGTACTCTTTTCCACTGAAAGATTAAAGTAAAGTTCTACATTGGACTTTCTTTGTTGCAGAATGCTCTGCTTGGGTCCTAGTGCCTACCTAGTTCTGCTTTCTGCCCCTCCCCCCAGTTTGCCTTTTGCCATCCCTCCTTCTCCTTTAAGAGGCTGGGTTTAAGGTGTCACCTGGCTCTGCCATGGTGTGGGGCTGGCTGTGGACGAATTCAGCCGTCTTTGTATGTTTGTGTATGCTTGTGTATACCCTCTAGTCCTCCTGCTCCTGCTGCCAGACAAACCTCACTGCTGCCACCACCTCTTGCCTTGTTGGCAAGGCGACCTGAAGATTCCTCCCCTGGTGAGTTCCTGCTACTCCTGCCCATCAAGCCATGTTAAATATGCTGAATATACAATAATGGTTTTGGCAAAGGCAGCGCTTTAAAATGAATAATTCTTATATTTATTTCTAATGCAGAAGCATACGATTTCTTCTCCTGCCGCATCATAACTGACTGCACTTTAACCTTTCAGTGGAAAAGAGTGTGCCTGCTCTTTGGGCCTTATTAACAGATGGGCTCAATGGCAAACCAGGTTGTTCTGGAGGGGAAATGCACGGAATGGAGTCTGCAGCAAGGTGGGTATGTGAATGACACTGAATCAGAAACAAAACAAAAAAATTTGGTGCCTACAGCAGTGAAGTCATCTGCTTTTGTGCCTGTGGTGGAATGAGCCTGCTCTGTCCTGTAGGCCATATTCCACCTCTCCACTCTTACAGGGGTTCCCAACTCCTGGTACCCCCTTTTTAAAATATCATGTCCAAGATGATGGAAGTCTTTGTGGTAGAGAACTGCTACTAGCAAGTTGGGAATCAGATAATCCATGTTGGTATATAGAAACTTGCTACTGAAAACTATTTTGCAAGCCTGCAAATAGCTCGTTATCTTTTTGCTTTGCAAGCCCGTAAATATCACATTTTTTAAAAATCCTGAATTTTTGAGAACCAATCAATGTTATGCTATGTAAGCAGGATATTGGTATAAAGGCAGGCAGAAATTTCTCAAGATTCTATATGATTCTATAAGGCAAATGGCTAGTTATTTTATTGCTGTAGGAGGACTTCTTCATTTCCTGTACCAAGGGTTGTAGTATATCATATGTGCCAGCAGCACACAACCACTTGCATGGATGATTTGAGCAATAAAGAAATTACAAGAAATGCAAGCTCTCCAATCAGTTTTTACAGAAGGATGTTCCTTGGTTACCTGATGAGTGGTGTACAATAGCCATGTTTGGCAACTGTTATTTTTCAATAAGCAGTAGTAAATTGTCCTTTGTACAAACTTACAACTTTGACTTTTTATGTCACACGTTCTCTGTTAAAATTTCTGCTTTTTCCTTTGAAGGCCTCAAACTGCAAGATTGTGTGAAAGGTCGAGTGTAATATAAGAAGCAGATCTCACTCTGAAAGATCTTAACCCAGCCCCAGAGAAAGTGCCTTCCCCATTACAGATACATAAATGACTGTCCAGAAACACAGGATGCAACTCACAGAATATTAGTTAACTGGTCCTGGCCTGCTCTAAATAGTGGTCTCTAGGCTGCTAGCAAAATGATTAAAACTCAGATGGCTGTGAAGATGTATAAATAACTTTAATACAGCCACAACACTTGCAGTTCAGCTGCTGAGCACTGACTACAAGAAGGGTTTTAGATACAAATCTTAAGCAGGTAGGGTGGCTAGGTCCCTGCAAATGTTCCCAGCTGCCACTCAGCTCTCAGAAAAGGGGGGTGCAGAATGGCACCCAAATAAGGTGGATGCCAGCAGCATCCTCCAGAAGTGATATCAGTGTATCGCTGTGGCCTCTGGAAATGCTCTGGTATTTGGGCAAAATGCTACGGCTATTGCTAGTGATGCACTGATGTTAGTGATGTCAGTGCATTGCCAGTGAGAGCCCACACTCTGTAAAACCCCTTTGCCAGTTGCCAGGGGGGCCTGGTAACCTAATAAGCAGTTCTACTCAAGAGCCCTACTCAGATGTATTCATTGAGGCCTATAGGCCAATCTAGATGGAGGGGGCCGAATCCACTTAGGGAGGCGGTGTGGGGCTATGTTGACACGTTCCCCTCTCTGCTGGCACAAGGGGACCCATAATTGCAGAGGGGACAAAGGCGCCAACAGCCAGTCAGCTGCCCCTCAGCAGCAAAATCGACATCCAAGCTGCTGCAGAGCTGCACTGGATTTCTGATTAGACACCAGCATGGGAGAGGGGAGCATTCCCAATGTGGAGTTGACATTAGTAGGATTTTACTCCAGGTTTGCACCGGGTCCTAGACTTACGCCATTCTTTTCAGTGGCACAAGTCCATAAGCCCTCAGGCAGCGGCAGGGAGGTGGGGTGTGTGCTTTTTCTTTCTCTTCCTGGAAAGCTGGCAAGTGCCTCAGCTGTGCCATCCCCAGCCCCCAGGGGCTCTGGATTGGCCTGTCTATCTCAGAAAAGTGTTCTTAGGATTTACACTGTTTGTGTCTTTGGTCAAAATTTTGACAGCTAGGGCAGAAAAGAAAGAAAATTTCAAAACTTTTCACATGAAGATAGAGTGGCACACACAAAGTTCACTAGCTTTTTTTATTGGTCAAACGCTGCATTTTCAGGTGCTTTGCAGCATGCTGCCACCTAGAGGGCACACATTGTCACTTCATCGTCTGTCATAGATGTGACAAGCATAAAGACATAAAGAAATGAGACACATTTCTGTGGATGAGAGCAGTACTCATCATATGGGGAGATAGTATATGTCAGCATGGGAGGGCCTCCTTCCCCCCCCCCCCACTCATCAGAACAATAGGATTTAAACAGATATAGTGACACAGCAAGTAAAATAAGAATATGGCCTTCCTAAGCAAAAATGAAATTTAGTTTTTGGTCAGCAAATGAACAGAAAGGGAAACTAGCCAGTTCTTAACTATATACGTAGCAACTATATTTCCCAGTGCAAATAATTTTTTATGTCATCAGATAAATAGCTAGCCAATTACAATGTTTCATACAGTTGTTATGGTGTATGGCAATCACCGTTAACTCAAACAACTAACATCTCTGACCAGCAAATTGCCCTTTGAATTCAACGATACTAGAAATGTTTGGTTCCAGGCACAGTTAAATGTTATGTTTCTTGAGTCAGAACAAAAGCCCAGTTACATGCTTGTTATTATATGATATACTGTTTGAATTGCTGTTTTGCACTTCTTCTGCTTGAAGTAACCAAGTTCAATTGGTTATTGGTTCTATCGTGCTACTGTAATCCTAACAGCTGATCCAGTGCAAAATTTACTTTACCAGCTTCTCTTTTTCCAATGAGGCCATTCTGCTTTATAGGAGTATGTTTTCTAAAATGTTACAGAAAGTGGAGAGAGGTAAAAGAAATTAAACTGTGATAATTAGTCATAATGTAAGCAAACATTTAGAGACCTTCTGATGAGTTTCTTGAATTCCGTTTGCTTTCTGGTGTATCCAGGAGTAAAAGCTCTGGATTTATCCTCATGCATGTCTATGGCCACTGCCCAAGAGAACTGGTACAATATCTAAGAAAATGCCTTCACAACTCAAAAGGCATATTGTGATGGTGGAGACACTTGGATGTTCACTAAATTGTACATGTGAGGGAAATTATGAAGGAGCTTTTCAAAAATCACGGAATACCTTCCACTCTTCTCATGCATGGGGAGAAAAGGATCTCCTGCAAGCTCCTTTACTTTTAAGTTCCTGCAACCATTCAGCTGAATAGACAGCAGTCTGACACATGACTTGGCCAAACCAGCAGAGACCATCAATATTTATAACTAAATAGAACCTTAAAGCTTAGAGGAAGTTCATTTCTGAGCATTTGCTTGAGGGAATGAAGAAGAGAAAAGCTGGTGCTGTTTCGGCTAGTCCACTTGATGAACAATCAGCATAGCTGCTGCTAAAAATGGATTTCTGTACAAAATGGATTTCTGCTCTGAAACTGCTGACCAGCTACAATTCTCAGGGAAGCAAAAGACTGGCCAAACAAGCAACCCATACTTGGACTGGCTCTAGACCCACCAAAGTTCATAGCAAAGGCACAGCTTTCTTTTCAGTTTTAGATAGGAAATTGCTGATGTTGACCATCTGAACAGCCATCCCCCCCCGCCCCCCCCATTAACATCTCATTGTTGGTTCTATTTTTGCTGGAAGGGACTGCATGTTCCAGACAACTCCATGCCTCATACTGCAACAACTTCCATGGTCCCTCTACACCTCTTGATTCTGCCAGCAGAAACATGAAACCAAAGCTATCCAGAAATGGTGCTCTTTCTAACCGTTGCGCTGATTTTTGCAGGTATGTTGATAACTGTTATAAACGAACAGCCATGAAAACAGTGAGTTACAACTAGAGAATCATTCTGCTTCCAAAGCCTTACAAAAGCTATATTTGCACAAGTTAACTTCAGGATAGCCCTTAACCAAACAGCTCCATTGAAACAATCCAGCAGCAGTTCTGGCTATCAAATGAAGTAAAATGGAAGTTGGACACAGATTAGTTTTATGTTAGTTGGTTCACTCCTTGTCTGTGCAAGGTACTACAGGAATAAATTACTTAATACAGAAATGGCACAGCCTCAGAGGATACTTTCCACATTTTATTTACATTTGAAGACTAACTTTATTCTCAGTCACATTTGCCATACACCTATTTCCTTTTTTACTTTTTTGTTTTGTTTCACTAAAACTTAAATGCATGGTTTATTAGAACAAAGACTGTAAACAAATATTTTGCAATGTCCATTACATGTAACACACAGGAGCCGCTTAAGAGAAAAATCATTCCCTCATTTTATAAATACAAGTATCAAAACAATCCTGACTGTATTCTGTGACACTACTAGCATTCAGCACCCACACCTTTGCAAAAAATTAAACAAGTTGAGCAATGGTAGTTGCAGTACCCACTACTTTAAAACAATTTCACCCGCAGCTCTTTGACTAAAGCAAGATGGATAAAGCATGCCATTTTTATTTCTTTTTCTTCTTGAGAAAAGGTTTTTCTGAAACATCTTACTCCACAGCAACCTGGCACTTCTTGTCATGCTTTCGTCTCGAAACACTGGAGCTCCAATTTTAGGCTACTTCAGGCTTATGTTAAAATGATAGTGCCTTGCTAAAGACGAAAAAAAATGTGCTGCCTTTTCTCTCTGATTGTGCCTGAAAACATATGGGGCATAGATATATATGTGTGTATATATGCATATATACCTACACACACACACATATATATATTCTTTCATATGTCCAGTTCATGTATACCAGAAGAAAACTCTTAATGTGTGGGTAGTTTTGCACTGTGAGATTGAATCAAGACATTAACATAAGTAGAAGTTGTTTAAGACAAGTTTCGGATTCAGCTAAAATTAATTGTTGTAAGTTTGTCCTTCTGGAGGTTGCGGAAGCTTCATATTTTCTTTGGACATCATTAGACGCCTTAGCTCCTGAAGTACAACTTTAATGCTATAAGAATTTTGCCATTTTGCTAACACTGGTATGCTCCGTGCATCCACCTGTGAAGGACAGAAAGCATACGTTTAAATAGGGAATAAAGAATGCAGAATACCTAATTTTACAATTGTAGTATCCATCTTGCATTTAATCTTCAAACACACACCAGAAGGTTAAGCAATACAGCTTGGTGCTAAAACTGGTTCCATGAGCAAAAGTTATCTATACCTCGTCATTAAGCATCATGAATGTATATATTCAAGGTGAGGATTTTTTTGGCTGTTACTATAAAAGATTTTCCTGGGTGTGGGAACCACTCCTACTAAAATACAAACCATAAAAAATGAGGGTGAGAAGGTTTATGGTTAGGCTAGGCTACCTTAAAGCAACACATTCCAAAGAAACTTGTGAATATTGGTTTGAATCCAAGTATATATGTGCTGCACACTATTCTCAGAACACAATTTTCCTGCCTCTTGTCCTCTCCCACTGCATCCCCTCAAATGCTGCCTCCAGTGTTCCAGGGATGTGGCAGAATCTGCGCTGTGCATGAAGAGATCTACAGAATGTGTGGTGGCAGTGGCAAGAATAGGTAAAAATGGCTCCCTAGCTCTATTGACAGACAACAATCATTAGACACAACTCCATACCAAAAGCATTAATTTATTATCATGTCATTGTGCATTTTTTCAAGGGTAACTTGAGAAAGATGTGATTAAAGTTTTATATTTAAAAAGACAAACTGTTCCATACACAGAATTTGGTGAGTGAACAAAATTCAAGCTATTTAAAAAGAAGACTTCATAGCTACCAGCATTTTAACACCAACCAATACAACAAACTCCTGTGATATACTAGGAAGCTACTGAAGAACACAGGCATCTGGGGCACCAAAGGTGCTGGAAACAGATCTTTCAGCATATTTTTATTGCAAAATAGCAGCTGCAGGACAAGGCAGAGAGGGATATGCACAAGTGGGAGGGATGTGTAGAACTTTTTCCTCCCTGAAACCTTTTCCTGACCTAAGCTGTTGTTTTGCCTGTTAGGGGAATACACAAGGAAAAGAAAAGAACTCAGCAGTACAGGAGAGAAGGGGCAGTGCATTATCTCCACATCCATGTCTCGCTTCTCCACAACTGACTGCTCAAGGCATTACTCCTTTATTTTACTGTCAGATAACTTGGTTTACATTTCCAAAGCAATTCACAATACCAAACTAAAAACACGAATAGGACACAATCACACATTACCCAGTAACAACAAGCAAGACTGCAGCGAAATCAATTTATTCACATTTTTCTAATGCACTGCTGAAAGATACCCTTTCACAACGGCAACATCTAACTTTGATGAAAAACTGGAGCTGCATTTTGAGTTGTCTGAACTCCAGGTGAAGGAAAGGTAAAGGACTGCTAGTAGCCATGGAGCTCTGTCTATCTCATTCCAGTTTAAACATTTGGTTTCCTATTTGACCTGAACACAAACTACATACATCAATACAACGTAAACACAGAGTCACTTGACAGGGAAACGCAGCTAAGCCTGTTATTTTGCACTTTACTTTCTAGATTTGATTGAGATTGATTTTCACTTTCATTATGTAACTTCTTCAGCTTTGGGTACAGCATAAAGATGTGCATCAAAAATACGATGATTAACGCCTTGACTGTGTATGTAATTGTGCAGTTTAAACAACTGATACATGAATTCGGCACAAAGCAAACAATAACTGATCAATCTATGTAATTTATTCTACGGCATTCTGAAAGAGTTTCCCATAATTAGTATATAAGGACTCTCAACATACATTCTAGATGTATTTCTTTCCTAGTGTGGACATGTGGGTCAGAGATACACATGCGTAATCATTTGTGGGTTTTTCCCTCTGCACAAACGTAAGGGAAAAATTCACAAGTGAAAGATTAATTAACAGTTATGATGGGTGACTGGAATCTCCCTATTTGGAAGCAGTTTAATTCTGAATACAAGATGCTGGGAGGCAGCAATAGGGGAAGTTTTGGCCTCTGTGTTCCTTCTGTGGGCTACTGGGGGAAAGAGAATTGTGTATTAGATAATTGTGTCTCTGAACCAGCAAGGTTCAGTTCAAGACATGTAATGGGAAACAAATACATTATTTCCTACCCATCATAATCCCCGACAGCTTTTTTGTGAAGTGAAACAGGTTGCTCATAATACACTGTTAACTTACCATTCCATTGGAATTATTTATTCCGTTCATATTAATTTTAGTTACAAATCTAACTGTTGGAGGTGCTTCTGGATATTTAGGGCCACACTCTACTTTCAAGCTGTATATTCTGTTTTCATAATTTGTCTAGTAATGAAAGAGAAAGAATTATTCATGATATGAAAATACACTTGCAAAAGGCACTATTAAATAATGAAATGATGCCGGTTGACCCAGTTCTGGTGAACAGATTAAGCACATCCAAAATACCTAAAATGTTGCTCATCAGGGAATGAGCTGCAGCAGGGACTGAATTCTCTTGTCCACTCTTCTATCTGAACAGATGATGTGAGGGGATTTTGGCTATTAAAAGGGCTCCCACTGTGCAACTAGTTGTTGGTTGAGAGAGGAAAGACATGTGTGCAGATCTTACTTTTATGTGAGGTTTCCTGCACACCTGGGGATACACATGCACAGCACCTGGCTGGATGAACAAACTCCTAAGATGAACAAACTCCTCTGTAAGTTCTTCTATGATGGGACGAAGATAAATACAAATACAATTATCTGCCCTAATCGGCAGCAAGTTGGGGCTGCTGCCACTACTTTCATAGCAAGATATTTTAAGTATTCCAGACACCCTTGAAGTGTGATTAGATATTATACCCAATGATCCCATTTTTAAGATTTTTACATATATAACCAGAGCAATAACTAGTACTTCTCTTACTCAATCTACAAATGCCACCATTATTGCAAAGACAGACGTTAATTAAGCTGTGCCCAGCCTTCTCTGTTACAGCCACCCGTCCGTGAAATATGCAAGGCCAAGATACTTAGGAGAACTTTGTCAGTTGACAAAGAGGTAGACTACTAAGGATGACAATGTAGGTCTGTTGCTATTTAGGACAGCAACAGCTAATTTGACCAGTTATTGGGTTTTTCTTACATGCGCACAGGTTTTAACCGTGAATTTTATGTTTGACATGTTTTAATTTCCACTGCAATCTGATCGGAGGCTTGCCATAGGAGAAATGTGGATTAAAAATAAAATAAATTGAGATAAGAGAGAGAAATGTGTATATAAAACATAGGCTGATTCCGCATGGGCCAAAAACAGCAGTGTGAAAATGGTGTGAAAACAGTATAAACCCTTTTACACCATTTTAACCCCTTTTACACCGTTTTCACACCGTTTTCACACTGCTGTTTTTGGCCCATGCGGAATCAGCCAAAGGGAATATAAGAAGGATAGCCAACAACCCCAAAAGAACTTTGGAATAAAAAGAGTCAAGTGAGCTCAGGCAGGTTCCTTCAATATCTAGCAACACTGTGCTCAGATATAAATGTGTGAAAATCCTTCACATCTGCTACAGGGTATTTTGTGTCTCAAGATTTTGTCAAAAATAGCATTTAACCATGTTTTTTACAGGCACTTCAACAGCAAGACAAAGCAAACTTATTGATAACCTTGGCAGAATTAAGAAGTCATGTTAGACATGGATGTGTTTACTGAGGTAGTATCAATGAGCCCTTCTTTGTAGTCCTTTTTGTACCTCAACAAAATATTAACTCTTATTATTTTGAAAATATGTGATGAAGTAAACTACCTGTTATTTAGATTCTTTTGGCTTTAGTGCCCAATGATTAATTAAGCAATTAGCTACCGACAGATCACAATCAATTGTTCTGTCACAGCGGCAGAACTATCTTGCAGTAGGAATAACTCAGATCAAGTATGCCTGAAGCTTTCAAGTTACTGAGTTATCACAAAAATCAAGCATGTACAAATCAGCCTGGAAAAACTGTGGCCATAGGAGAAAAGTACTAATCTAATCTTAACTGAGCAATTCCTTTGTAATTCTTTTCTGAGTGAACGAGGACTAAATCCACTGCTATAAATCTAAGCCACTACATATAAAACAGATTTGCTATCAAAACGGTATTGTGGTTATTCAGAACATGAACTGAAATTTCTATTAATGCCCCCTTGTTTCAGTTCTACATTTGTCATATGGGTATAACACTGATCTATGTTGCAAAGCTTCTGTAAGGATTGTGAATGTATATGATGGGCTTTGAAACTGAAAAAAAGTACTACATTTCATGACACAGAAGCATTACTGAAAGAACGTACATTTCCAAAAGCACAGATACATATGGGAACCTTGAAAATTTGGGGGGAAACTATACAAGACTGGAGACTTCTTTGCAGAATGTCCTTTGTTCAGAAGTGGTTTGCCACTGCCTGCCCCTGTGCATCAACACTTAGTGATCTCCCATTCAAACACTAACTACAGCCAACCCTGCTGAGCTTCCCAGATCTGATGAGATAGGGCTAACCTAGAGAACTTGAGACTTCTTTGCAGATTGTCCTTTACCCTTCTGGCTTCTCTTCATCTGGGACTGGTTATCATCTTACCTATTCTGCAGCTGCTTTTCCTCTTCACAGCAGGAAGAAGTTTACACCAGCATTTTAATATATGCTTTCCTACCAATACAGAATTCTTCCTTTCAGTCAATCTGATGTAGGCTGTGTTTTCACAACAAATAAAGCACCCCATATTTATTCTCTGTCAGCTTACTGCTAGAACCCCCATCCTATACTGTAAGATGAAGAAACCTCAGCTTTACCCACTGTGTCAAAGATGTTTTAAAACTCCTACCCAGAAAGCAGTAAGCAGAAGAGGAAGGTAGAGTTTCAAGAAACAGATCGCACTATCCCAAACAAATCCATGCGGAACAAGAGACTGGGCTCCAACACCTGCTGCTGTTTGGCCTTCAGGACAAATTTTTAAACCACAAAGTTTGTAAACCACTCCTAGAATTAGTAGCAGCACCTCTCCAACTTCAGTTAGAATTTTTAATCTTGGCGTGTGGCAACCTCCTTCAAATTTCACTAAAAATATCTTTACATCATTGCCTACTATTTCCTTATGCTTCCAACAGGGGTCTAATGCCTTTTTGCCAATTCACTGCATGAAAAAGATCCTTGTAAAAATTCTGATAATGACTATGTGGGCCAGTAAGGAAGAGTTCTTAATTTCCCCAGGAGACAGTTTGAGCAAGTCAGTAAAAAAAGCCAAGAACCAGAGGCTAATAACTTCCCACACAGTAAATGTGAACTATTTCGTTGGTTGCACCTGTGAAAACAGTGTTGTTGTTGAAAAGCAGCATAAAAAATTAAGTGAAGGATAATACAGAATGCCTGCAATGGGACAATATAGAAAGATGATATAGAATGCCTGCAACGGGAATAAGCTCCAGTTTATTGAATTATTTGAATTATTGCATTATTTTATATATTATTTTAAATGCTGCTTTAATGTCCAAATGTTTTGATCAGGCTGCCCTAGAGAACCTATTTGGGTGGAATGTTTTATAAAACTAATAAATAAAACTGAGGCATGCCTAAAGGCATAGCAGTTCAAACAGTTCTATGCTGATATAAATGTTTTTGCCTGTTGGTTTCATACATTCTATAAACAACTGTCATTTTTTGACAGAATCACAGAAACTTTGTAACAAAACTGCTTTGCTGTCACTTTGTGCATACCAAGAGCCTTCAAATTTACCTCTTTACACTAATTCTAGCAAAATGCCTGCCCTATCAAACAGTAGTGCCTAGGCACTCCTAGATAAACTAGATGTCACTGCTCACCCATCCAATCATTCTCCTCCAACTTTAATCTTCTGAATCACACCTGGGAGGCTGCAGTCAGAGGGTGAGAAGCAACAGACAGGTAGCTTAGGAGACACAGTGGGCTCCTAACACCAACACCACTCCTCCACACCAAAAAAGGAATCTGATCTGAACCCCAGTCCCACCCTGCTTTGCCTCAAACAGTAACTAGTCTGCAGTCTACATTTAAGTCTGTGAAAAACTGAAGAGAAAGCAATTGCTTTTTATATGCATTAGTCTGAAAGACCCATTGTCTCATCTCCTACCCACCTTTTTTGTCACTCTGTAATGCCAGCATAGGACCACCCCCACCACATACATACACACACACAAGAAAGAAGAGAATACTGTGCTGAAAGCCCAGTCAAACTAAGAGACAAGATTTTTTATACATGCCACTCAACTACAGTTGAAAACATTTAAAGCTTCTAAAAGAAGAAGTTTGATTTCTTGGCAGAGTTGAAATCACAGTGCCATCGGAGGTGCCTAATGCTACCAGCAAAATAGTTTGAATACACCCAGCAGGGCTCTGTACTTGTGCTGAACCAAACCCCTGAACTAGAAGCAACTAAAGGCAAATCATGTCAATATAAATTTGATAGCTTAGGTAATGTGCGTAAGAAAGTCATTACTCTTAATGATAGGAGATGTGAATTATTTTTTTTAAAAAACCCTCTGCATATTTTTTATCATCCAGCTCTAAGGAAGCAAGATTGTAGACAGCTACTGGTTGCAAAATGACTGACATGGAATACTAAAATCTACCCCTAAAGGATTTTACTTTAGTTTAATAATGGCTACCATGAATTTCAGCTTTGTTGAAACATATATTTTTTAAAAATGAAAGTTGACTTGTACCACTGACCCTTGGTGGTCCAATAATCATGCCTGTCCACCTTGTAAGTGTCATGTCTTCATCATCTTCAAGGCCCCAGCTTACTGTACCATCTCCAACTCCTTTCTGACCTTCTTCAAGTTCTTCCAGCAAACGAAAATTACGAGGGACTTTAACTGTTCGGAAAAAGGAAGCAATATAAATGGCAATGTTCAAAATTACAGATTGCCTCATTTCACCTGATAGCATGACATGCTGTCCATTACAAATATTACAAACATAAGAAAGAGCCTGCTGGATCAGACCAGAGTCCATCCAGTCCAGCACTCTGCTACTCGCAGTGACCCACCAGATGCCTTTGGGAGCTCACATGCAGGATGTGAAAGCAAACCCACACCTTTTTACTTTTTTCCATGGAAAACACTTTACAGAGGAACACATTACCTACAAACTACTGAGAAAAATAAACCTGCCTAATTAATGAATGGTTTTGACACAATACAACAATTTGAATTTTAAATTCTGTAGCAAAGCATCAAACTAGTTTGATCCATGTTTAACGTGTGAAATTTAGCATATTTTCATAGGCTCCATTTTAAAGCAATTGGTTCCATTTATTATCCCAATTTTTTTATTTGGGAGGTTGATAAAAAGTGGTTTTTTCCTTTCATAAATTCATTTTTCTTAGTCGTGAAATAAAAGTCCTAATTTATAAGGGTTTATAAGCACTGCAGTAGGGAGCAATACAGAGTTTAGCAGATACATCTGTCTACATGTCTTGGCTAGAGTTCAAGTGTTAGCATGTGACTGTGAGTCCCCGGGGCTTAATGTTTGCTGCTGAACATCTGCAGCTGAGTGGGGGAAGGCAGGGCTGACAACTAGTCTACTTAAGCAGCCTACAGCCAAAGTGGCTCTTAAAGGGCAATGCCGAAAGACACGGCCTGTTTGATGTTCCTTTGCCACCTAATGGGTGCTTCCTGGGCTTTTGGGAATTTTGCAGGTTGTTACCTCACAGCCTATTAATGGACAGTGGGATTTAAAACTGCATTGTTCACGGAATATCTTGCAAATTAGAAGCTTATATGACTTCTATTACTCAGTTTCTAGTTCAGGCTAGAAATCAGAATGAAAAATAAGTCTCATGTGACAGGTTCCCAACAACAGCATTTGTTAGGCTGTTGGTCAAGGCACGGACAGAAACCATCTTCAGTTGAAGGAGCTTCAGTAAGCCCTTCTTATTCCATTAATTAATTTTTAAAATTTTATTGCATTGCTACAGCTTATATAATTCTCCTCCCTTCATGTTTACTGAAGCCAGAAACACATATTCCTCAGAGTGGATTAAAAAAACAAAAACCCTGTACATTCAGCACATCATTTCCCCATAAAAGGAACAGTTTCAAAAGAGACTCAAAGTCAGCTGATATTCATGCATCAAGTAACTGCTCCAGACACGGACACACTTGATTCCTTGTGTAGGTCAACTATTATGCAAGTATACAGTGCTTACTCTAAGTTGCTCTAACCACGAGCATGCTCATGTGGCTATTTTGGGAGACAGAGCTGAGGAAAGTGCCAACTGAATTTAACAGATGACTGCAATAGAATAAAGGATAGACACCTGAACTTAAATATATAAGAAGCTTGATTCTCATTTGTTCAGGCAGCTGCAATTGAGATGCTGAAGAACAATCTACTTGGGCTGGCCGGAGCCATGACTCTATATCAGTGGTTCTCAACCTGTGGGTCGGGACCCCTTTGGGGTTGAACGACCCTTTCACAGGGGTCGCCTAAGACTCTTTGCATCAGTGTTCTCCATCTGTAAAATGGATAAATGTTAGGGTTGGGGGTCACCACAACATGAGGAACTGTATTAAAGGGTCGCAGCATTAAGAAGGTTGAGAACCACTGCTCTATATCTTAGACTGATGCAGAAAAGCTTAAGCTGTTTAACGAAAGCAGGGGTGTCAAACATGTGACCTGGGGGCTGGATGTGGCCTGCAAGCCAGCTGAAGCAACTCCCTTACTCCTGGGCCAGGCCAGGTGTGTGTGTGTGGGGGGTTGTCTCAGAGGGTTCTGATCTGGGCTACTATGAGGGTGCTAGCTGAGGCAGCCCAACCAAGTCACATTTGATGCATATCTGGCTCTCGTAACAAATGATTTTGACACCTCTGATCTAAAGCTTCCCCTGCTTCCCCACTGAGCTCCATTTTAAGGCAAACCTGCCAAGTGCACATGGCCAAAGTGCACACAGCCTGAAGGGACAGATTTTTTAAAAGCAAGCATTTATCCCACTACTGTCAGGCTGCATCAAAAACAGTTCTTCCTCCTTCACTAGGAGGTATGGCCTTAGTGTACACTATTAGCAAAGCAAGAAGTTACTGTTTTGATAAAAAAGGTTTACAATACCTTGTTAAAATTTCCTACTCTTGTTTCCAGCTAAGATTTATGGTGCCTTGTGGTTGCCATGGGAAACAGTTTTTGAATTAGAACCTCTCAACATAACTTTACATTACAGACTAAATAATGGGAATTTATGTACTGTTTAAACTTAATTGCTGCAATTGCTGATTGCCTTTGAATTTAGTTATGTCACCAACATCAAAACAGGAAACATCTGTTAATACACGCAACATTTATAATGCTGGTACATAGCCTCAGATTCACTTTCTGAAATATTCCACAGGTGAGCAGTGCTGTAGTCTAGGGAGTGGTGGAGGACCGCATCAAGTGTTTTCTAAACATTTAAAACATCCCAGAAAAACCAGGGCCATCTTTTTTCCTCCAAAGATAGCTAAATGCTTTAAGTCCAAGGGTACTTTTTTTTACAGACTAACACATTAAACAAGGCACAAAATGATTCATTACTACAAAAATGAATTATTAACTCCAGCATTATATATACATTGCAACAACAATTTCTGAATTTATTTAGAAGCAATGCATACCATTAAGAACAGTAGTTATCAAGAGAAACTGCCACACAAAAGCTTGTCTTCATCCACAACTGATACTGCAGATGTTAACAGCTGATTTTGATGGCTTTTTCACCCCAAATCATAAAGTTTTTAAAATATTGGCCTGTGAATTACAGCCAAGTGAATATATTCCTTTAAGCAGACGTTGAGAAAAATAAGGCCTGAAAAGTGATAAGTGGCAAGTATGGGGAAAACGAGTGCAAACAATACTGCCTATGCTATTTTCACCAGCTGCTCTTCTGAAAGCAGTTACCCAGCAGGATTGAGATCCGTTTGCTTTTTGATTGCACAAGTCTCTTGTAATGCTACACTTCACTCCTCAAAAATAACAAGTCACAAAATAACTGAAGTCCTTGCTATATGCTTCTGGAAAACGAAAATGACTCTTAGACTAGGAGAGGTTCCCTGGATCATAAGGAACATAAACAACTTTGTTATTAAGACACTAGGTTGCCATTGGCCACCAGAAATTGCCCCAGGCAATCAGGAGGTGACTAAAAGCACCTTATTCCCAGAACATTGTCCAGCTTAAGTATAGCCCTTTAAATAGTTTTCACATATCCATTGGAAATGCTCAGTTCAGGGTTGACTGAACTTCCCTCAGTTATTGAATAAGTACTTGTGTTTCAGAAGCTTCCTGTTTTGTCATGCAAAGACACCTGCCATTTACATGCTTTCTGCATGATCAGGATCCAGAAAATTGATAAAGGAAGCCAACAGATAGTCTGTGTTTTGTGAGCATGGTCTTTGCCTTTAGCAGAACTGCTCTGTTACTTAGTTTTTCCTTGACCTCAGGCCAAACCATAGGGAAAGATATAGACTTTTATAAGCTATTTACACTTTCTGTGTGCATTTTCAAGGAAAACTGCTCCTGAATGGAATCTGAGCACCATGGAAGACTTGTTTTCGTTACAAAATGAGTTAAACAGGACACTCAACAAATTCTCACAGACCATCTATCATATCTGTTTTTAACTGAACCCAAACACTAAAAACAAGTTCTAGTCCAAGTTCTATCAAACTCTGGCACAAAATAAGAGCAATGGGCACAGATATTCACCTGCAGAGCCCTGAACTGTTGCTTTAAAAAAAATGCTTGGTTGAACAAGAAAGTTTGTTTTATCTTTGGCCAATTAGATTATGTGATGGAAAATCTGCAATTAAAAGCTACTATGAGACTGCAGCTGTGTTATTGCTGTGTGTGCCATTCAAATCACAAATAAAAGTGGACCATTTTTTCAAAAAAAACATAACCTCAAAGCCATATTTCTGAGAATTTTTAAAATATAAAAGTGGTTTTTAAAATTCACATTTCAGTGGGCAGGCTATTACATTGCTTTGCAGATCAGTAATTTGTAAGCTTATTTTTGATAATAAGTATACAACATTTTAGTAGGGTAACTCTTCTTTGCATCTGAACTATATACTAATATAAAACTTTTACTTGCTGTGAAGTTACTGAAGTAGTTAACAAGGATAATACTAAATAATGTCAACTGCTCTCATATCTATTAACGTTTTGCTTTTAATGTCAGTATGACAATGTTCGTGAAAAACGCAACCACTTGTAAAATCACCCTATGCAAACAATAATCACTGATCCACTGCGACACTTCTGTGTTGTGTAGAAATAGCGGGCAACACAAAACTGTTCCTCATTTTTTGTACTCAATGTCACTGTAGACAAAGCCGGATAAAGATATCTCTTTAACTAGAAGTCTCTCACAGCCTGGAGTAAGTCACTATCTGGAAACCAGAGCCTGGCCTTCTAATTTATTTATACTAAATTCCATATCGTTCAGCAACTTGTTTTACATTGAAAGAGCAAGAGGACATTCAAAGTGTCTTGCATTAAAGGCATTACAGATTTTCAGTGATGCCAAATCTCAATCAAGAGCATAAAGAATGTATTATTGGATTCTGCCAACAATCACATAATTTAGCATTCTTTGAAGAAATCCCAGCAATCAGTAAGCATGTGGTGGTCTAAGAATCTAGTCAGTGGTTATCTGCAGGCAACTTTTTGTCCAACCTTCTTTAAATCTCAGTTTCCTAAACGTACAATGGCCATTGTTGAGGCAGTAGGATGCTGTATGGTGGGTAAAAGAATGTGACTATGAACCAGGAAGCTCCCTGTTTAAATTTTGCCTGTGCCATACAATCACTGGATGACCTCAGGCAAGCTATTGCCCCTAAGCTATAACTGCAATACAGGCCTATGTTACAGAATTGTTTTAGGGACAGCAAAATAATACGTTAGACACTTTGAGCAGTTAAAAGCTCTATGTAAGTCAAGTATCATGAACGCTGATAAGATTGTTATAATAAGAAAACAAATCATACTGCACTTTACACAGTGAAGAGCCTGAGTTACTGCAACAGGCTGCAAAGTATTGTAAACTAATAGAAGTTTACTTTTCAAACTCCAAACTGAAAAACCTAAGTGCTGAGACCAATGGCACGGTAAGAAATATTTTAAACTGGAAGCTTTAGTAGGATAGCCCTTTCATAGCACTCCTAGGCACTTCACAGCACTTAGATGAGATTAAGAAGACTATATATAGGCTCCCTTATACAACAGAAGCCAATGTGTGCCCCCACAGTGCTTCCTAGGACTTCCTTCTTGCGTGAACACTCTTAATAAACCTAAAAATGGTTCTGTGACTGTATTGTATTCTCCACTGTTCCCACAGTAAGAAAATACCAAATTATGGATTCACTCAGGGAAGAATAAATTAGATTCCCAGAACCACAGTCAGGTCTGCTCTCTGAATTAAGTTTCATTCATTCCAATTCTGCAGACTCTTTGTATTAATTTCATCATAACTTCTCAGCATCATGAATATCCTATATTTCACAACTTATAGTGGACAGGCCCATTGACAATGGGTATGAAAGCCTCTGAGTGATTAATTAGTTTTTTTATTAGACCAATCAATTCCTTGCAATGGACCACACTGAGGCCCCTTCCGCACACGCAAAATAATGTGTTTTCAAACCACTTTCACAACTGTTTGTAAGTGGATTTTGCCATTCCGCACAGCTTCAAAGAGCACTGAAAGCAGTTTGAAAGTGCATTATTCTGCATGTGCGAAATGAGCCTGACTCTCAACAAATTTAATTCCAAAGACTCCTTCTTCTTTCCAGTCTTTCCCCACACCCATGCCTTGAGTAATTATTCACTCTTACCATATTTTACATTACAAGAATGTTATGACAGTTATCCCCATTTACAGATGGGGATCCAAGATTGAGATTAATAGCTTGCCCACCACAACAATTCGATCTCAGACATGGGACCTCAAGGCAGTACAATGTTGAGATACTTTCTAGTATCCAAATGTTTTGTGAACTGTGGAGGGGATAACCACCATTTAAAAGATTATGGCTTTCTTTATTCAATTACTTATTTGCTATTGTATCTGTCATTACTTTTATAACAGCTAGACAGTTTGCCAGCCATACATAATTTTATAGCTGCCCTGGACACTGCGATAATCAGGCAAGTTCAAAAGCTTGGGATTCAATACCACTTACTGCTATATTTTAATTATCACTCAATATCTGAGGATTCAACACATTCTAAAACAGTGCTGTCCAGTTGACAAACAAGCTCTAGTCTTAACAGATTTAGTAAATATTAATAACTGGTATGTCTGCCTCATTACACCCAGTTACTTCACTCTTCTTCACCAAGGAATTCATCTGACATTCAATGTAGAGAGCTTGCGTCAGTATCCTACCCAATACAGAAGGCACAGTCTTTCTATGCTACGTTAATATTTAAATTATGACTTCCCCTTAGCATTAGTTTTGAGCTGGTATGAGCTTCACTTTATGTTGTCCAAACTTAGGGGTTTGTTTTCTGAACCTCAAGGTTGTGTCAGATTGACCAAGTATCTCCCCTTCGCTCAACATCAGCCCCAAACACTGGAAGTCCATTCATCAGCCCACCAAGCCTCTTTCCAAGGCACTGCATTACCTTATTCTGGTTAGCATTTTATGACAAGGATTGATGACGCGGCTTAATATAATAGCAGTTTGTTTATAAAAGGCATGCAGAAAATGCATATGCTGCTTCTCCAAGACCTACTTGAGACAGTTCCTTGGGTGGCTGAGGTGATTGTTTGGCTAGTTTTCAAACTGTTAGAAGTACATTTATAGACAGACAGAAACTGGCCAAAGCAATTGTTAGCAATTCAGCTGAAAGAGATATTTTCTGCAAAATTTGAATGATGGCGCCTTTTCAGAATATTGAATGGTTTCCCTTGATGCAATGGTACCATATAGTTTAGCGTACATACTCCCAAGGGTATGCTTCGATGTACATGACAACTTTGCTAAACCAGAGCTGGTCTGGGTCTCGATGGAAGGCGTCCTGTGAAGTTTTACAGACTATCTTGAGTTCCATGATAGGAGACGGGCAAAATAGAAAATAATAAATAAAGAAAACAAAACACACTGTGACTTAGAATACATTTTTAGATAACATTTTTAGAATATATAGCAAATGCCATACTCCTATCAATAGTAACATGCTAGGGCCAAATAATTTTAAATAAATAAAGAGTTCAGGATCCACCCCTGCTGTGAAAGTTCCAGGTCACAAACCTTCTCCACCTTACCAGAAGCAATATTCATAGTGTAAACCAAGCAGTAGTGGAATAAAATTCAGTAATTTTGTATCAGCTTCAAGATAAGCCAGGTTAAGCCAGTATCTAAGAAGAAATTACTACAATCCCTTGGGAACCAAACCAAGTGCCATCATCCAGATTTTTGTCATCAAGTCAGTTTTATAATATCAGTTTGATGTGTAATGGTTTTGGTTTGTATTCTCAAAGTTAAAGTTGATCATGTTCCTTCACTTTTTCTGGATCAATTAAAAATAATGAGCAGGAAATAGTATTATATACACAAGACCATTTTATTTTACTTCCTATTCACTGGCAGTAATTACCACCCTCCTCCTCAGTTTCCTATTTACAGCTACTATAGCAGTTTAGCTTCATCTTCATCAATAACATATGCACTGAATGGCAGGTAAGATTCACTGTTTCACAATATTCTAAAGGGGACAGAGGTAAACCTTGGAAAACAAAAGCGATGCAAAAAACCCCCCCTCAAGTTTCACCACAGACAGACTGAAATGAACATAACCAGCTTTTCTTCTTGAATTTTGCAGTTAGCCAACAAGACCACCACATACAGGAACAGTTGCAAGCAACAACCTTACTTAGTAGTAAACCTTACTTAGAAGCAAGCAAGCCATTCCCTCAGCACTGCACTAATTAATACACCATCAGTAAAATTATCGACAGCATAGATTCAGTTATAGTGTACCAATTTTGCCCTTTAGTTACATACTTCTCCCCCAATATCTGCCGTTTCGAGGTAGGGAAGTCAGACGTGAGATCCCCCTCTATCGTCAACATCATCCACCAATACTGTACTCAAAGGAATGAGTTATTTGCTTCTTTATGAAGCAAACTCCCAGCTAGGTAATGCAAATCCTGCAGGCTTTCCCAGAGAAAACGCCAAGCCCCTGAATTAATAACCAGCCCACCCCTAGCAGAATGGTTCTTGCACTACCTGAGCTGCCCCCTCTGAACCCCACCACACTGAGGGGGGCTCTCTGCCCCTGCACCAACCCCGCGGCCTTCCCACCTTCTTCCCCCCCACCAGGCTGCACTGACACCGGCCACTCCGCACAAGGCGGGCACAGCTCGGCTGCAACACCCCAGACCCACAATGCGCGCAGCCCTCCCGCCAGGAGAGACCCCACTCGGTGGCACCGAGACACCCGCCCCCCCAACACAGACCTGTGGATCCGGCCATCTTGCCCTAACCCCTCCTCCACCAGCCAGGAAACGCACAGGCGCCAAATGCGCGTCTTCTGCCCTGCGTGTAACATCACTTCCTAGAAACAAGCCCCACCTCGATCGGCGTTTCCGCAGGATGCCGTGGCGGGCGGGACGAGGGGATGGCGAGAGCGTGGACAGAAAGTAGAAATAGTTTCAGAGCATAACTGAGAGGTTGCGAATGGGTCACCTGGGAATGGTTTATATTCCCACGAATATCTATTCAGGAGTAAATCCAATGTGCAGGAGTGAACCCCATTACACTGAGCAGTATTTGCAGCGCAGTCTTGGAGCCCCACTACGCATGATGCGCCTTTGCAAATGTTTACTGCCTTATTAACATGGTATAGGCTTGGGTTGCTTCGAGCATTTGTAACTTGTTTCTTCCCTGCTTTTAAAGCACCCTTAACAATGCAGTCGATGGCGAATGGAAACTAGGGGTTTACTGTTGCCTTAATGCGGCTAAACCTCTTTGGGTAGGTGAGTTTGAAGGAAGGGAGAAGGAAAGAATGGCAAGAGTGGCCACTGGAGTAAAGGGAATATGCCTGAAAGCCCACTGGATATAATGGGAGTCAGGAATGCCAATTTACTTGCATGGGCTCCATTGGAAAATATTACAGAAAAGTTGCAATAAAATGCAGATCAGAATTTGAGAAACCTGATGAGGGCCTGGAGTGTCAATTCCCCAAAGTAAAATGATTTTCCCTGGGACCATACACTTCTTTCGAGCTGGAATGACAGCCACTGGAATGGAATGACAGTCCCTAGGAGAGGCATAAGTGTTCTGGGTTTGGAATGACAGCCCCAGAAGGGAATGACAGCTTGCAGGAGTAGCAGAAGTATTTTGGGTGTGGAATTACACCGCCCACAGTAGGATGTTCTTTGGGACAAGGCCAGAATGGAATGATAGTCCTTGTGAATACCATAGTGCTCTGGGACTGAAGGAACCACTCTTCAGTGGAATCACGATAGCCGCCAGAGTGGAATGACAGTTTCTGGGGCCAGAATTAGTGTTCTAAGACTGTAATGAAAGTGGAATGATGACCCTAAGAATCAGATAAACTGATCTGGGACATGAATGACAGTCCCAAGAGTGGAATGATGGTCCCTGGAAGTAGCATAAGTATCCTAGATTTGAATGATAGGCTTTTAGAATGGAATGACGATTCCTTAGAGTAGTAGAATGATTGCCAGAGGACCTTGAATGCATCATGTTCCAGACCTGGAATGATAGCCCCCAAGAGTGCAATGATATGGAACGAGGAAAAATTATCTCTGACTGGTGTGATAACCCCCAGGATGAAATCATGGTCCTTGGAATTGGCATAAATGTTCTGGGATGGGAATGACAACTCCCAGAGTGGAATGATGATAGTATGGATTGCCATAACTATTCTGGGCCAGAAATGGCAGCCTCAGAGTCTTCCTCCTGGCTCTTATTTCCTAAAGCCCCATTGTGTCCAGGTCTGCCTCCTTCTTGTTCTCTATGTTTCATGTATCACACACTGCCTGTTCTCTCTGAGCATTTCTATGTACTATGTTGACCACTGGCCCACAGTATCCTACCCCCAGTCTATATGTGAGGTGATGTATACTTCTTTACATTAAGATTTTAATATATAAATGTCCTTGTAGGATGTCAGGTTATTTGCCCACCTCTCACTGCCTCTGACTCTCCAGTATCTCAGGCACAAGTAAACAGTTTTGTTCTTCCTTCCTTTTGACACCCCTGACCTCTACCTCTCAACCCACTTTCGTACCCTTTATTCGCTTTGGCAAATAAGGATTCACGAATGAAAGTTTCTCCATACAGTATCAATTTTTGAATACAACTGGTTTAATATTATGTATTATGCACACATGGTTAGTAAATTAAATCTGCTGGCAGTTCTATGGTAACTGCTGACAAATAAGCTGCATGATACTATCTTCTGTAACTATGACAGAACACCATGCAATCTTCTGATGTGAAGTTGCCCTGGCATGAATCTTCTGGGGCAGTCGGCTGTCTGCTGATAATCATCTTTATCATAATCAAAAACATTTTATGCCACTTTCCCACCCACTTTCCCAAAGGTGGCAAACATTTTAAAGTTAATACATTTGAAGTTGTTATTGGTTTAATTCATTTATACTGTACTTTTCTCCGCAGTGGGTACCCAAAACAGCTTACATTATTCTCATTCTCTTTTCTATTATCTGTGAAGTGGGTTAGGCTGAAAGCATGTGACTGGCCCAAGGTCATTCAGCAAGTGGGGATTCAAATCTGGGTCTTCCAGATACTAGTGCGACACTCTGCTGCACCCCATTGATGGGAGACTGTCAGGACATCTTTTGATACTGCTGGACTTTTTGTACTGAAGGACTTTGCTCTGCTGCTTAGAATCAGACTGCAGACGGGGACTCCAGAGAAACAGGTAGATCAAGATCTGTGGATCCCTTTATTTCTATGCTCTTATTCATCAGATGTGTAGGGAATCTTCCTTCTGGATAACCCCTTTCCTCTCTTCAGCACCTAACTACTGTGACTGCAGAACATGCTTCCTGCATATCTCTCTGTCCTATTCTCGTTTCACTAGATTACAGTGCTATCTCTATCCTATTGAGAATGAAGTTCCTTTAAATAAAGGATTCATATTCCATTAGTAAAGATAAAAGCAAGGTCTGTGTGAATTTTGTTCTTGAGCAGCCGTTGTACTATGTTCATTCTGCCTAACAGTGCTGTGAGTTGTATTTATACCCAAAGCAAAATGACACGTTTTGTTATGGGAGAAAAGCTTGTGATTATATTGTTGTTCTGCATAGCAAAATATCCCCGCTTCTGCCCAGTGTAAAAACCGCTGCAGTCACATGCTCACATTGAGTATGGGCAGGTGCAAGCCAGGCAAAAGCCATGTCAAACTTGCTTCTTCCGTTCCCCTTCCATGGTGAGGGGGATGTCTTCCATGGCCATTTGTGCCTCCCAGTTCACCCCATCTTCATAGCAAGAGGGCACTGTAATAGGTACCTATTTTTCTACAAACATTGAGTAAATTGGATCCTTTAACAAAAGACTCTGAAAGTCAATTGAACAAGTGATCTGCATATTATTGTTATACTTGGGAAGATGGCAGTAATAAAATGAAAGTACTGCTCATATCTGTGTTCATATTCCCAGTTTTGCAATTAATACACTTGATAGCCTTAAAAAGTCTGTTTTGGTTTAGTTCATTTAGGGAGGTGTAAAACCTAGGGTTTAAAACAAAGTTATGTAAGTTTTTTATGAAAAAGGAGGATAATTGGTAAGGAGGGATGAGCTCAAATGTTAGGGCATTTGTTTAGCATGTGTGAGGCATCAGGATCGATGTTCACCTTCTCCTGTAATGTTTTCTTCATAGCACACATTTTTTGTTATAGCTAGCTGCTTTATTTTAAGCAGATTGCTGGCTCAGGATAATAGCTGGTGATGGATAAGAAACCTCCTGATAAGAGATGATCTGTGTTTTCAGTAACATAGTTAGACCCCAGTAGCATCTCAGAGACCAACAAGATTTTCAGGGTATGAGCTCCAAGAATCAAAGCTGCCTTTGTCAGACACAAGTAGGAATGGAGATTTCAAAGTCTTTATATCCCAGTTAGAAAGAGGGAAGAGTGTTGCAAAGAAGGAATTCAGGTTGTAGAGGTACAATGTGCATTGTAATCATCTGGATTGGAGGGCACAGTAAATGCTTGAGGGCAGAACATTATCATCTGCAGTGAGATAAGAATCCTATGTCCCTATTCCGCCCAATGAATCTGAACTCAAGTTCCGCAATCTTGTGTTGCAATTTCCCCTTGGAGTTTCTTTGTGTGACAACTGACAAGTCAGCAATGGAACGACCTGGAAGATTAAAATGGTCTTCCGCTGTTTTTTTTGAGTGGTGAGGTTTTTAATATTAGTGGAATATTATCAGATCAGGTACTGGAAAAGGTGACACTCCACCAGCTGAGAGGAGGGTAAGAAGGGTGAGAAAAAGCAGTTGTAATTTTAAACAGATTAGCAGAGAAAGAGAGACAGCTGCCCAAGTTACTCTGGGAGAGGGAGCTTCTGATTTGTAGGAGTGCCAATTTGCCATCACATATACTCTATTTGAATATTCGAACATGAAACAGTTTTTACAAAGAAATATTTACAGAGTTCCTATTTCCTTTTTTGTTTGGATAAAGTCTGCCATCAGAACTTTTAATTTGAAAATTAGAGTGATGGGATGTTTCTGAGATACCCACTTCACTGTAATGATTGACCAAAGGCTAAGACTTGTAATTTGTAGGGGGAATTAGCTCAAATGGTAGAGCGCTCGCTTAGCATGCGAGAGGTAGCGGGATCGATGCCCGCATTCTCCAGAAGTGTTTTTTTTTTAATGTGGAGGATGTCTATTCCCAACTTGCTGTGCAGCGTCAAAGGGAACAGGACGTGAAAGGCTCTCAAAGTGTGTCAGCATGAGATAGTAGCTATTATTTTCTTCATGGAAGTGCATGTTATGCACAGAAAAGGGCATGTTTTAATGACAAGATTTCTGACTGCTGACTGGCATTCAGAGTACAGCTCAAAGTATAGAGTGCTTGTTTGCTGAGCAAGAATCAGATAGACTGGTGCATGCAACTTCATATTTTGTTGGACCTCAAAGAGAGAATATTCAAAAGATAGCATCTTGGTGAAAACTGAAAATCATACTTAGTCCTTGCTTAAACTGGATAAACACTGCATAGGATTATGCTGGAAGTTTAGTACAACTAAAACCAGTTTATTAGTTCCTTTTGACTTGCATGCTAGACTATGATTTTTAAAAAATTGTAAAGCAGTATGCACTACCAGCATTTCAAATATTTAAACTTCTGGGTAAAAGAAAAAGGAACTTGGAGAATGCGGGCATCGATCCCGCTACCTCTCGCATGCTAAGCGAGCGCTCTACCATTTGAGCTAATTCCCCTCCCACATGAAATAGGGAGAGGGCTGTGAGTAAATGCCTAGGCAAAGAACAGCATCCTGGGAGTTTTCACTGAGTCATTCTCTGTGGCAATGCAGACATCCGTGCCTGAAAAGAAGCAAACAGAATCGCTCCTATGCAGCATTTGCTTCATGCAACAGGATTGCTGACTCCATAAAGAAACAAGTGATCAACTTCACAAACAAAATAATTGTGATGTTCCAGTTACTTCAGACAAAACAATTGCAATACCACAGATACTTTCAAGCCAACAGCAGCAGTAATTATGTTCTAAAACTATTTTATCTATCCATATAATCCCTCAAAGCAACTTCAGAATCCATTGGCGGGCTATATTCTGTCATGTTGTTAATCATTTCCAGCATCTCTCCCCCGCCCCCACCCCCAATTATTTATATTGAGCAAAGCCAAAATGGTCTTATTTTATTTAATAGTGTTTGTTTTGCGAATTTTAAGGAGCAAATACTCAGATACAGCCCAGTCCTCAGCATATTCACTCAGAAGTAGGGACAATGGAATTCAGTTATCTTCCACACCCATGCAGTGTTACAACCTTCATATTTCATCTCAAATATATTGTAATAAAATTCTTTACCAATACTTAAAATCATTTTTTTAATTTTTTAAAATAGAGATTATCAGTACAGTTCCAAGCAGTTACACCTTTCAAAACTCATCAACTTTAATGGATTTCAAAGGGTAGAACTGTGGATTGCTCAGGCTAGCCTGACTTTGTCAGAAGCTAAGCAGGCAGGTTAGAAACCTGGTTAGTTCTTAGATGAAAGACCACCATGAAAGTGCAAGGAACAGGCAGGCAATGACCAACCACTTCTGTTAGTCTCGTCTTGAAAATCCAATGTGGTAGCCATGTTGGCTGTGACATGCCGCTTTCCAGCAACAACTGTTTAGTATTGATGGTACATGTGAAATGCCTACAGGTTGTAGCCAGTTTATGGCAGCCCCTCAGGGGGTTTTCAAGGTGAGAAATGTTCAGAGGTGGTTTGCCATTGCCTGGCTCTGCATAGCAACCCTGAAATTCCTTAGTGGTCCCATCCAAATACTAACCAGGGCCAATCCTGCTTAGATTTCAAGATCTGATGAGATTGGCCTAGCCCAGACCATCCAGGTCAGAGGTGTATCGTACATAGTAAGTTATAAACATCAGCTGCTTACAACCACTTGCAATGGTCTGCCATTGAAGCAGAATTTAGCCATTAGCTAGGGGACTTATGAGCAGGATTTTTTCCTTATACTTTCAATTGTCATTTTAAAAATCTGCATAAAAAGATGTTAGGAAAAGGAAACAACAGTTAACTGAATTGCTCTTCCAGCTGTAACTCCATATTCAATTGTTGTGACTAAGTATGTAGGCTGTGAAATTACTGAAAATGTGGGGTTTCCATGATCTCCTGCTTAATTTTCTTCTGCTGGAGATTGTAATGAATGATCAAGAAAGAAAATGAAAGATTTCTATACTTTTTAAACCTTCTCTGTTGTGATAACCGAGTGGCTATAGTTATATTTTGCCTCAGTGGAAAAAGAGATATTGATATTCTTGATCTGTGAAGTTAGAATAACTTTGCTGGTACTTGCCATATGCTTGAATTTTATTCAAATCAAATGCATTATTAAAATGTATTTTATTCATTTTAATTTAAACTGCTTGAATTTGGTTTTGGTGCACTTCTTGAACTGACTTGTCACTATTCAGCCAAAATTTCTGTAATTCATAGCAAAATGTTTTCTGCTAATCCCAGGTAACAGAGTGAGACAATTAGCTGGACATCTGGAATATCTGCTAGGTATATGTAGTTGAAACACTGCTTGTGTCCTTAGCTACCTAGTGACAGATTGCTTTATTGTTCACATTATAGCAAGTAGTAGAGTGAAGATTTGCCATAGTCGAGTGAAGATTTGAACCTGGCCCTCCACATTCTAGTCTAACATACAACATACCACACTTACAAATACAAAATACATGTTTTATTTGGCTATCTTGAGACTGTAGGAAAAACTGCTGGAACTGTTTTGCCTGACACTTTCCAAATTGCAAATGCTTTGTGCATTCTCCAAAGATAAAATTGCAAATACTGTGTATATTCTCCAGATATTCAAAACTGTAGTTTGTTCTACAGTGTCAACATGCATGCTAGTAACTGCACAGGTGCAAAAAAGGCTGTACTGTTGTAGTTAAATTTTACAATTTTGATAGTTTGAACACTATGGCCTATTATTTAGGGAAGGCTTGCCTTGGGGCTCTTCACTGCACTGATAGGGGGGGTCTCCTCATGTTTCTCCATTTACACATGAGGAAGCAGCCCACAGCTTGCAGCAGTGTGTTTGATGAACTCTGCCAGCTCAGTTCCTGGTTCTCTTAACTCTGCCCATCAAATCAGCCTTAAAGACATAGATCTCTCCCCTTCCCCTCTTCTCTCTCTCTGTGTGTTCCTGCTGCTGCTGGCCGGGCAGGGAAGAGAGAGGCTTGTTTTAAAAGGCTGGTTGACATAAAATTTTTAAAAGCCCTCCCAATCATCGGGAAGGGTGGAAGCAGAGCTGAGGAGATGGTATGAAGCCCAAAAGAAACCCTGCTTGAGCTATTCTCTGGAAAAGCCCACTGTTATTAAATCAAGATATCACTGTTGTGATATAAGCTTTTAGAGAAGCAGGAAGGAGCCAGCAACATCAACCCGGGGGGTGGGGCGTGTGACGGGAAAAGCAGGGACAAGCTAGGTAGGCTGTGCTGTGGGTGGAGGGAAGATATATGGGGCAAAGCTCCGCTCACCAGCAAATCTGTCCACTCTTGTGACAAAGCAAATTAAAATAGTGTTGTAAGTGGTCTGACTTGCCATGGAGAGAATGGAAAGTGAAAGCAGAACTCCAGAAAATATGTCCATATAAGAAATCTTGCTGCAACTGACATTTGCCCTGTCACACAGCAGACACGTTGTGCATAACTGGCCTATAGCACATTTGATCAAATCTCAGGAATCTACAGTATTCTGTCACAGAATGCACACTTGCAAGATAAGCACAGATTTCTGATATGAATTGTGCCTCTGTGTAAATTAATGTAGGACTAAACAAGACTTGTTGGAAAACCTTCCTAAAATTTTAAAAGTGAAATAGGAGCTACACAGATTGCAAGCCAGAAATTATTTAACCCTTCTGTCATATACAAATAGAACCACTCCTTTCTCCCACTCTCCCTTTCTGATGTTTTGCATCACAAGAGACAAACTAATAACATAAATGTGGTACAGTGTTGGTTTTGATCTGTGAAAAGTCTACAGGGAAGGAGGAAGTTAAAGCCTCTCTGCCATCCTCATCCAAACGGGGGGGTGGGGGGGGGTGGAAGTATGGTTAGTTTTCCAAAAATGCTGAATAAACCAGCTTACCAATCTCCTAAAATCATGTGTAGTTTGGTCATGGGCCAAAAAAGAAGCCCCCCCGCCCCCCACTGGATTTGGGTCTGGAAGTGCTAGTTAGATCATCTTAGCTCTCACAATCACTAGCTTCAGCTTTCCTCTTCTAGCAGTTTGTTTCTTTCCACAAAAAAGGAGACATCCTATGACCTGTGAATAGCTGCTGCCACCAGAAAGAATTGGTAACTATCACATTCTTTTCCATCCATGGATCCCATCCAAAATCTATAGCAACATGTACTGTGCTAAATAGCTTTAGAGAATGGTCCCCTTCAACTTAAAATTGAATTAAATATCTTGGAGGAAAAGGGCATTGATTTAAGCAATTAGGAGTATTTCCTGTTTTCTAAACAAGCTTGAGGAGCATGTTAAATACAAAACACAGGCTGATTAAATACATACCAGAACAAGTTAATCTAGCTTAGATTTTTTAAACACATGACAATGTAAACCAGTAAATTAGATTTTATTGCAAATGACAAAATTCTGACAAGCATTTTACACCTCGTGGAAGAAGTGCTAAGCCAAAATCAGCATAAATGCAAGATTACATGTTAAGAGTTGTCCATGATGTCATTACACTTTGGCATTAAATGTATATACTCTATGTTGAGCTTTAAGGGGACAAAATTGCCCTTAAGTGATAATCTCCTGTGCTCAAAGATATCAATGTATTTCAAGAACTGACAGAAACTTTCTTTGTTGATATTGGTGGCCTACTGCCCAAGGCCAGTCTAACACTGTATAGTATACCTAAGTTATATGAGCACTAATGCTGTTATAAAAAGAAACCAGGCTTACAATCTCATTATTGTACAGTTAAAGATGTATTTATAGCAATCTAACAGTCTTCCCAGTGACAGTCAAAAAGTCGTCATCCGCCAATGCACGAAGTGCTTCTTCAAACATTTCTTTAGTGACAACCTGAAAGAAAGAACACTGAAGTGGATACTATGTATGACGCACACAAGTTTTAAGCATTGGTCCATCTTATCAATTCTTCTTTTCAGAGTCAACATGCATGAACAAAACATTTTCAGAGGAAAGTTCCAGTGTGAAGTCACTGAGTTACTGCATGAATCCGACTAATACATTTTGATTTTTGAATCACATTCTAAGAAGCTTATCAGGCATTCCCCAAAGAGATCTACAGTGGTATATAAGCTTCCCTGAAAGACAGCTTGACTGTTACACCAGGGGTCTGGAGCCAAACTAAACTGGCAATTTCTTCTGATTCTCCCATCCTGCTGCAGACCCCTCTAACGTCATGCCTTGGGGTGCCCTGCCATTCAAAAGTAGCGTGTCATGGAGTTCAGTGGGCTGGAGGGGGAGAACAAGGAAGATCAGTTCAATGCCAAATCTCCCCTGCAAGGTGCAGCTGTGGGACATCGTTTTATCACAGTTTAAGCAGGACAATAGTACAACTTACCTAGCTAAACCACTAAGCCACATAAACAGAGTGCACTCCAGAGTAGTTTCCATGATAAAGGTAGGCTGAAGAAAATAAACATACTCTGCCATGTTGGGTTCCATGGTCTAACTGTTAGATTCTAACGTACCCAGTTTATGTGAGAAGTGTTACCTCATGATAAAAAAAATAACTTCGAGTTAAAAATAACTGGTAATAATTCACTCCAGAAGGTAATTAATACATTTGATGTTTATCATTTTGCATGCTATGTCAATTTCCTATGGTGGCTATTAAACTGGGAGTGGTCACACTTGCTGTATTATAAAATCATTTTGCTATGTCTACTGCTTACTCCTCCATTTTCCACCATTTTGCAAACCTTTTCTTCTATGTTCAACCTAGGAGCCTATCTTATCACAACGCAGGCACTGAAACTGTCATCATTATAGGCCCCCCTTTAATGGCTACCCCTCTGAAAGTGTTTCCTGTGCTAATTTACTTTAAATTGAGGTGATATTTGATTATTTTGGACCACATGGAAGCAAACACCATGAACATAACATGCAAGCCTTTAAAACTGAAAACTCACCATTTCAGATTGTGCACGGAGATCATCAAAAAGCTGTTGGTATCTCAAAGCTGGGGTTTTACCCTTAGTCTGAATGAGTTTCTTCAAAGCTTGAGCCAGTTCTTCTTTGCGTTTACGGGCAGTAGCACTCATGCCTTCAAAAAAATAGACAAGTCTGAATTCTTATTTTCCAAGCAACAAAAAGACCACAGCAGTCACTGGTTAAAAAACCAGTAATGCCATACAAAGCTGAAGGCAGCAGGAAAGAAGACTCAACATAAGATAGATTGACTTAAGGAATCCATGGTCTATAGTTTGCAGGACCTAGGCAAGACTGTTGGTGATATATGATTCATAGGATCAGGATGAATTGGAGGTGATTTGACAGCACTTAACACATAGACAAGCAATGAAAGAGTAATAAACTACAATATTTAAAACTGCCTGAGCTATAAATAAAATTCTTTTCATAGGTTACTGAACCAACCAATTCTGAACTAACTGATTCTGGTGGTGCATTATTTAAGCAGCACATGAATGACAAATTCCACAGGTTAATTAATTCTTAGGTACGGACCTGTAGTGAGAATAGATATGTCTACAATTCCAGTTCTTGGATCAGTAGCAGACTGCTTTAAAGCCTCACGATGAAGACGTTTGGCTTCTTCCACATCTATGGTTTCCACCTTGTTAGAAAAGCGCACTTTAGCATGAGCTTCTGCCAGACGTATCAAAGATTCCAGTTGTCGAGGATATGCTGAAACCATTCCTCTACCACTTCCAATCTTCCTCATATCTACATACGCCTTGTATGAAGAGAAAGAAAAAAAGTATTACTATGTATTACCACTATTACTAGACCACTATAGAATGGAAATAAAAGGAAGAAAAATACTCAGTATTTTCCAACTAGGCAGGGAGTTTGATGGATGATGCTGAGGGGATGGTCGACCCCAAACTTTGTGTTCAATAGACAACAATGAATGTAATTTGGCCACCAAAACTGAATCAAAAGTCAGCCCCATTGGAACCAGAGGGAAAGAAGAGACTGAAGGCGTTCGAGCCTGCCTTACTGATATCTTTGTGGGAGTTTCCACTAAAGTAATAAATAATAATAAATAAATAAAGTGAGAGACTTTTCCCACAATACAGCCTTAAACCTCAAAGCCTGTTCATGTCTGGCCTTCGGAGTAAAAAGGTGGCAAGATGGTCATGGCTTGGAGATATGAGTCTTGCCGAGGCAGAAATGGCATTCATTATGCTCATTGTTTTGAGCCATTTTTTTCACACTTGGAACAGTTCTTGAACAATGCTGTCTCAATGAAGACAAAAGGAAAAGTCTGAGGTAAATGAAGTGCTCAGCTGAAGCTAGTTCTCTCTTCACAGTGGCAAAGAGAGAACTGAGGGAGGAGCACCCTGCCTCTGTCATGTGACTGTTTGGGCAAGAAACCATCCCATTCTCAGGTCCAGACTCTGAAGCTCTGGAAGCTTTCCAGTCAGTTCTTCACAGTTAGCTGGTTCCTGTGCAGTCCCATGAGGGACTACACTGAAGGCACGACAATGAAAACATAGTATCTGTTACTGACTCCATAAAAATACACAGTTCAATTCTAATCCATTAAAAAGCAACATGAGGGTAATGACTGCTTTTAAAATAAATTTAAAAGAAGACCGGGACTACAAGAAGTTATTTATTCCATTAAGTTGTTGGATTGAAATAGTGTTAACAGATTCTTACTTCAATAAGAGCTTGACTTGCTTCTTCACTCAGTCTTGGATTGACATATCTACGAGCATAAGCAATATAATCTCTCAAAACTGCCATATCCATGTACTCTTCTTCCACCTGCTCTTCAGTTTGATAGTACAAGGCGACCAAATGATGAGCCAAACGTCTATCGTATGCTTCATCTCGAGGGTCCAGCATCAGGAAAATGAGATCAAATCTGATGAAGAAATTCATGAACTAAACAACTTTTCCAAAATTTAAACTTTTGCTTGTAGAATTTGATGAAATGGTCAGAAATCAGTACTGATGAAAGGTTAGTCTAACATAATGGCTTTCCAGAAATTGGAAAAAAGCCTGAACTCCTCTCTTTACTAAATGGGAAAAAGACTATGTCTACTTTCACATTACATCCTTACTCCACAATTTGTAGCCTGGAGTCCAGTGACCAATCTCAGACTGTCAGCTGAAACTGGCAATCTACATAGATTTCCATGGTGTATCCAAAGAACTGCCCATTGCACTCAATATCTACACAAAACCAAATGCATCCCACGGGAGTATACAATGTAAGAGTTTTTAGAGGACAGCAAAAAGGTTTCTACCATTACTGTTCCAAAAGCCAAAATGATGACATGCTAACTGAAAAGGGGAAATGCAAAGATAAAATATAGTTCAAGGTATACCTAGATAACAATGTATGGGGAAGCTGGATGTTTTCAATAGTAGTTTTCTTTGGATTCCACTGAGACTCTATTGGATTAGCAGCTGCCAGGATGGAGGTACGAGCATTCAGTTGGCAAATAATTCCAGCCTGGTGGGAAGGAAAGATCTGAGATTTAGTTACAGTTCTTAAAGTCAGAAATATGTATCATCTCAGATGTGAGCTACAGCAATTACTATCAATGCTACTTATAAATGTAAAATCTCAAGGCAGCTAGGAGCCTGATCTAGATGCTCTGCCTAACCAGGTCTTATCACATTTCAGAAGCTAAGTAAGGTTGGTCCTGGCTAGTTTTTCAATGGGAGGCAATGAAATATCAGGATTGCTATGCACAGGAAGGCAATCGCAAGCCACTTCTGTTCATCTCTTGCCTTGAAAATCCTGCTGGGTTGCCACAAGTCAGCTGCAACCTGACAACACTTTACACCCACATAAGGCAGTTCTCAATTCACAAAACAGTTCTGCAGGGCTCAATTTCTCTTTTTAACAATGTGCTTAAGCAATGTAATTCTCAAAATCATTTTGTATGCCTGTGTTTAGATTGATCTCAGAACTATTTCATAGCCTCTAGGTAAGCTACTGCAGATATATACTCTGCAAAGCACAATGCCAATTAATAACACTATATAAATAAACGTGTTTAGGGTAAAACCTTTACCTTAGCAATAGAAAGTGTTTGCTGTTCCATGACTTCATGAAGCACAGACCTGGTACTTTCATTCATTTTATCGAACTCATCAATACAGCAAATACCATTGTCACTTAGAACCAAGGCTCCTGTCTGTAAAACTAACTGTCTTGTTTCAGGATCCTTCATCACATATGCTGTAAGACCAACAGCACTAGAGCCTTTTCCAGATGTATATTGGCCTCTTGGAACTAAGTTATAAACATATTGAAGCAACTGTGACTTGCTTGTGCCAGGATCGCCACACAGCAGAATGTTGATCTCAGCACGAAAATTTCCTCTTCCAGTGTGACTGAAATCCTTCCTTGATCCTCCAAACAGCTGTAGAAGGATCCCCTGGAAAAAAAACCTTCCAATTACTACATATTTGTCCTCTAATAAGGGAGCTCAAATGATTTACATGCATAGGAACATGCACAATATAGTGTCTTATGATCTAGTCACCCCAACAGAAGCATGTGAGAAAATCCAGCATTGCAGAGGACTGTATTTGAATGATGCAACTGAATTCAGCATCACCTCCTAGAAAAGCAGCCCTGCATGAATGTCTAGCAGATACTACACTTAACAGGTCAATAAATTAACGCATATAGATGTTTGCCTTAACTGCTCAATCTGAAAACTTGGATTCAGTGCCAGATCATTCTGGATTCTCAACTAACACCAAGCATTTGCTGTTGTTTCTCAAAATACTAAAATCTAGGGCTGTTTCCGCATGGGCGGAATACAGCGTCCCAGGGACGCTAAAAACAACGTCCGTGGGAAGGGGTTCACACAGCCACCGACGCTGCATCACAGCAGTGGCGGCCTCGCAACCCGAGCGGCGCGAAGCCGCTGTTTCCAAACCTCGCTCCATGAGTGAGGTTTTTCGGAAACAGCGGCTTCCAATGGCAGCGCTGAAGGCTTATTCCTCGCTAACACCTTAGCCTCTCCGATCCTACTTGGCGTTGCCGCTTGCCAGGGACATCGCCTTCCGCCCTGCGACTCCAGAGCTGTCACGCAGGGCAGGGGGGCGTGTCCCCTGGCCTGGGCGACGCGCCAGAAGTTCGGAAGAACGGTAAGGCGTTCAGGGGACGGCGCAGCCTCTGCGCAGGCTGCGCTGTCTTCCCCGCCCTATTGTAGATATTGCCATTATAGATATGTTCGTTCACTCAATGCACCCAGCTACTCCTGTCTGCTACTGCAGGTTGTGGTTGCCAGCCACTCCACAATGATCTCCCCAGAGCAGCAGAAGCCCAACTGTGTAGCAGCAAATTAGGGAGATGCGCAGCACAGAAAAGGAAAACCTCAGCAAAAAAATCCCCCCATACTGTGGTTCTGTGCCTTCTATTCTAAAAACAAGCCTCTCTTGCAACAGCAGAGAGAGTTAGTGGGAGTAGATGTGTATATATTGGGGAAGGGAGGGCAATATCAGCGAGATCTGTGGCTTTAAGGCTATAGATGGGCAGGGTTAAGCGAAGCAGCAAAAGGAGAGGCCAGTTCAGATTTCAGCAAGCAGCTGTGATTCAGGCTGTGGGCTGCCTCCTCGCACGGAAGCAGAAAAATATGAGGAGAGCTCTCTGCAAGCCCAGTGTGAAAATTATAGCCCAGAGATAAATGTTCCATGGGAAACGGGCCATTATGTTTTTTTTTATCAAGCCAAAGGACTGGATGCAGTTCATTAATATGGCAAACAAGGTAACCTCAATATATTAGTTCTGTGTACCTTTTTAATATCATCATGTTCATAAATACTAGAGGCAAGTGCTGAAGAAAGTCTGTCATATATATCTGGTTTCCTAGAAAGCTCCTGAAGCATTTTTTCACGGTCTTCTGTAAACATGGTTTGTGTTGTTTCATCTTCCATGCCATGCAAACGTTTTGAATCGGTTTTGCAGTAATGGATAACATCAATGTGTGTTTTGTAGACAGCTCTTACATTGCTCATCTTTGGAATGACGCGAACGGGGACTGCTCTATAGATACCTATTCCAATACAAGTCATATCATAACTGCAGAGAGATGTCACACAACTCAAATGTCAACAGCTAACTTTAACATTTTGGGTGGGCTACATACCCACTAAATTGAATTTTTCTAAATATATTAAATAGTACAGTTTAATTCTGAAATTGATTGGTCACAATGTAGTTGAACACATGGTTTAGTACTGGGAAACACCGGAGAGTTTGTTTACTTGATTTCTCCTACTTGCCTGCCTAAGAGTGATCCAGATAACAGGGTTCTTTCCTCTCTGTTCACTGGGAGGTAGTTTAGTTAAAGAAGATTTCTAGGTCTGGTTTAGGAGGTATTTCCCACATGTTCCCTTAAGCAAGCTATTAGTATCTTAAGATAAAGCATGGTAAAACTGAACTATGGCTACTCATGGTCCACTGAATTCAACAATTTAGAAAAATTCACCAGGCAAGCAAATTTCTGTTCTGCCTAAATACCACTTTACTGTGGTCCAGGAAAATGTGGTCCTTTTTGAGCAGTGACAACAGCCCTGGAACAAAAGGAGGAAAAATGCCGATTTTGTAGTACTTGAAGATGTGTACTTTACATAATGTACTTGCCCTACACCCCACCTCTGCAGATTCCCTGAAACTGAAAGGTGCTCCAAAATGCAAGTGAACAACTTCTCCTCTTCCTCCTCACTATTTTATTTATTCCTACATTTACACCTTGCCTTGCTCCCCAGTGGGGACCCAAAGTGACTTATATCGTTTTCCTCCATTTTATCCTCACAATAATCCTGGGAGATAAATTAGGCTGAGAGTATATGATTGGTCCAAGATCACCCAATAAGTTTCCGGGGTAGATTTGGATCTGAACATGAATCTGTATTAGATTTCTTTGTTCTTTGAAAACCTGTCCCGCAGGTAGAGAAAGGCCCTCTCAACTGGCAAAATCTGGTAAAGTAGATAAGGAGAACATGTGACTATTCATTGCAAAGACAGGAAAAAGAATGGTTCTGGGAAGTAAGTAAATGGTGCCTCATAGTCCAGCCACTGCCAAGTCTTTCTTCCACAAAGTCTATGCCTTATAGGAGAGGAAAACACCGTTATCTGGACCACTGGACAATGACAAGTAGGAAGAACAAGTACATCCACTCCCTGAATTATTGTTTTCATTTAGGAAAAGTGCAAGTACCAGCCATTGTAATGTTATGAACTGCCACCTGCCCTTTTGGTTTAAGAGTATGTGGCTTAAGCAGCCACCATTTTCTGTTTGTTTTTCTTTCCTTAATATCAACAGAAACATGAACAGTCAAAATAACACACAACATCCAATTGATTAAGTAATATATAATAGAATATAGGTAGCACAAAATTTATATCTACATTAATCGTTTCTGGGCAAGTGATAGCAGAAGTACAAAACAGCAACTATGTAACTATAGCTAAGAATTAAAAGATGCCTTTCCTGTACCATTATTCCATCTCTTTTCATTTACCATTTTTGACCGATCAAAACCAATCCTCAAACCGTATTCCAAACTAGGTTACTTGTTCATTTATTTAAGAATGGTAATCACTAGTGTTCAAATGCTCCTCTTACCTGTAATGTTAACTCTGTCACCAGGCTGAACCTTATCAACTAGATCATTGTGGGCAAAAAGAACAGTAGTGTATGGGGTCTGGCCAGCTGGCATATCTTCTGGAGACTCCTGCAATTTGATCTGACATAAGAATGGTGTCTCATTAAAATGCGCCAATATTTATTTCGCTGGACCACATAATTGTGATAAATACGGTATGCAAACTTTTCATGCTATATATTCTTCTCTACGCCTAGTTGAGAACAAGTCACAAAACAATGCACTTTTCCTCAAGCTTCACAAGTGTGCACCTGCTTAAAGTGTAGTTTCCTCTAATGAGGATTCCCATCCCTCAGGAACGGTGGCAAAGCGGGGGGGGGGGGGGCGCTACATTAAACAGTGAGAGAAAGATCTACTCATAGAGTTTTGCACATAGTTCCTAACAGTCAACACACTTAAGATCATGTGAACAGAGCATCTTGGAAATTTCCTGGATAGAGAAAAACACACACAGTAAGACAATTACTGATACACAGTGCAGAGCTGCTCTGGAAGTTACAGTGGAGCATATGTTTACTTGGAAACTGCAATTAGTATGAACAGATGGCTCTAGAAAGTTCAGTTGCTTTTTGGTTGATACTTTGAAGCTACAAAAATCATCACTACCACCTGTATCCCTAGCCTTAAGACCAGCAATGATGAACACTATCAAGCTACCTTGATCTGATTAACTAACCTATCATAGTTTTGTCTGTCTAAACCAAAGAACTCTTGGCTGGAAAACTTGTGGACACTTAAGAGTAGATGCTTTAACTTATAAAGTGCAAAAAAAATTTGTCTGTCTTTGTAAGCCCGTTAACTTGCTGTTAAAAAACAGAAACAACAAAAGTTCATAAAGATATGCTGGTGTGAGGATGAAGAAACAGGTGAATGATTGTGAGGGAAGAAGGAAGAGAAGGGGAAGATGAACAAGGAAGATGGCAGATAAAAAGGACATAATTTTTAAAAAGGTGTATTCTACAGCATTTGTATTTTGAAAATATAATAAATAAGCTTCACACATATATTTATCTTTCTAGGTGCATTAGGTTGGCATAAAGTTGTAGTGATTAAGAGGTGAACTCTAATCTGGGGAACCAGGTTTGATTCCCCACTCTGCCACTTGAGCTATGAAGGCTTATCTGGTGAACCAGATTAACTTGTGCACCCCAAAACATGCCAGCTGGGTGATCTTGAGCTAGTTACAGTTATTCTGAGCTCTCTCAGCCCCACCCAGCTCACAGGGTTTTTGTTGGGGGGGGGGGGGAGGAAATTGTAAGTCCCTTTTCCTTACAGAAGAGAAGGGGGGAATATAACTTCAAACTCTTCTTCGTAAATTAACATCTCTACAATGAGCTGATTAGTCTATTAAAACAGTTTGCTGTTAAAAATTAAGCATATCAAAACTTCATAGGAATAACATACCATTTGTTTATCTGAGAACATTGAGCGATTGTGAATCAAAGCCATACTATGTGAGGTATTACAGTTCTTGCACACTGATGGCTCAGCAATCCTGCCACGGTCAATTTCCACCCTTGTTGTGAAAGCACAGACTTGGCACCTGAAGAAAGCTTCTTGCATTTCTGGAATTAACTGGGAGCTTCTGATCACCATGCCAGTTATAGTGATAAGCTGGTCAATATCTATATGGAGTACAAAAGAGAAAAGAAATACATATGTTTAAATAGGGTTCTTACATAGTTAATAATGTAGAACCTAAAGAACAATTAGTACATAATATCTGCCTGACATCTCTTGCAAGATATACTGAATTATCCCATTATTCTTTAAAGAACTGGAATTAAGCAACATTCTTCATAGAATTATGTGGCTAAGTAAGGTATATAAATCTTCTGCTCACTTTGCTCACCAGGAAATTAAAGAATTTCCTCTGCAGGGAGGCTACAGATATGTTTGTGTCTTCTTCTAAATCAGAAACACTGTCCTTTATAAATGTGCAAAATATTGTCCAAATGGACAAACATGTTACAATCAAACCTGAACACTGCCTTACACCAAGACAGACCATCAGTCCATGTAGTTCAGTACTCAAAAGATGTGCCCCTGAGATCTTTTAACTGGAGATGCCAGGAACAGGAACTGGGACTTTTGCATTAAAAAAATGTTACTTGTCCAGCAGTATTCATTTACATGAGACAAAAAGCCAAAACTCTACATGATCCTGGAAATTCATGACTGAGAAAAGCAGCTGTGGGAATGGAGGGGTTTTTTTTAATAAAAACTAACTGAAAATAGTTTCCCTGAGCTACTTTATAGGAAAAAAGAGACCCATATTTGTGTGTCTTCTTCCCTGCAGGCAGCTTCAAGCAGCCAGGATGCAGACTGGAAGAGTTTAAAAACATAACAAAACCCCTTCCTAGCACTATAGCCCCAATCTATTGGAGTCCATAGTCACTTTTTGCAGAAAAGTTATGCATCAGTCAATCCAATCACAAACCCTCTATGTTACCTATAGCTGGTCATAAGTAGCTTAAAGTCATATTTTCTGTTCTGATATCAAGACACTGCATTCAAACAATTTTACCTTCCGGATTCAGATTCCTCATGTTCCTGGTTTTTAATGCATTGTATGGTCGTACTTGAATTTGGTGTTCCAATACTGAGTCAGGGTAACGATCGAAAAAAATTTCATTAGCAGCCATATCAAATGTTGGAATAACTTCCTGTACAATGTAGACGGACAGATATATCAGCACTTGCTTCCACACCACACAATAAACATATTAAGTCCACTGGTTGCTAGATGGGATCATCACTGGCAATAATTTACACATCCTTTTGTAGACTGTAAGCCTGTGATCAGAACCTGTGTCTTTTTAATTCTTGTGCAGCATCTAGTTTTTGTTTTTAATGTAGATACTTCATAAATATTGGCAAATATCCAAAGCAACCAATTCCACATGCTGTGAACTTGTGTGTTTTTTTAACAGCAACACCCAATGCTGCAATGTAACCTCTATAAAAAACAAAGGGAGTTTCAAACACAATTTACCACAAGACATGGTGACAACTGTTTTTCAAAGGAAGAAAGTTTAAATGACTTGGGTTTGATTCCCAGCTCTGCCGCCTAAGCTGCGGAGGCTTATCCGGGGAATTCAGATTAGCCTGTACACTCCCACACATGCCAGCTGGGTGACCTTGGGCTAGTCACAGCTTCTCGGAGCTCTCTCAGCCCCACCTACCTCACAGGGTGTTTGTTGTGAGGGGGGGGGAGGGCAAGGAGATTGTAAGCCCCTTTGAGTCTCCTACAGGAGAGAAAGGGGGGATATAAATCCAAAAAAAACCTCTTCTATACATAGTCATTTGCATCTCAGCAATTATTAGGACTTATTAGCAAAGAAGCACATCAGAAGCACTTCATTCCCCAAGCAGCTTGATCTGAATTTAAGCCAGGTATAAAACAATACTTGTTCCATCTAGTACCTTGTTAATGCCAGAGTTTTTAAGTAGATAGGACTATTTGAAACATCAGTTACACTTACCTGGGGATAACACATCAGCTGCCTATAAAGATTTTCATCAAACGATTTTAAATGAGCACAGTTTACATTCAGAAATGGCTCTCCAATCATGTTTACCTGCAAAATATTTTATCACATATTAACAACTGTCTAAAAATTACAAACCAGGTTACACCAACATTACTGTAGTATACCTCCTCCAGTCGCTGCATATACAGGGGCTCATTAAGATCCAAACCAATGTTTTCATCTTCTTTAGCAGTTGGATCAATAAAGCGTTGGAGAAATCTCTGAACAGGGAAACAACAATAATTAAGTTTGTATTTAGGTTCATCCTAGAAAATTGACAGGCTAAAAAATGCTACAAGCGATTCCTACTCTAATTATTTCACTACCACTAACTAAAAGCATTAGACAAATCTATCTTGGGTAGACAAGCTACCATAGAAGTCTCCACATATTTATTCTCTGCATACCCATTATACTGATCCTACAGGCTTCTGATCACAAAAAAATATGCTAGGGTTTTTATTTTGAATCTCACTCTGAAACATGATTTTTTTAAAAAACAGTACAACAAATAGGTCTCACAAGTGTGGTAACCATTAGTCACTGACCTGGAACTTTTCTTTGCATGAGGCCACGTTAACATCAGTTCCCCAGATCACAAGCTTTTGCCCAAGAGATGGCTCACTAGCCACTGCATCTTCTGCTGCAGGCTAAGCATAAAAATAATTCATCAGTATTAAATACTATGTTCACTTATTGGAGAACAAATTTCACTAAACTTGGTTCAGTGAAATTTCACAACTCAGTGGCGACACTTGTTTAGGAGTTAACACCTATGAGGTTTCGGCTGTCAATTCCTTAGGCTGAAAACTAGTGTCGACTTGATTCACAGAAGGTGAAAAATTGCTTTCACTGTTCTACAACTCTATAATCCATCAACCATAACCATAATTCTTCAACCTTGATTAATAAAACCTTTTGGTGTTTTATGCCTCCCCCTCAGAAATTTTTTTTAAATAAAATGCAGTGTATACTATGCATTTCCCCCCCCCCCCCCAATTGCTTAAAATGGCAAATTAAAAATACTACCGTATGCATTTACAGTGTAACGGAGATTCTTCCCCAAACAAAACTGTTAAAATGATTTATTACTCTTTAGGTCTTCTGAGACTTAAACCAAAACCTTTCCATTTGTTGTTTCCTCCCCACCCCTTAAGCTGGTATCATGCTTTATGCAACCTCAATTTTGTTCAGGAATTAATAGAGAAATGTGACCCATGTAATTTGAAATACATACCACATCAGAATGCAGATCCACCTGCCTGGCTTTGTGGACAGACCCGAGATCAGCCCTTTGTCTAATTGGAGTTCCTCGCACACCACTCCGTGGTGTTCCTTCCACTCTAGAGCTGGGAGTGCCATAGGTCAGTGGTGAACTAATATCAAAGTCAAGTTGAGCTTTTGCAAATAAAATGAGATTATTATTTTTAAATAATAGCGTTGTTACGCAGCCTTGCCAACTTGTGCTTTCCAACTCAAGACAGAAAATATGGTTTGAGTTTGCCCGGCAAGCCAGAATTCTAATCAGTTCCCAGTTAAGAATTCTGGTTTATGAGACAAGTTAAAACCAGTTAACTAGTTCAGATGTAACAGCAAACTATCATTTTCTATAAAACCTGGAAATAACTGCTTATCTTAGTGAATGAGCATGAGCTCAAAGATCCTCCAGACATAGCAGGAATACATGGTCTCCATATTACATTTGAACCAAGCCTAAATCATACAATTACACTTTTGGACTATCTGAGTTAAAGATTGTAAATCTGCTTTAATAAGAGAAATCCTGGAGAACTGTGCTTCCAATCAGCTTAGCACATGCAAAGCTTTGAAAATTGTTTAGTACAGATTCTTTATCAGGATCTTGTTGCATGAGGATGTGCAAAGATAAACATGTAGATACCAAATCATCAACTGTATTTAGCTATAACCACTTCATATTGTTTTTATGATTTACATATATAGCTATTATTCTCTTCTAAGATGTCTACAGTCTTAATTCACCCAGCATTAAGGATTTTCACACTGCACGAAATTCAATGTGACAGCTAAGTGTGTATTAAATATTTTCCTCTCCAAAATCAATTAAAGTGCTTAACTTTGGATTGCATTCTATGTATATTTTATTATGTATATTTGTTCATTTTTATGACTGAAGGTCTCTAATACTGTTCAGGGTCCTCATATTGCCTGATTTGATTTCAGGTTCCTCTCCCTCATCCAGCTGTTTTCTACAATGGTCAAAATTCTGAAAACAATAAATACCACTGGAGACTATATACCTGTGGAACTCTTGAAGCTAAAAAAAACACAAAGAACCCTTCCAAAACCTTAGACTTAGCCAGGCAATATTTTCTTCCTAGGCATCCACTTCTTCCATGACCCAACACAAACAGTAATAGCTGGAAAAATATTAAAGATGTGGGGTGCTGTGTGGTTTCTGGGCTGTATGGCCGTGTTCTAGCAGCATTCTCTCCTGACGTTTTGCCTGCATCTATGGCTGGCATTTTCAGAGGATCTGAAGATGCCAGCCACAGATGCAGGCAAAACGTCAGGAGAGAATGCTGCTAGAACATGGCCATACTGCCAGGAAACCACACAGCACCCCAGTGATTCTGGCTGTGAAAGCCTTCGACAATATATTAAAGATGTCTTTAAAGGTCACTGATCAGACGAAACTCTATTTTAAACGTCTTAACGTTATTTGACAAAAAACAAGTACTCTGTTGCTACTAATAGCTTATGCAGTTGAAATCCGAAAGTACCTGAACTTTGGAATGGTGGTGGACTGGAGAAAAGAGAATCTTGAACAACTGGGCTTTGTGCATCAACTGGCGGTGAAGTTGGCATTGGTTGCAAGTCTCCTGTGGATGTGGAATCATCTGTGCGACGTCGTTGTGAAGGAGGGGATTGTACATCTTCAGCAAGTGCTGCAACAAAATGAGAATTAACTATGCATTAGTGTCCTCTATTTTCAAATACATAGAGAGCATGTTTTTTTTCCAAGCAAAATAACAGGTATTAAAAACACTGTAAGACACATACAGTCAATTTCACAGTATATTTTATTCTTCTATTTTCTCACCTTTGTTTTAAAAGGCGGTTAACAAGTAGCCTTATTTCTCCAGCACAAGCAATACAAGCAAAGCCTGTGATCATATGGGGAAAAGGGTCGGATCAGAAGCAGTGCGAACTACTTACGCGTAGATGGGTTCGCTCCGCCTCTGTGGCGTTTGCTGCTCCGGCTGCTCGGGGTGGACGCTGGCGAGGACATGGCTGAGAGACTCCTAAAGCCAGAGGGAAGAAGAAAAACGAGTTGTGAGCGGCACGCAAGAGTCGGCTTAGCTAGTATGCCAGACTGTCTTCTCGCCCACACGGGAGCTTGCGAACGAGCATGCACTTTTGACTGGCCCGATCCCAACTGGCTGCCGAGACCACGCGGGCACGGTTTACTTCTTGGTTTATTTCTTCAATGGGAGAAGGGAAAAATTCCGCGCCAAATAATCACATGACCGCCCAGTTCGCGGGCATTCCCACCAATCGTACAATGGGACATACCAACTCAGCCCGGAAAAGGGTGGCCAAAATTATTCCCACATACAATTCGGGTGTGTTTGTGGAAGAAGAACGCCTTTGTTTATATGTACTGTGGCGTTTCGGCGTCATGTGCGGACATCTGCCTTCGGACATTTTCCTTCAACAGCTGTTGTACTCTCATCCTAATAATGGCATCGCCCATGTTTTGACAGATCCCGCGGTCACAGAGTCGGGGAGGGCCAGTTTATTACCATAAGCGGCGGGGGGGGGGACTGCACTCAGCTCTAATAGAAACTGTTGCAGCAGCTTGATATTTGAATAAAGTTTTAAAATGCCACATAAAATATTATTTTTTGCTTTAACTTTCCTAGTTATGACCGGGGAACGACGTTTAACTTTTGAATGACAATGGTTTCGTCACCATCCACGCCCACCTCTTGTGAAGCCAACTACGGTCCCCCCCCCCCCCCCCCCGTACAGTTCAAGCCTCGCGGCCGAAGTCTTCTTTCCCCGCCTTTTGATGCCGTCACTTCCGCTCCCCTTCCCCCAGCAGCGCTGATTCGGAAAGAGAGTCTTTGCCTGGATTTTCCTGAGGGGCCCGGGCGGTGTCATGGCGGCACCCTTGCCTGCAGCTGGCGTGGGGCTGCAGGGTTTTCTGCTCCAGCTGCACGGGATCCTGCAGAGCCCAGACCCGTCCAGTGCTGCCATTCACGGACATAACCTAATCCGTTCCTTGGCGGAGACATGTGTGACCAGCAGCGGTGATGTCGCTCGTGGTGCGTAAACAGCGCATCATAGAGCGGTCTAAGGGCTCAAAAATGGGATTTGGAAACTTTGTTTAATTATTCATTCTGGGGTTTTGACCAATAACCACATGGAAAAGACCTTGAGGCTATATAACGTTTTATTCCCGCAAATGAACTGCAACCGTTGACTGCGGAACTCATTGCCACCTGACCCATGAGTGTAGATCTGTTGCTAGTGAATGCCCCGTCCTGTTGCACGCATAGACTTACGCCTTTCACCGAGAATTGTACCATAAATAAATAAGCAAACACATTCTAACCCTTCCCCAGGAAAACAAGAAGCCAGTAGAGCAGCATCTTGGTCAGTTAAAATGTGACAGAATAGGAAACAAGCTTTTGGGAAGCGTCATGATGCTGAAGATTCAGTATATAAAAATTTAATGGGGGTGGGGAGTTGAAAAAAAAGAGTGTTCTAAACATTGAGTTTAACAAAATTCTGAGGTGTTTAAAAGTGCATGTATCAGAACTATGTTGTAAGTTGCCTTGAGCTCTACAAGGAAGAAAGTTGGCTAATGTTTCAACTAAATGAAATAATTCTTGACCTTTAAAGGCTTAATGAAAGGCACCCCTCCTTATTCCAACTTTTTAGGAAGTTGAGTTCATAAGTGATTGGAGCAAGTATTTTGGGTGGTCATGCCACAACTCTGATACGTTTTCTTCTTTAAGGCTCACTATGTAACATTCTCTAATACCTTTCAGGTATATAGTGAATGAATTCTTGTTTTATCATCTACTTTAAATCTTGCAGTGATTAATGGACAACTATTTTATTATAATCATAACTGCTATTATTTCTGATCTGTCAGGTTTTTGGTGTCGATCAGTTTTGAATTGTGTTTGTGTTTAGTGCAACAACTTAACATTATCATTGCCAATCAAAAGCAATAAAATCAGTAAAACCTTGCTAGAAGTTCCCAAGTATGCAGGAAAATATCTCTACAGTGACCTTTTGTGGGCACATTTCATCTCTCCCTTGGTGGGATTCTGTTTATTTGTATGATATTTATATGTGAACAGAGGCCCTGTGATTAATTCCGGACGCTCATTTGTAAACTAGTAAACTAGACTGGTAATTGTAAACTGGCAGTCTTTAGAGGTCCACTGCTTGTTGCATTTTTATCTGTATACTGTAATAAGTATTCTAGAATCACACTTGGAAAGAAGCAATTTGCTGTAGTGTATGCATTTTAAACTTTCACTTTCCCTTCAGCTTTACAGGCTTCACTGGTCTTTTCTAAAGAGGATGGGTTACTTTCATTTATCCATAAATCATTGCGTATGGAAGAAGTAAGTAGTTAAATCTTAGTTTAAAGCGTGCCTGTCCATAAGCACTTGGTTGAATGAACAGTTAAAGAACAACACTGTTTAAAGCATGCTTGTAAAAGTATGCTAGTTAAGGAAGATAACAGTGCAGAGGGTCCAAACTGCTGAGGATGTGGCATGACCTTGGTGCCAGCATGAATGGCTCTTAATACTGGCATAAGTGTCATTTATGCCAGTTCAGAGGCACTGATGCTGGTGCTGGGGAGCTGCATGATAGCGCGACCTCTGAGCACCAATGCAGCTGCAGCACTAGCGCTTCTCCGTGCAGGAGCCTGTGCTGAAAAGGTTTTAGTCAGCTTCCTGTGCCCTTTCAAATTGGGAATGCCTCTGTTTGCCAGTGCAGATTTATGCCAGCAAAGGGGTAGGTGCAGCTCACTAGGCTTCATAGGGGAATTTTACAGAGGTTGGGGAGCATTGCTTTTGATTTGCTGACCACAGTGCAGCAAGCCTCTTAGGAGGTAGCACAGCTGCACTGTCCTTGACTACACTACAACTACACACACACACCCCGGATTACATTTTCCACGTCGCTTCCTCGTTACCAGGTGGAGAAGGATTTTTTTTTTGCTTTTTTAAAATCCACCTCAAGTCTCTCTGAGAACGATGGGCTGTAAGTGAGATAAATAAAAAATAAATTGGAAGAATGTATTCTAGTGCTGGGTATGCTTGTGCTGGTAAAACATTTTTTGAGGAAGTAAGGCATTTGCAAAATCAACTTGAATCCTTATTAGTTGAATATTTTTGTTGTCTGGTTTATATGACTTGGGAAAATGCTTTTAATGCTATCTGTTTTCAGTTTCGAGATTGTAGAGAAGAAATATTGAAGTTTCTTTGTGCTTTTCTGGAAAAGATTGGGCAGAAAATCCACCCTTATGCACAGGATCTAAGGGTAAGTCAAGGAAAACTACTTGCTTTTATATAAATACTTTTGGAATATTTCCTCTCTTATGTCACATCTTTTTTGCTGTTCTCTTAATGTTCACCTGTTCTTTCTGTATAATAATACCAATTGTGTTTGTCCCTCTGTTCTGGACACGTTTTAAGTTCTTCAATCCATTATTGTGAGAAAATTGTTTTGCTGCACTAAATGACTGTACAAATTGTTGCTGCTCTTCTTGTTCCAGTACAGAACCATCATGTCCAAAATATACCTTTTCTTATTTTTTCTTCCTTGGATATGCACAAATTGTCTATGTAGCTGAAGCTTTTTCATTTTCTGCATAGGAAAGATGTGTAAGTTTTAGTATCAATGGGGTTATGGAAGGGCAGGAAGAATGAGATACTTGTTCTTCTCTTCACTCAGGCCCCTTCCGCACACGCAAAATAATGCGTTTTCAAACAACTTTCACCACTGTTTGTAAGTGGATTTTGCCATTCCGCACAGCTTCAAAGAGCAGTGAAAGCAGTTTGAAAGTGCATTATTCTGCATGTGCGGAATGAGCCTCAGTGTCACAGTCAAGGTACTGCAAGTAAAAACATAAGGCATTTCTTATCTTTGTTTTGTCAAGCCTCATTAGCAGTAGTACTCCAGTGTCGTGGCAGAAGCCTCTCCATATGAATATGACATTATTATTAGCCCATCCAGTTTTGGTTAGGGAACTTTGGAAAGTTCTTATACATGTTCTGGGTGTTTACAAGAACAACTGAGGGAAATGTTACATTTTTTATTTTAAGGATTGCTGTTCCTTTTATGCATACATAGGCTGTCATGCTTTAAATGCAATGCTGAGGAACTATTGTTGCAAGCTATTGTACTGCAAAAAAAGCAGCGCATTGTTTATTGATTTGTTTATTGTCTTTTAACATCCAGCGAACATGCATTAGTGTTTATACCAAGGAAAAATCGGCAAAATGCAGAATCCCAGCTCTAGAACTACTGATTAAGGTATTTGTTTAATTTTTATAGGCCCACTGTTCTCCAAACTGAAGGCATCAAGCTTTGTATGCTGGTTTTTGTTTCTGGGAATGACTGTCAGTGCCAACCTAAGTCAAATTGCTCCTTTCTAAGTCCATTGATTTCAGTGGACTTTGAAAGGGGTAATTTGGTTGAGAATTGCACTATATAGCATTATATAGAGTGACACTCAAAAGTTCATTTTCATGGGAATATTGCAATAGTATGTTATTTGTTAATCTTTGAGTCTGTGTTATTCATAGTAGGAAGAAAGAACATCTGCCTTCAGGAAGAGAACGTGTTATTCTACCACAGAAATGGCAGCATGTCTAGTTGCAACTTTATGTGTGTTTCTGGCAGTATCTAGTTCCATATGCTTATATGTAGCGATAGTCAGCATCTCATTCTACATGCTTATATGTAGTGATAGTTAAAGGCTGTTATAATAGGAATATTGCTGAAGTACGTTAATTCACATTGAAGGGTATCTTAAAGTAAATGACAATTAGGAAAATACCTACCTTTATTTATTTATTTATTTTATTTATTTATTGTTTCGATTTATAAACCGCCCCATCCCCTGGGGGCTTTGAGAAATGAATTAACACATAAATGGCAGCAGATCCTAAGTGCAAGTTTTAATTGATTTTGCATATTTTCCCCAAGAGACTGTAAAGGATGACATTTACCTCAAAAAACAATATGGCATTCTTCTATTATTTGTTCTGCCTTTTAAAAATGTCCCCCTTTCATTTGATTATTGCAAATATATTTCTAGCTGCTTCAGAATGTACGGTCAGTTCATATGATGGAAGACATGAAAGTTGGGGAAATCTTTAACAAATTCTATGGTGAACTTGCTGTAAAAAGTAAAGTTTCAGATACAGGTAAGTATGAATGTATTTTAACTTCAAAAGAAAAAAAGCTGGAAAGGGGTGGGTCACCACCATTACTAAAGGATGCAGACATAATCCAATAAACGTATCTTAGAGAAGTGGTCTCACTCTGTAGCTAACAGCATCCAGTTTTACAGTCACACAACCAGTAGAGCCACAAATACTGTATGTCTTGTGCATGATGCTCAGAGTTAGTCAGTAGGGTTGGTAGGGCCTTAGCAACAGAGTATCATGTCCTAATTTTACTTCAATATGCACTTTAGAAGCATGGCTTTAAGTCATGTCTTGACTTAAAGCAAAGAACCATGCCACAATTCAATGGTAGGAAAATAAATTCAAATGCCAATAATGCTAAATATGTTCAAACAAAGGTCTCTTCTGCATGGGCCAACTACAGCACTGTGCAAATGGTGTAAATAACACCGGTGTCGCCTCAATCTGATTGCACACCCGGCCCTCCCGTCAGCAGCAAGAGCATCGACAGGGCTGTGAGACTTCACATGGCAGTGCGGTGGGGTTTTTTTGTTGGCCACTCATTTCTGTGTAGCTACACAGGAATGCACACATGTACCCCCACAGCAACATTGACATTCCATGAGACCCTGATTCAACCCTGTGCACCTGCGTAGTGATGCAGACATGAACCAGAAATTTTTTTAAAATGCAAGCACGGCCGGAGCAGAAGTGCCTCCTGCCCAGCAGTTCATTCGGTGCCTGTTGTAGAGTGCCGCTTTTGGAAAGAATCACTAGTTTATCGATTCACCAATGCACCGCTTTGGGGGAAATAGAGTGTTGCAGCTTTGTTGCAGCAATGGTGCAAAATTCTCTCCCAAAATAGCGTTTTTACCGTCCTTAAACCTCTGTTGGCCCATGCAGAAGGGGCCTATGATTTCGCGTATCATTCCTATAGGCAGTGCCAGATCAAGAGAGTTGGCAATCCTTAATGCCTCAGGACATTATTCAAGAGGTGACCCACGGTTCCTATGTCACATGCAAGAGCTCTTGGAGCACATCCTTATAAACATTAGCACTGTGAACAATCTGATTCACTGCACAATTTATATTCATCATGCAACTCATAAAGGCAGAGGAGATCCTGTCAGCCAAAAAAATTATTTAGGTTTATGGTGGCAATAACCAGTGGTCCCTATAAGCTTCGAGGCCACACAAGCACCATGTTGGTGCTGCATAGACCGGGTCACTGCATAGACCGGGTCACTCTGCTTGGTTCCTTACCACGGTTAGAGGAATTGTTGGCAATAACGAAAAAGTATAATGTATCCTTTCAGTCTTGCCTTTTCTCTCAGCCACAGAAAACCCAGATAGGTTGAAAGCCTAACCTTTTTGCGGTTCTCAGAATAAGAGTGCCAGTATGAGTAAATATGAATAAGAGTGCCAGGCAATGAGTAAAAAGTCAGGACAGTGAGAGTGGATACAATGAAGGAATTGTTTCAGCTGTTGCCAAATGTATAAGTAGGATGCTGAACTCTCTCTTTTCTTAAGTGCTGGAAAGAATTTATGAGCTCCTTGGAGTCTTGGGAGAAGTCCAACCTAGTGACATGCTTGACAACTCTGAAAAATTATTCCGAGCTTATTTGGGCGAACTCAAAACACAGGTAAAATTGGATTTTTATGGGACATCAGTCTCCATCTGTGTATGTTCAAACCTTGTGTTTCAGGGTGAATATTTTGAAGTCTTCCTTAAATGAGTACAAGTAATTCTTTTGGAAATATGTGCTGTTTCTTAACTTAGAGTTAACCATGGGTGGGGGGGGATCCATAATCAGTCTAGCTGAGTTATTGGAGGAGGAGGAGAAGCTTGAATTTATACCCTGTCTTTCTCTCCTGTAAGGAGTCTCAAAGCAGCCCTTCTTCTACCCACAACAGACAGTTTGTGAGGTAGGTGGGACTGAGAGAGTTCCGAGAGAACTGTAACTAATGCTAAGAGCCTGATTCTCCAGATCTGAGGCCTGGTCTTAACCACTACACCATGCTGAAGAGGGAAGGGAGAGACACTATACTGCAGGACAATTGTAAAACTTTTTTTGATGTTGCAACAGAAAATTCTTACCATTTTCATGATTGTTTATGTCTTTATAAGCAGTAACTATTTTTCTTACACAAGTACTCATAGAATTAAAATTGTGATATTCTTAGGGACAGAGGGAGAGGGAACTGTGCTAGGGGCACGACCTGCCTGCCCCCGCCCCAAACCGCCTCCCGCCCCGCTCCTGGGGAGGGGGGTTTGGGGGCGATTTTCCGCCCCCACATTATGCCAATGGTATGCGACTGGAGCACCTGAACACCCCCTCTCCCCACCCTGTTTCTGCTTCGCCACTGGATATTCTGTTACTGTTTTTCCAAGAAGGAAAAATTCAGAATACTTATAACTTTGTAGTGTATCAGAACTGTTAACTTCCAATAGTTGCTTATACACAGTATAATTTATTTAACTGTTTCTTTATCCTGGGAACTTCACCTAACTTGCTGTATTTAGCCAACAAAGTTATAAGAAAATTTTAGTTCTGTGTAATGTACAATGGGCACAATCTATCAAAAGTTGGTTGTTACCAAGTCCTATTGAAAGCAATGGAATGAATCTTCAGTTGGATTCATTAAGTTGAATTAATGCCAGTAAGATTTAACCATTACCGACTTTTGCCAGATTGGATCCAGTAATGATTATCTGTGATGTAGAAGTAAAAAACCCAGATTTTATTAAAACTATTCCTCAGTTCTTTTTATTGTAGCAGTAGCGTCTTCTCTGTGTATTTGTGTCAGAATACCAGTCTGCTTTAGCATATTACTTAAACCTAACCCCCTCCTTTTTTAGATGACATCTTCAACAAGGGAGCCCAAGTTTCCATTAGTAGCAGGGTGTCTAAAAGGACTGACTGCTCTGATGTATAACTTTACAAAGTCCATGGATGAAGGTGTAGTAGTTTTGTTTTTAAAATATTTGAATTTTAAGAATCTTAAGAATATAATGGTGTTATTCCGACTTCTAGAAATTGCTCCTGCCTTCTACTTTTTTTAGATCTTTGGTCATTGCTTCCCAATTTAGAACTAATGTGGTGCTCCTATGTCCAGATCTTTCAGAGATCTCTGTTTTTCTGTGCCACTTCACAGACAGTGTGAAGTGCCAAGGCCCACAGCTGTCATGGACTCTCCCACTACTTCCTGTTAGTACCATATATACTCGTGTATAAGTTGAGTTTTTCAGCACATTTTTGTGCTGAAAAAGCCCCGCTCGACTTATACACAAGTCAGCTGTATTTAAAAAAAATATTTTAGGGTTTTTACTTTGTCGGCCACCAGGGCGCACAGGTTTTAGGCTAGCAGCACCAAAATTTCAGGATATCATCAGGTGACACTCCTGATGATACCATCCAAGTTTGGTAAAGATTGGTTCAAGGGGTCCAAATTTATGGACCCCCAAAGAGGGTGCCCCTATCCCCCATTGTATCCAATGGGAGCTAATAGTAGATGGGGCTACATTTTAAGGGTCCATAACTTTGGACCCCTTGAACCAAACTTCACCAAACCTGGGTGGTATCATCAGGATAATCTGTTGCTGATACCAGCCAGGTTTGGTGATGTTTGGTTTTGGTCGTCCAAAGTTATGGATCCCCAAAGGGGGTTCCCCATCCCCCATTGTTTCCAATGGGAGCTTATAGTAGATGGGGTCCATAACTTTTGAGGGTCCATAACTTTGGACCTCTTGAACCAAACTTCACCAAACCTGGGTGGTATCATCAGGAAGGTCTCCTAAAGATACTCTGAAATGTTGGTACTGCTAACATAAACATTCCTCCCCTGACCAAAAATCCAGTTTTGAAGGATTTTAACTCTTGTGTTTTAGCTTGGTTGCTGGTTGAGCTAAGGTTTTTGTACTTTTAAAGTTATTGTTGAGACCATATTGTTTTTGTTGACTCCCTTTTCCACGTACAGAGCTAGTTTACTGTTTTTCTTTGAAATAAATATTCAAAAACATTTAACCTACTGATGCCTCAATTAATGTAATTGTATTGGTATCTATTTTTATTTTTGAAATTTACCAGTAGCTGCTGCATTTCCCACCCCCGACTTATACGCAAGTCAATAAGTTTTCCCAGTTTTTTGTGGTAAAATTAGGTGCCTCGACTCATATTCGGGTCGACTTATACACGAGTATATACGGTATTCATGAAGTTGAGTGCTAAGCCGAGTTACACTCTTCTTAACCCACTGACTTCACTGGACTTAAAAGGGCAGGAATGTCTTTAGGACTGTACTCCTGGTGGTTTTGGTTCTTCAAATAAGGACCACCATTGGTCTGACTGATCATAGATTTGCTACCAATAAGATGTGGAAAAAAATTCCATACTCCAGCTGCTGTGCTTTTTATCCAAGGAAGTGCTTATGCCAGTTTAAAGTTATTCTAATGAAATGAGTTGCATGTTCCATTTAATCCAAACGCTTGTGCTGAGCAAGAATATATTTATACATTGGCATATCTAACAGATGCTTGTCCAGTATTTCTTGGACGCCTCCAGAATCAGACTTTGTGGCCTGGGTAGGTTGCTCCAATAGTCAGGAAGAGTTTCCTGACCTTTAATCTTAATATATCTCCCTGTGCTTTGTATCTGTTGCTGTTTACACTGTCTTTAGTAGCAGAATGAGCTGTAGTTTTTTTCTTCACTGTGATCTTTTTAGATGATTAAATTCCCATCAATGTCATCTTATTCACTCCATCTAATTTTCATTGTTTCTTACAAATTCTTTCTGTCTTCGTTGGGTTTATGTTTCATAGCTTTTATCATGCATTCAGTCCTTTTCTTTAGTCTTTATGGGTTTTTCAGTTGGAATATGCAGAATAAGGATGTTTTGCTCAATATGGCGTTAAAAGTTATAATCTGCTTAGTTCAGTTTATTTTTAGTGAAGATGGAAGGATAGATAGTTCAATTAAAATGAGGATACAGATTTACTGGATGTTTTCATTGATCCCACACATACCTTCTGCAAATTTCTACATCTATTGTTGGGATTTGTTTAGTTGGTAAAAAAAGATTATCATGGAGTTTCCTTGAAGAACAGTTTTTTGCAAAGACCCAATTTTTTTCTCTCCATACTGACAAGAGTCTTAATTTCACATTGACCACATCATGGTTGTTCAAATGTTTGGATGTTTTCCCCATAGAACCACAGACTTCAAAGGAGATATTTGATTTTGCTGTAAAGGCAATAAATCCACAGGTATGATGTATATTGGTTCAAAATTATCATTCTTAATGCATTAAGTAGTTTTGAGTGACAAGCCTTTTATAGCAAAACTTTTGATCTTACAGGTTGACTTAAAGCGATATGCCGTGCCTCTGGGTAAGAATTTTATTTTATATTGCGTACATTGATGAAACAGGCATATTTACTTCTTTCATTGGAAGAGGTGTAGTGCATGCACCTTTATTGTTTACAGGAGATGAAGTAGAATTTTAAAATATGGTAACAATAATAATGAAATATGGGCCAATTATTTTTTTCATTCCTAATTTCTGTCCAAGTATATAATTCCATAAATGTGCAGCTTATTGTAATTCACCAAGAAAGGTAGAACTTCTGACCTGCTAGAACATGCTGACTTGTGTGACTGGACAAAATTTTGAATCTAAATTTAAACATTTGGTTTGCAGCTGGCCTACATTTGTTTAGTGTGCATGCTGTTCAGTTTAGTACCTGCCTTCTGGACAACTGTGTATCACTGTTTGAAGTAATGTCTAAATGGTGCGGCCATCAGAATGCAGAACTGAGGAAAGCTGGCAATTCAGCCCTAGATGCGTTTCTTAAGCAGGTAAATAAATGTAGCTTATGATCCAATATTTTATCAATTGATTGATTCTCAAACTAGATGCAACTTCATAATTCTTATCACCCCCACGTAGACCTGGTAGGTGATTTTAACGCCAGAGTGGGTACGGACCTTTCTACCACTTTGGCCCATTTGAATCAGGAGGATGATCTCGTACAGCTTCTTCTAACCCCAGCTCTTCGCTCCTCAAAGGACTCTCTCGTGAATGCGGCAGGAATTCAGTTAATCAAATTTGCCATCAAATTTAACAAATTATGGTTAAACGGCCTCAAGTGCTATAGGAATGCAGATAGCTTTACCTTGGTAAACTCGCTCGGTGCTAGCGTGATCGATTACATCTTAATATCCCCCTATCTACACCAGTGTGTCACATCTTTTAGCGTTGGGGACTTATTGCTAAGTGATCATCTTCCACTCAATGTAACTTTTTCATTTGAGGTAAAGACTAATACAGAGGACCCCACCAACTTTAGGCATCAGAAAATAACATGGTCACCTCAGGTGGCAGCTGCTACAGAAACACTACTTAGCTCTTTTACATTTAATAAATTAAAAGAGAATATATTACAGGCTGACACACCAGAACGTGGAATACATCACTTTGAACAACTAGTTTCAAATTTAGCAGGGGAACTTCAAGCCGTCTCCTCGACCAAATCTAAGGCTGTAAACGGTCATAGAGAATGGTTTGATTGCTACTGTATTGAATTTAACAACTTAATACGATCATTATATAGAAGTTACCGCAGCACAGGTGAGGAAAAGCTACTCAGCAATATAACCCAACTGAAAAAGGATTTTCAAATTATGGTACAATGGAAACGAAAAAATCAATTCGAACAGCAGTGGGAACAACTATATCAAGCCACTTTAACAAATAACATTAAGCAATTCTGGCAGATCATAAATAGAAGGGCCCAAACGCAGTGCAGTATCCAGTTGCCCCATATTTCACTAGACCGATGGTTCAGTTATTTTTTCTAATCTGTTCAATGCTAGCCTAACTGAATACCCCTGATTCCACCTCAATACCAGAGGAGCTACCAGATTGGCCTGAGGTTAATCCTCAAGAAGTGAGTAAACTAATCAGTGGTTTGAAAAGCGTGTAAGGCCCCAGGTCCTGATGCAATAATACCAGAAATACTTAAATCCTCACCCGAGTGGTGGGCTACAACTCTGGCTTCCTTATTTACCCATGTAAATAACACGGGCCGCGATCCCAAAGATGTGGCTGGCGTCTATAGTTGTCCCAATCTACAAAAAGGGTGATATTACAAATCCTTCAAACTATCGGCCCTATAAGCCTATTATCTGTAATTGGCAAACTATATGCAAAACTACTCCTTAGGAGAGTGGAAGATTGGGTCAAGCAAGCAGAAGTAATAGGACCGGAGCAAATTGGATTCACTAAAAATAAATCAACACTGGATCATGTAACAGTTTTAGCACACTTAGCTAACAAAAGTATAACTCATAATAACCGTAAACTGTTTGCAGCCTTCCTGGATTTAAAAGGGGCATTTGACTCCATATCTAGAGCCCTACTGTGGAGAAAATTGACGGCGTTACACATGGACCCCAGACTACTGTTTCTTATAAAACAGCTACACACTTGCACTAGCTGCAGAATAAGAGCCGCGAATAAAGGACCGCTCACAGAAAATATCATCACAACCAGAGGGGTCAAACAAGGCTGTACATTGGCCCCCACTTTGTTCAATATATTCCTTAGTGATCTAGTGCCAACCCTCCAGAAGGCCAATGGGTATGTTCCCAAATCCAAGCACTAAACACGCGCCCGCGTTACTGTATGCTGACGACACCGCTCTTCTTTCCCACACTAAAAGTTGGTCTCACTCGTCTCTTAAATTGCTGTGTTGAATATTGTAAGAGGAACGAACTGGTAATTAACTATGAAAAAACCAAAATAATGGTCTTCGCTAGAAGACCCCCTAGTCATACATGGACCATCAATAACAGACCCATAGAACAAGTTAACCAGTTCAAATATTTGGGCATAACTCTTACTAGCAACCTTAATTGGGCAGTACAAAGGAAATTAGCACTCGCTGCAGCTAACAACAGTGCCCTAGCAATTCAGCTTTTCAGTGCGGTCCACCAGTATATACCATCCGCATTGAATGTGCTCAATGCTAAATCCCGCGCTCGCTCCTCTATGCAGCACCTATTTGGATCGGAGCTATAAACAAAAATATAAACACAGCCCACTCCCGTTTCTTCCACAACATTATGGGCTTACTAAATTGTGCTTCATATGCAGCCCTATGTTTAGAACTCGTGCAAATATCATATGCCACGATGGCCTGGCTGAGAACTGTCAGATACTGGCTAATGTGATCCACTATTTGCAGGATCACTCCAGTTTGTTACACCTCATGCTTTCCGACTATGCAAATTCTAGGTGGCTGAAACTAGTTGAGGGAAAAATCAACACTCTTGGCTTTTCATTAGAGTCGTTAGTCCCTCTTTTCCCTATCAGAAGCATATAGCTGCTTGAAAACTAAGCTATTAGAACAAGAGTATCGATATGATAACAGCTGCGAGGAAAACGTGTTCCCCCCTGACCCTGCTTATTCCAATTGAACAAGGACACATGGCCAATTATTTACAGTGGATCACCAACCCTAAATTAAGAAGAGCTTTAACACTGGCCAGATTCAATCTAATGCCTTCTATGCTGCTCTATGGCAGATATCAACAAATTGATAAACAGAGGAGGCTATGTCCATGCAATATGGGTCAGGTGGAGACACTCGATCATACCCTCTTTCATTGTGTAAGGTTTGCAAAAATCAGAATGTCACAATCTGCACTTATCCCATTTCTGTATAACAATCTAACTGATGCTCTTAAGATACCTATGCTTTTGAACAACATGGATCCCACAGTGTGTGAGAATGTAGCAAAATTTCTGCTAACAATAATAGACGTAAGTCTAGATGAATACCAACCAACGTCTATGTATTATGACCACATATAACCAGCAGTAATTTTGCTAGCTTCTGTCAGTATCCGATGACGTTTAAGTGAGTTAACTTAGCTGAAGGAATGTCCTATAGTTACAGAAGGACCATGTATATATTTTAGTATTTAGTATTTTAGTACCAGTGTCTATAATTGTGAGCAATAATGGGCAAATTTTGTATGCTGATTTTGTATGTTTATTTTATGCCAATAAAGGCTTGTGACTACTGACCCCCACGTAGATCTCTGGTTAATGAACTATAAGAGAATCCCCTCCCCCCAGCCCTCCGGTCACCATTGTTTCTCCTGTATCTATTTCTTATTTTCTTGTCTATCAGTGTCATCATTGTTTCTCCTGTGTCTTTCTCTACCTACACCCCCTTCTTGCTCCTTTTTCATTTCCATTTCTCTCTCTTTCTCTCTATGTCTTTCTCCCTATCTCTTTCTGTCTCACCCATCATCCAACCACCAAGGGGTTGATGGTTTGCTGTCTATAAGGAGATTTCACTGACACAAGCATGATTCCAAGGCTGCCTTCAAACATCACGGCAAGGTGTAATTAAATTGCAGTTGGGCATCAATGTAGTAGGTTGCCATGCTTGCATTCTCCCCTCTATCTCATCTCTTATACATAAAGTTTTACGCAGAACTGTTCAGGTCTAATTTACCATGATGACTAAGTGCGGGTGACTTGGAAAACTGTAGTTTGTGTCCATCCTCAAAGCTCGGATTTTAATCCTCAGTTTAGTGATCTGGCTTGTGAGTGTGAAGGCTTTGGTTTGCCAAGAAACCTCCATGCAGATATTGTGATAAATTGGAACATAATCAAACTGGGAATTTTGTGTCCTTGGATGAAAGGTGCTGGAACAGCAAGGGGAGTTTGTGCAGATGGAAACAACTGTGATTGTGTCCAATTACAGTATCAGACCACCCAGTCGTAAGGTCTGAATACAGCTGTAGTTTAGCATGGGAGTTCAGTATGCAATGGCTTTATTTAGAGGTATTTCTGATCAATTGTGATTAACTTTAAATTCATATAATAGTTCTCTCAGGTGTTAGAATACTTTTTTTACTCCTTCCATTATGATACTGTATGCAGATGGCATAGTTTTGTTAACTTTGGCTTTGTGTAGTTTGAGGATTGAATACACTCTGGGTATAGTGATTAATTTAACAACTATTTTTAATTTGTTATTGTTGTCCATAATGTTTGCTTTGCAGATTTCTGTAATGGTTGCAAAGGATGCAGAAATGCACAAGAGTACGCTGAACTATTTTATGAAACAGTTTTATGGTATTATCAGGAAAATGGACTCTAGCAACAAGGAGCTGTCCATTGCTATCCGTGGATATGGCCTTTTTGCAGCAGTATGTAATTTACTTCTTTACACAGTAGCATGGTAAAGATGTTGAATGTTGAGAAAATAAACAGAAACATTTTGCACAGTAGACTATTATGCTCTCTCTGGGAGGAATTTCAGCTGCATCTTCCGGAAGGCATTTTGTTACACTTTGTGATACATAGCAGGTGATTTTCCTGCTGGCTTGAGTGCGTAGTACTTTCATGAAGTGACTGTAGCATTAGTGAGATGCCATACTTCTCTAACATAAGATTTTTCGTTGCTACTTAAAGTTGATTTACTTTGTTACGAAAATGGCTAAGTTTCCTGCATTAATTTTGGACTTCTAGAAACGTTGGCATTTGATAATTAGACAAATACCAGCAACTCTGTACAGAATATTGGGGGAGGGATCCTATCATGTCCACTTGCTCTCCCACCCTCAGTTTTGCTGCTTTGTGGGAACATGTATCTTAATCTCATATTAATTTTGATCCAATTACTGAATAGTTGTCTTTTTCTTTCTTTAAGCCATGCAAAGCTATCAGTTCTAAGGACGTTGACTTCATGTATGTTGAACTCCTTCAGCGCTGTAAGCAGATATATCTCACTGAGGCAGAAACCATAGATGACCATGTATATCAGCTACCGAGCTTCCTTCAGTCTATTGCAAGTGTCATATTCCATTTAGATGCTGTAAGTAAACAATTTAATCTCATTAGTGAATCTGTTCTTTTATAGTTTAGGAGCTGTATGAACCTACTGATGATGAAGTTAGGGGTATCCATTTTTTCTCTTGTCCTTAATGTTTTCCCTTTTGAAAAAGCTAGAATATTTCTTTTATTTTAGAAAACTTGCAAGTTCTGTGTCCTAGTACACCATTCTTTCTTTTTTAGATTCCTGAAGTATACTCTCCAGTTCTCGAATGCCTGATTGTGGTGCAGATAGATTGCTTTCCACAATACAGCATGAAAATGCAGTCTACATGTTACAAATCTATTGTAAAGGTTTTTTTAGCCCTTGCTGGTAAAGGCCCTGTATTGTGGAATTTTCTGAGTACTGTGGGTGAGTGTTTTTTGTCTGGAGGTAATCTTTTTTTCCCCATTTTAGTTCTAGTTCAAGTTTGAAAGAAGTCTGCAAAATATTTATTGAGCTGCTAGAGTTGTTGGAGTCCTGTGGGGCTTTTTGCTAAAACTTTTCATTTTATTCACAAAATTATATTTCTTCATAGTGTGTTTCCATTTGCTGCCTCTTTTTGTCATCTGTTTCCCCTTTCTCACTTATAACTCTTAGTATACAAGGGTAATTAATAGAGCAGGATGCTAGTGGCAGCAGTTGCTAATTGTAAATGTTCTATTAATTTTTACAAAGAGTTCCTTTTAATCTTTTTGAATATTCAGACTTTTCTTACTCCACTTGATTTTTTAAAGACATGTTGAAATATCTTTATTTTCAGTTCATCAAGGTTTGGTCAGAGTTTGTTCTAAACCACTTGCCTTTTCAAGGGTAAGTTTTGCTGAGAGTTATCTTGATACATAAAGTTGGAAAAAATGGTACCTTATAATCACCTTTCACGTTTTTGGCCTTTCATGTTTTTGTGCACTATATCCTAATTGTTTTCTTTATTTGAAGTATCAGAGATTCTCAGCTTAAGGTGACAGTGTTAAATAGTGTAACTACAGCTAAAATAGTATAAAATATACCTTTGATTAACCCTTACCTTAGGATAACAAATTACTTGTCAAACCTTTTATAATTTAAATGAAAATTTCTACTTAGTCACCTTGACCAGTAATGTGAAATAGTTTACCTTTCTATCCATCATATGATCTACACAGATGAGACAACTAGAAATACATTAATGGTTTTAGGGCACTTCTGGGTGTCTATGTATGCTGGTTTGTGAGCCTGTGAGTCTGCCTAGGTTATGTGCTACATTCATGGAATCATAGGCCGTTTCCGCACGGAGGCGGAAGCGGCTGGGTCTGCGCATTTTGCGCCAACCCGATGACGCTGGGACCGTCCACACAGACGGTCCCAGAAAGAACCCGGGAGATGGCGCCACTGGGTGCTATCGCCCGGTCAACTTACCTGCTCTCCGGCCCTCCGGCGCGTCGCCGGGGCCTGGGGACACGCCTCACCTGCCCTGCGCGCCTGCTTCCGTGTCGCAGAGCAGGGGGCGTGTCCCCAGGCCCCGGTGACACGCCGGAGAGCAGGTAAGGGAAGGGAGGGAGTGGGGGGGAAGCGCCGGGAAGCAGCGGCTTCCAGCCGGTGTTTCCAAAAAACCACGCTGGGGAAGCATGGTTTGGAAACGCCAGCTCGGTGCCGGGTGGGCGGCACAAGGGCAGCACGGCTGCAAAGCAGCTGCTTCCCCTGTGCGAATGGCGGCCTGGGGACGGCATTTTTGCCGTCCCCAGGCCGCCATATTCCGCCGGTGTGGAAACGGCCATAGAGTTGGAAGAGACCTCAAGGGCCATCAAGTCAAACCCCCTGCAATGCAGGAACACACAATCAAGCACTCCTGACAGATGGCCATTGAGCCTCTCTTTTAAAACCTCCAAAGAAGGAGACTCCACCACACTCCGAGGTAGTGCATTCCACTGTCAAATAGCCCTTACTGTCAGGAATCTCTTTTCCTTCACCTTGAACTCATTATGCCTGGTCCTAGTCTCTGGAGCAGCAGAAAACAAGCTTGCTCCCTCACCAACATGACATCTCTTCAAATATCTAAACATGGCTTTCATGTCACCTCTCAACCTTCTCTTCACCAAACTAAACATACCCAGTTACCTAAGTCTGTCCTCATAGGGCGTGGATGCCAGACCTTTTACCATTTTGATTGCCCTCTGGACCCATTGCAGCTTGTCAGTGTCCTTCTTGACCCGTTTCAGCTTGTCAATATCCTTCTATTTCATGAAATAGGACCTCTGAAAGCATTAATAGTTCTCTGCATTTTTGCAAAGCTACTATCTGCAAATTTAATTTGAGATGTCAGTTTCGAAACATTTTGAATTTGCTCCTGATCTTTAGCATTTTGTGATACTGTTGTTGCATAGATTTGCTATCAGCTATTTTATGTAATAAAACATTAAAACTGTATTAGAACGATGCATGTGAATTCCAGGGGATCTCTTAAATGATTCAGTTTTTCTAAGAGTAAAGAAATGTATATTGTATATCTTCCTGCAATATCACAAAACAAATAGCTAGACTATGCAGGCAGAATGGTTCCACATTATCCTTCTGAAATAATGTAGCTAATAAATTCAGTTGTACATGAAGTTGCTCCAGCCTAGGCTCACTGAAATCACCAGATTGTACTTTAGTTTTGGTTTTACTCATAATAACATCATACTGCTAACTGTGGATATAATTGTATGTGATTTTATATCCATTTGTTTCAATCTTGTGGTGACTTGTAGGAAACTTCTGGAAAAGATGTTTCTGCATCAGAGGAACGTCCTGCTTCTGGTGAAGTTAGGTCTGGGAAATGGAAAGTGCCTACGTATAAAGACTACCTGGACCTTTTTAGGAGTTTACTGAGTTGCGATACAATGAAGGTAAATAATGCTGAGATACACTGTGTGACAGAGAATTACTCTGTTTTCCAATACATCTCTCCCCGTCTTTCCCTATGTGATTTCTTATCCAGAGAAATCTTTCTGATTCTCCTGATTCTTTCCTATTTCTGAAATGTTAATATATCTGTATCAATGGTGACAATCCACTTGCACTTCTGAGATGTTTGTGTTTTTAGTGCAGTTTGTAATTTAGGAATAATTTTGACCTTACTATCTGAATTGTCCTTTTTTCCCTGCAAAGGACTCTCTCTTGTCAGATGAAACCTGTCTAATGACAAATTCACCACTACAATCTCTAAATCGTTTGTTGTATGATGAACTCATAAAGTCAATCCTAAGAATAATTGAGAAGCTGGATCTTACCGTTCAGAAACAGAATGTTAATGAAGAGGTAAAAGATTTGAAAGTAGTACTTAATAATAAGATATTTTACTACCTTTTCCCTATACGACTTTCTTTGTATAACTTGCTCATGTTTACATATAAAAACGAAATCCATCTCTTATTATTCAGTCGGCATTCGTGCCACAACATTTTGTACTAGTTATGGTTTCTGAATACTTGTCAAGGGTAGTGCCACATAGACCATGTTGCTGTAATCTAATCAGGATGTTACTGGGGCATGCACCATAATGGCAAGATTTTTTTCTCATGAAAGTAAAGGGTGCTTCTAGCCGCTGTTGCCATTTGCATATCCACTGGGAGGCCCAGGTCACGTAGCACCCCTAAGCTGTGAACCCCATCCAGAACAAGAGGATTCTTGGTTCCTGAGTCTGTCCTTCCACCTACCAGTAGCTTGTCTGTCTTGTCATGATTAATCTTCAGATAATTAGCCCTCAACCTTCCCCAAATTTTCTAGTTTGGTAGTTATTGTAGGTCTTCTGGTTACAGAGCAGTCGGCAAGAATGCCACTATCCAATAGATTGTGCACAAATGCACAATCAAAAAGGTATTCTTATTCAATATCACAATGTTTTTAAAAGTAGCAAATTATTCTGAGAAGTTCAGATTATGACAGGTGCCAAGCAGTAGTGGTTTTGCAAACTGTACAGTGCCCCTGCAGAACAAGGAAAAGAGCATGACTATTTCCAACTAAAAGGTATACACTACCTTGTTTCCTCCCCACAGGATGCAAATGAGACTGATGTTGATCTCACAATTCCTACTTCTGACCCAGCTGCAAACCTTCAACCTACCAAACCAAAAGATTTTACAGCGTTCATCAACCTGGTAGAGTTTTGCAGGTATGGTATATTCTGTGTATTTTAATGAAGCATCAGACAGAGTTGTAAATTACACTGTATTGTGGACTGAGTTCGTCTGACTCCCTCTACTATTTACAGAGGTAGCTAAACCCTGATAGGCTTCAGTTTTATTTGGGAGCCGGAGACTACATGACCCTGTGGGTTAAATACTTCTTCATTCAAAGAACAGTTAACTTGTGGAATTCACTGGCACAAGGTATAAACATGGCCAATTTAATTGACTTTAAAAGGTGATTAGACAAATTGATAGATGATAGCTTACCACTGGCTATAAGCCATGTTGACCAAAAGGAACCTTCACATTCAAAGGTAGTAACCAGTTCGGGAGGTAACAATAATGGTGGTTGGGAAAATCTTTGGCCTTTGAGCCTTGCTTAGGACTATTGGTTTAATCCAGCACAGTGCCTCTTATGTTCATACTTCTTTAGCTGGCAGTACTTAACAAGTGGTTGGAATGCTTGTAGGGACTTTGATTGGGATAAGCAGCATCTTCCAGTAGACAGAATAGTGTTGTAGAGTATGCTACAGTGTCTGGGTTGTGCAGATACTTGGAAAGGGTCCACAGATATATTAATACATCTCTCTACTGTAGACAGGTTACAGCCTTCCCCCTCCCCCCTTTGGACAACTGGTTAATCTTTTAAACCAAGAGTCCATCTTATAAAGGGTTCAGCTCAGCATATTTTAATGTCAAATGTTTATTTACACCTCTCCATTGCTCAGGAATGTAAGTGCAGCATTGTGTTCCAATCAAAGTACATGCCCCTCACTGAGCTGCTGCCAATGCATCAATAGCGTGGCGATTTTGCAGCACAGCTAGCCTCGCCTGGTAAATTTCAGCACTCATCTCATTAAGAATCTGCATAGTTTCATTGAAGAATTAACTAGTAAAGTTAGCCAGCTTCTCGTAATAGTGAGCCAATTCCAGTATTCTGTACTAAGGAGGCAATTCCATTATAAATGTGGTTCCTGCCAGAACTGCCTCCATTGCTCTCCAGCTTTGGAGTCATCCAGGGGGTAATTGGGACCGAACTCAGAAAGGGGGCCCAAAAGGGCTAGAGAGCAATGCCCACATCATCTATCTGGTGACGCTATTCTGCGCTTTCCTGGTTGAAAACTGTTATAACAATTAGTCTGTTTAGGATGGTTCCTGTGCTTGTTTTGTACAGTGTAGCCTGATGGCTTCCCTGTTGCTATTCTCTTTATATCCACAGAGTGATCCTTCCAGAGAAACATATTGAATATTTTGAACCGTGGGTTTATTCATTTGGTTATGAGCTGATTATACAGTCAACACGGTCACCTTTTATTAGTGGATTCTACAAGCTGCTTTCCATTGCCATGAAAATTGCTAAAAAAATAAAATATTTTGAGGTGAGAAATTGTGTGTAACCAGAATAAACTCTTTCTAAAATGTTCAAGATAGTATTAATGTTCGGCTGATCACTGCATTCCTTTCAGTGTGTGTTGAATGTAATTCTGTATATTGTGATTCCTTCATTTTAATAGCCAAGAGGAAAGTTGTCTATATAAATGAAAATCATTATCAGATGAGAAATTAAAGCAAGAAAACCTCCCCATTTGGATTTTCTGTAAAGGATGATATCCAAAATAAACATGGAACACTATGTTTCTTATTTTTGAGGGTCATTTGTTGGAGATGATGTTCTGGAAACTGTTTTTTACTGTTTTCTGGAGATTTTGTCACTTTTTGGAGATATTTTGTATATCTTTTCCATCCTTACAGATTTAGTTCAATATATTTTTATTCTCTCCTCCGTACAACAGCATGAGGGTAGGTTGTGTTGAAAGTGACTAGCCCCAACTCGCTCAACAAACTTCATAGCAGGATAGGGAATTAAACCTGGGTCTCTCAGGTTCTATATCTATGTTAGAACTATGCTATACTGGTTCTCAAGAGTCTAGACCCTCAAACTGCCTGTCTCTTAAAAGTGTGTTTAGAGGATTATTGTATTGTGTTGTGCATATCGTCTGCCAGGCTGTTCCTTCCAGTGTTGTATTTCCCCACTGGCCTTAACCATTTTGTCTGCAATCAACATTGACCAGGTTTAATGCAAATTGACCTTTGTTCCTAACTAGTTTTTGAAATTGCTTTCAGGTTCTGAATCAGTGTTGGAGCAGATGTCACAAACTATGGTTAAGCTTGTGCAAAGCAGCATTTAATCCTATGAACAGTCTTGATACTCTTTTTATAAATGTCATTTGTAAAATTTTAACGAGACTGCAACTTTGTGGATGCATTTTTCTCTTTTTTTTCTGCTGAGTAATCCTGTTATACAGTAGCTTGTTTTCAAAAATTACAGTCTGAAAAGATTTTTTTGAAGTATGACAAAATCTGTCACTCTGCATATTCTTATGTTTGACAGGGTGTTGGTCCAACAAGTAAAAAGAAATGTCCTGAAAATCCTGAGAAGGCTTTGTGCTTTGCATTATTTGCAAAATTTGGAAAAGAGGTGATCAGTTTTCTTTATATTTATTTCTTTACAGTATATTTATTTAAAGAATATATTAAAAGCAACTTGAGGTTATGAACTAGAGAGAAACTTGCGACTTTGAAATTTTCCCAAACAGTATCAGGCTTAAACTGTATGCTTTGTTCAGTTCATGTTACTTAAATACAAACACACTGTCCCGCATCATTGCTGGGCCTCCTCCCCTGCCCACCAGCAGGCTGTCACAACCTTGGCAGCCCCCGGTGGCTGTGCCAAGATGCAGAGATGCAGCACCAAGAGCCCCGCATGGTGAGGGAGGGAAATGGGGTCACCCATGTCCCCAATCTCACGTCTTTTGGTTACCTCGGGGGGTGCCGGGTGCCCCCCACAAGACCAAAAGACGTGCACCCCAGGCCCCCAGCTGCACGCCACCGAGCCCCACTCCCTTACCTTCGTACAGGCCGACTTTTGCTCTCCCCAGGCCCTGCTGGCCTGCACGGAGGCTGGGGAGCAGGGCTCAGCCTGCAAGGAGGGCGGGGGCAGGGCTCAGCAGCGGAGGCTGAGCTCCACCCCGGGATCTGTGCAGGATCTGGTGCCCCAAGCCACGCCCCCAAGTACAGGGGCACCCAGAAAATGGTGGCCACAGAAGTGAAATGTCAGAGAGTTGCTTGCAATCAAGTCAGTACTAACCCTGATAGATCAACAGTGCGACTCAGTAGAAAGCAGCTTCATGTGTCTTTAAAGTAATAGTTTCAAGGATTATTTGAACTTTAGATAGCTCATTTATAATGTGTATTAATACATACGTCTTTATTACATTAGGTAACAGCAAAGATGAAGCAATACAAAGATGAACTTTTAGCATCATGTCTGATTTTTGTACTTTGCTTGCCACATGACATCATCATGCTGGACATCAAGGCATATATTCCTGCTTTGCAGGTGGGTCACAGTGAATAGGAAACACAGCTATTTTGTGTGTTCAGGTTCTTTTTCTATATTTTTACTTGTATAAAATGCATATTTTATCCTTGGGCCAGTGGGTAAATTAATGGACAGATGAATAGTAGCCTAATTGTGAATTTGGTATATCACCATACTGACAGATGGGACACTTTTGCTATCCAAAGAGAAGTTTCAAAACATCTAACCCTTTCCTTTTACGCTCACTAAATAGAATGCTTTTAAGCTGGGTCTTAGCTATACACCAATGGCTGATGTGGCACTAGATGCCCTGGAAGACTGGTCAGCTCACATTCCTAGATATACAATGGAGCCTTATTACAAAGACATCTTGCCTTCCCTTGATGGTTATTTGAAAACTTCTACATCAACAGGTACATGCTAAAAAATGAATACCAACAATTGGAACGAATATATTTCATAAATATTTTTCATATATTTGTGGTGGACCAGTTTGCAGAAATTGTTGCATTTTTTAGTTTATCATTTCAATTCAATATCAATTTCCTTTGTACCCATCCAGAATCAATTCATTGTCATTAGTTTATCAATTCAATTCAACCTTTAATGGCATATGGTCATCAGTTTATCCATGCTGGTGGTTTTTCCCCACAACAGAGCTTTCAGTTGATTCTATAAATAGAAAATTTATATATATCAGTGGTTCAAAAATTTTGGTTCAGTAGTTTATGTACTTATGTATTTATTTAAAATTTTTATATGCGCACCTTTCTCCTGAGCATCTTAGGACCCCAGTTAAGGTTTCTTTTTTTAACCTTTAAAGTCACAGTGGTTTTCAATTCATTAGAATTGTTATTGCCACACTGAATGCTTTTTTCTTGTGAGCTGAAATATATCTTGAAACTGGACTGGAGTACTTTCCATTGGAAGAACACGGGCCTGTCTCTGAGTTAGCGGCCTCTACCCTAAATTCCAATATTCTTGTCTCAGTGCATTCAACACCAGCTGATGAAAAAGCACAACAGGGTGATGACGACTACTGCTATAGTATGAAACCATTAATTACTATGAAAGTATGAAACATGCGAATTATTTCTGCAAGTGTAATGCATGGTTATTAATAAACTGTTTCTTATAAATTAGATGAATCTCAGAACAACTGGGAAGTGAAGAAACTATCCCATGCAGTCCAGAAGGGACATAACAAAGTAGTAATACAGCATCTGAAGAAAGCAAAGATTTTTGCATTGGTAAAGTTTCCTTGTACCCATCCAGAATATTGTCTTCTGAATTGCAAGTCTGAAAAAGTGGTTATGCCATCCAGTATACAATTACCATTCTGTGCTACTTGCATGATGTCAGCAAACACTCTGCATAATGAACATACGTAGAGCAGTCTTGATTTGTCATGAGTCATTTTTGAATGTACATCTTCTTTATAGTTCACAAAGTGACCATTTTCTAGTGGAATTTTTTTCTTCAGTGATATTTGGATATTATTCCATGTTTTACTATAATCAGCTGGATTTGAGTTCCATTCATATCACTTGTTTAAAATAATTAAGTTATGTAGAATTCTGAACAAGGAATTCTTAATTTTTTCACCTCTGGCAAAAGTTTACATGCAAAATGTTTTCAAACTAAAAACAAATAGGCATTCCTGCTTTTATGCACTTGATGTTGTTCCTCTTCTGAAATTATATATACATATATATGTTTTATCTAGGAAGAGGATCATTCACTGGAAGCAGTAAGAATGAGAGTGGCACATCTTCTTGGATCCCTGGGAGGACAGATCAATAGGAATTTAGTTACAGGTAAGGGCTTAAAAAGCTGTCTTCATGTGTATAAACCAATACCACATTTTGAGACATCAGTTTCTGTGGCCAGTGGTGCACAAGAGGAGAATGTGGCCAGTCCCCTCCAGCAGCCCAAAATGCTTTCCCCCTGCTTCTGCTGCTTGATGACATGGGAGCTCCAGAAACAAAAATGGTGGGCGGGGGGGGGGGGGGGGGTCAGGAGTAGAGTAGCAAAATTGGCCCTTCTGTTTGTGGAAATCCTCTGCAGGATCTAATCTGAGTTTTTAAATTTAAAATTGGGCAGGCTTTAAAAAAAAGTTTTCTCATGGATTGTGCCATAACAGTGCTGGTCATTTAAATAACTTTGCAAAGGATTTCACTTTAAATTTGTGGGATATTTTGTGTCACAACCCAGCCTCACACAACCTAGTATCTGATAAATTAGGCTGTTTGCTTAAAAGTCATTGCTCGCAACATTTGGTTAAAAAAATCTGGTTATCAGTTTAACGTAACTTTTTGGTGCTCGCTTCCAACATGGTAGCTGCTTCTGCAGAGGAGAGAATGAAGAAATGTGTGTCTTGGGACACAGAGAAGCGCCTGAACTTTGCAGTACCATTTGCTGATATGAAACCTGTTATCTACTTGGATTTATTCTTGCCTCGTGTCACTGAATTGGCTCTTTCTGCTAGTGACAGGCAGACAAAGGTATTGCTTTTCTACATTTTTTTTACATTTCCTTAACTTTGAATAAAAACTTTGAAGGCAGGTTTTGTAAAGAAAATTTGTGTAATGCTTGTGTCCATTGGCTAAATTGTGTGCATTGTCTTGTGTGCATTGGCTAAATTAAACACACACATAGCACAGTTCATGTGTCCATTTTTAAACAAGTATCATGAGCTGCATTACATCAAAGGAATCACTTTACAGTCTCTCCAGAGTGCTAACAGTGAAGATGTCTTTGTATTCTTGTGTATGTTTGGATGGCTACAATGGTAATGGCTGTGGTCCAAATAGTTCAGGATGAGAACTAAAAGAATTTCCACATATGCATAGTGGAATTGCTGAATCTTCCATGTCTCATTACATGTGATTCCATAACTCATGGGAGCAAGTGTATTTGGAACTACAGTAAGAAGGGAGGGCAGGGAAATTGTTTACAGAGCCACTAACATTGGTTTGTTTTACCCTACAAACCACTGAGTCCTGCTTTGCTGGAATGGGTGGGACGAAGTTACTGTTTTTTTCTGTTCTATTGAAACAAATGTATTTGCTTAGATTAGGGTCATAGTGAGAAGTCATTGACTAGTTTTCTGGAGTTCTGAAGCAGAAGTTTTAGAGATTCTAGATTTTATGACTGGTATTCTACATATCTGGGTCTTAAAATGCTTTCTTTGGGGCAGAGTTTGAAGCAACACAAAACAATGTGTGCCTCTATTTAGGAAAATTCATGAAATGTAGTGGTGGCAGAGTTTATGGAAACAGCACATTTTTCTTAGCATTTGTATGTTTTTTTAATAATTGTGACTTAAATGAGAATGTGACACTAACAGTCGGTTAGTAAAATGCTGTTTTCCAAACAAAGTGTTAATAGGAGCTCTTTCAGATTCTTTGGCATATTTTTACAAACGGCTGAAAATTGTTGCTGAGATAAGCAATCCTATTTCCGTCCACATCCATGTGAGCAGCCACTTAACCAAATTAGTTTTTTCCCTAGGTTGCCGCTTGTGAACTTTTACATAGCATAGTAATGTACATGCTGGGGAAGGCATCTCAAATACCTGAAGGACAAGAATCTACCCAACCAATGTCTCGTCTTTATAAACGTACATTTCCTGTACTACTTCGACTTGCTTGTGATGTAGACCAGGCAAGTTAATCCAAATCTTTTGTTTGAATTAGTTGGGGTGGCTAGCTGCTTGAAATAGTTAAAAAGTTTTTGTAATGACTTTGGCTATCTTGGATTTTGGCTTATTCCCCCAAATGGGGGTGTGTATGGGGGGTGGGGGGGGGGAGAGGACTCCTTTGATTGTCATTTTAGGATCCATGGACAAGAAGAGAGGGGGAAACTACTTAGAGCCATGGCCGCCATAATTTTTTTCAGATTTGCTAATTTGTCAGACATATTTGGCAATGCATCTTTAAAAAAATGCTTTTAAAGGTGCACTTGCTGTTACTTCAATTTTAATGTACTACAAATAATTGACAAATTATTAAACTAATTTTGTACTATTATATTAGTAGTTGTCTCATGTTAATGGGGTGGGGGTACATTTATTAATAATTAATTGTGAATTAATAAAGAACACAAGCACTAAGGAGTTTAGTACTTTTTACTTTATTCATGGGGTGGAAAAAGTGGGTAATTCTGAAACTTGAGAGCAACCAATGAAGTTGATAGACAGTAGTAGGTTCAACAGAAAAGAAAGCACTACCTCATACAAAGTATAATTAATGTAGTGGAAACATATTTATGATTTTTTTTAGACTGCTCTCTCCTGCTGTGCAGGCTCATCAGTTTACTCCATTTAAATACCATGAAGCAATAACACAGTAAAACTATCTAATGATCAACTATGGCATCCAGAAATAACATAGCAAAGGATGGGATTGATAAATCTCTTAATAATAAAATCTAAGGATAGAAAAGGGAAAAGAGGGGGAAAGGAAAGGGGATGATAAAGAGAAAAGGGGGGACCAGAGTGGGAAGGACTTGTTTTGCATTCTGCCGCAGATGTCTTGATGCTAGCCAGCACATGTGGCTTTAAGAAGGGACTAGTGAATTTTGTGGAAATGGGACTTTTAGCAACTAGGAGTTGTAATTACTAAATGGAACCTCCATTTTCAGAGATAGTATACTTCTGAAAGCAGTTTCTGAGAATAACAACAAGAGGAGACTTGGGCCTTTGTCCTTCTGACCCTTATGGAGAATCTTGTTAGACATTGTGTAAAAGCCAATGTTAGTCTAGATAAATACAGTGTTAATACTAGTATAAAACATAATTCAACGCTATTTCTTTTTTCTCCTTAGGTTACAAGGCAACTCTATGAACCTCTGGTTATGGAGTTAATTCACTGGTTCACAAACAACAAAAAGTTTGAAAGTCAAGATACAGTGACATTACTAGAAGCTATTTTGGTAGGCAACTGATATATCAGTGAGGTTCTTTTTAAAGTTAAAATATTTTTGCCAAAAGACGTATAGCCTGCTCTTGTTCTCAGAGAGAGAGGGATGGGGTGGGTGGGGAGAATGATTAAAAAAAGGAGATGTGGTCACAGTGTTACATGGCCTGGGAACCTTCCAATTGGATTACTGTAATGTGCACTACGTGGGGCTGCACTTGAAGATAGTTCAGAAGTTGGAGTTGGTGCAGTAAGTGGCAGCTAGGCTGTTAGCCAGTACATCTGGCTGTACATCACACCAGTCCTTAGGGAATTGTATTGGCTCCCAATTCACTCCCGGGCCCAATTCAAGGTGTAGACATTGATGTACAAAGCTCTAAACAGCTTGGACCCCGGCTACCTGAAGGAACGCCTGTGCCCAGGTACTGCGATTATAACGGAAGGTGCCTTTGATGGTACCTCCCCATGCCAAGGTGGAAGGGGTAGGGCATGCAGGAGGGCTTTTTCTGTGATTGTCCCCAGGCTCTGGAATAGTTTCCCCTCAGAGATGGTGAACCAGATGAATCTGCTTGAAGGCCGTCTTGGCATCTGCTGTCACTTGAAGCTCAAAGAACAGCTATGAATCCAGGAGCACCCAGTCCTTCTGGGGTAATTCAACCCCATCCAGAACTGAGTTCCCCATGATCTCATGGTCTCAGGATCCCAGAACACAGAAAACACAGTTTGTTGATCCTCATCCAGCCCATAACTGCTTCTAGGCAGTAGTCCAGCACAAGGACCACCTTTCCTGACAGATGAAATGGAGAGATAGAACTGGGCAGTGACGAAGCGCCAATGGGACCGGGGGGACGTGACGTCCCAGGCACACGCTGTGGTGGGGGGCGTTCCGGGAGGTAGGGCGTGGGTGGCCGCCGTAGGTGCTCAGGGCATGTGCGTGCCTTGGGCGCAGTTTCCCCTTGCTCCGCCCCTGGAACTGGGTGTCATCTGCATATTGATGACACTTGTCTCAAAATCTCCTGATAACCTCACCCAGTGACTTCATATAGATACAGCATAGGGGACAGGACCAAGCCCTGAGAACCCCAAAAGAGAGTTCCATGGTCTATAAGCACACGTTCCCCAATTCTATTTTCTAGGACTGGCTGCAAAGTTAGTTGGAGAACCACTGTAACACTATTGTTTCTCTTTATCAAACCATTCTTCTTCTTCATACTTTATGCAATGAAGAAAAATTTGATCCCAGTTTGTGGCACCTGAAAAACTCACAGCAATCCTATACAGAACGATTCTAAGGAGTTTTACTCTCCTAAGTCTATTGAAGTCAGTGGGTTTCAAAAGGTGTAACCTTTCTTATGACTGCACTGATAGTGAACCAAGTTTGCTCTCTTTTTCAGGATGGAATAGTGAATCCTGTGGACAGTTCATTAAGGGATTTTTGTGGCCGTTGTGTCCAAGAATTTTTGAAATGGTCCATCAAACAGACAACACCACAGCAGCAAGAGAGCAGTCCTGTGAACACCAAGTCTCTCTTCAAGAGGCTGTACAGCTTTGCTCTCCACCCCAATGCTTTTAAGCGGTTAGGAGCTGCGCTTGCTTTTAATAACATCTATAAAGAATTTAGGTGAGAGATGATCCGCTTTTTCTAAGTGGAATAAAATAATTGGCATTGTTTGTTCACACAGAGTGTGTTGATTGCTGAAACTCTTGCTTATAATTTTTAAGAGGACATATATATAGACTAATTAATAGCTCTTCTTTGTGAGCTAATATTCAGCTTTAGACCCTAACTAATATCCAACAGTAAGACTAATATTAGTTAGACCCTAACTAATGTGAATATTAGCCCCTAAGGACAAGAAAGCACCACAAATGGACGAAATGGGTGGGGTAGGCTTTTGCTGGAAGAGGAATGGATCATTTTTGTTTTGGAAGCCTTTGAGAAGAATGTACTAGCTTTTTAGCTGGAATGTATATATGTGTTTATGGGTATTTTGTCTTGTAGTATATGTTACAATGCATTTGTTTGAAATATTATTGCAGGCATTATATTGCAGGCATTTCTGCAGTCATGAAGCTTATTTAATATAACCTTGTTAGTAGCTGGTTTAAGTTACTAGGTGAAGGCATTGGCTCGTGGAGAAGATTCCTTTTAGAGCAGCAGACTCAGTTACATGATATTCAAATTTAAAGTTCAGTAATAGTCATGTTGTAGAATGCAATATCCATGCTTGCTACAATCTTCCACTCCCCAGATTTGTACTGTTTTAAAATATGTTTTAGACAATATGAAAAATATGCCTTCTTGTCTTATATTGGGAGCATTTTTAAATTTTCCAAATAATAATTAAATCCTGATTTAACCACTTTTCTCTTGTTTCATAGGGAAGAGAATGCTCTGGTGGACCAATTTGTCTTTGAAGCCTTGGTTGTATACTTGGAGAGTCTAGCCTTAACACATGGAGATGATAAATCTTTGGGTGTGTGTTTAACTAAAGCCACTTGCTTTAGGAAGGACATTTTGTTTTAAATATTTAGACAGATTTGTCTGATTTAAAATATTTTTGGCTCTGCGTTGCGGCACAAACATTTAGAAGTGGTTTATTTAATTAAAATCATCATAAAACAAACACAAAATAGCAGTCTCACTGGCAGTAATAAATATGAATAGAATGGCAGCAGTTCAGCTCTGAAAACGTCTTTGCATCCAACTTACAAAGATTTAAATAAAGTTTAAAAACTGTCAGTTCTTTTAAAGATGTAGCCTATTCAATTTCTGAATACTATATATCCTGAAATAGTTTGCTAACACTACATTCTGGCTCCAGTCTTCCAGAGAGGATCAGAACCAACAGAATTTGATATCTTAGTATACTATGATTGACAATATCAAAAATTACTGAGTAGGAGCTTATATTCCTGTTTCTGTCCTCCAAAGGTGGCTCAGAAACTGGGGTGAAATGGGTCTAGGTAACGTCTTCTCCAGACCAGTCTGGAGCTGGTATGTTGTGAGGGGTGGGGGTGAGATTTGTTTTACATTTTAATGGTAATTTTTCCCATCATTATTGTGCATGTATTTTAAACATACATTAACAAAGTAAAGTGCTTTTCATTTTATACATTTTTAGTGTAGTGTACAGGAACAGAAACATCCTTGATTTTACAATTTTTTTATTTGAGACCTGTTAATATGCAGACCTTTTCAATTTGAAACAGGTACAACCCAACAGTGTTGTGATGCAATTGATCACCTGAAGCGAATAATTAAGCACAAAGTATCAACTTTGAACAAAGAAAAGCAGCGGCGGTTACCTCGGTTAGTAATCTCCTCAGAGTTCTGAGAAGTATGGTTTCAGTGAAAAACAGCTATATCATACTTAAAATACATACCTGTTCCCTCATATGTTTTTTTGGAAACACACCGTGGCACAAGGCCACGTTCACACTTAATTGGGAATGAACACCATTGAACTCTAGGATTTTTTTCCTGAGATGTATATAGGGTCAACCTATAAGTGTTTCAATGTTTGGAGTAGCAGAAGTTGCTGATGAACTGTAGTTCAAGAAAGAAACGTCTTATTTGCTCCTTAGCTTACTTACTGGTGAGAGAGAAATTCTGTATTTCCTTCAACAGGGAAGACAGAAAACTAACAGTTTATTTTTTGTGAATAAATCTTTCTGCCAAACCTTTTGTGGGCAAATCCTAATCTTTCCAGCGCATAGTATATCAAAACACTTGTATTAGTAAGGAAGATAGGAACAATTCTACTTGATTTGGACAGGTATTGGAGAACTGAAGAAAATAGTGCTCACCTGCAATTCTGGCTTGCATGTAGCTTGGGGACAGAAAAAAGCACTAGAAATACAAAAAGTTAGACGCATGGAATGCAGCTTGACTAGATTAATTGTCATCTTACTAGGTCACTTGGAATGTGGATTTAAATTTATGAGTTGTGTTTAAGAAACTGATTGCTAGTGTAGATTCAGTTAATAATGTCAGTTAATATTCCATTGCTACTGTCTTACAGGGGATTTCCACCTTCTAAATCAGTATGTTTAGAGGATGTTATCATGTGGCTTTTTCTGCAGTGTGGACGACCCCAAACTGAATGTCGACATAAAGCCATGGAGCTTTTCTTTGAATTTATTCCGCTGCTACCAGGTTTGTATATTGCATAGGGTGTCTCTTGCGACAGGAAACCTCTGTTCAAATTTCACCTCTGCCATGACCTTGCTAAGTAACTATAGGGCACTGATTTTCTCATCTTCAGTCTTCCATCAGAATCCACACATTTTTCATTTATTGGAAATAAATGCATTCTGCAGAAAAATATAGTGATTGTTAAATATTAAGACTGCAAACCATTATCCAACAGTAAGACTTTTAAATCCTGCTGAATCCATTTGGCATTCATCACCTTATCTGGGTGAAGCAACTTAAATTTCTATTGAGTTCTAAATAAAATTGCTGCAAAATTATTTCAACTTTCTCATTCCATATTCTGAATTCTGTCTTATTTTGCCAGGGAAGATATTTGGTTCTGACCTTCATTAGCTACGTGATAGTGTTCCCTAGGGATTCTTTTGGATGGAGATTCCTTAAGCTGCATCCTCTATTAGTTGGGGAGTAATTTTCTAAATCACCCATCCATGTAGGAATAAAGTAGAATGAGTTTTCATAAGGACCCCATATTTATGGGGAGGGGTGGAGTTTGGCATTGCTTCCATGGGCACAAGTACATTGTTTGTGCCACTACCATATTTTCTGGAAAATGTTGATTTTTTATGTTTCTCTGCCAGGAAACAAGTCTCCATCTTCATGGCTGGATGACATTCTTCAGAAGCAAGGAACCCCTTTTCTCATAAAGAAATTTGAAGGAGGTGGCAGCGAGGGTAAAAGTGCATCTGGAATCTTGACTCATCCGACTCTTTCTGGTCTGCAAGAGAATTTTAGTTTACGAGCTGTTGTGCAGTGGATGGATATGCTTCTGGCTGCTTTGGACTGCTACAATACTTTTATTGAGCAAGGAATGATCAAACCAAATAAAATACTAGGTAAGCGAATCATCTTGCCGCTCTAAACCCATTGTACCAAAGTGCACAGCTAAGAATGTTAGAAAATCTTCTTGGGTTTGAATTTGACAATCTGTTTCTTTCAAACGAAGTGCTTGGGCGCTGTGTGCTCACTGCCTGCACCTAGCCTGCTGATGATGTAGTTTGAGGCATCAATGAAAGGGGCAGCTGTGGTGATGGTGGGTGTCCAGCTCCTAGCCTGATCACAGGAAAAGGTGCTAGAAACTGTGGGTAGAAAAGAGACCCCATGAAGTCAGGGCTGCAGACTCCTTGGTCATTGAGAAATAGCAGCTGGGGTGGATATCTTTGAGGGTGCATTTGGGGAGGAGGGTCAAAAAGTTACTCCCTTTACATAATTTATATGATTGACAGGCTTGTACAAGACTATTTTTATTCTAACTCTATAATGCTGTTTGATTCTCTGAAGCTACAAGTACTGAATCCTCATTCATGACATCATTGACATTCTTCCTTGAAAAAATTGCCTTGCATGATGTGTCTGGCGCAGAGCAGTGTTTTAACACTGTGTCCAAAGGCAACGTGTTCAGCCCACAAGAAAAAGAAGATTACAATTACAGCAAATGCACAATCATAGTTCGCATTATGGTTTTTGTTAGCACAATTTTGGAGACCTGCCGACAAGATTTCTGGAAGGTAGGCTTAGATCTGTTGAAAGAAGTTGTAGGTTCAAACATAAAATCTCAAAATCAAGAACGCAGTTCATGTAATGCCTTTCATTAATAGTGTGTGAGCTTTCCAGTTAATCAGTACTCTTCTTCAGGATGGATGTTACATAAAAATTGTTTTAAAAAGAGCTTTGGCAAAAGAAAATGCTGCAGGACATGCACGGTATTTATTCTGGTTAAAACCTGCATCATGTGTTAGACGCAGAGCAAATTCAAACAGAGTTGATTTCATTTTATTTCAGGCAAGAGGTACTAAAATGGCATTGGGTTAGTCCTAATAATAAAAGATATTACATGGAATGCACTTTTTAGATTTGTTGGGTAGGATCCAAATAAGTCTGTAACTAATTCCCTGCATCTAAATAACTTTGGAAACTAAATAGAAGCAGTTTATGGTATGGCATGGAGATGTCTGAAGAAGAAAGGTCAGACTTTTCACTGGTTTGGTGCAGGACCTTTGCATGAGCTAAGCAGCTCTTAGGATCTCACCTGTTGTTGCTCTGTGTGCATAACAGCAGATGGCCATTGCAGTTGCACTGGCATTGAGCTGGTGAATGACCTGAAGATTCTGTTCTGCAGAAATAATTAGTTGCTTAAAGAGTGTATCACTAAAAGGAATGTGTTACCTTTTGCAGTACATTAAATGTACATTTGTGGACACTTCTTGAAGTTACTTCTTGAAGTTACTAATTTCCCTGAATCAGATTTCTTAAACAATGTCATTTTCTTATAATTGTATTATTTGTAGTATTAGAGGAGCCATATAGGCCAGAGGTCCCCAGCCTTTTGGAGCCTGCCAGTACTTTTGGATCTCTGGTGGGCCAATCCGAAAATGTCAGGGAGAAAGGTTACATATAATTTTGCAAGTATTTATTCAGTTTTTAGGCAGAATCTCTGCTTAACAAGATGCCTTTTAAACTGCACAGCCAGTGAGGAACTCTGCTGGGGAAAAGCCCCACCCAGCCCCACACATTTTCTAAAAGCACTAGGTCAGTGCCAAGAAAGGTAATGGCAGGTGCCACGGTGTCTAGAGCAGGGGTAGGGAACCTGCGGCTCTCCAGATGTTCAGGAACTAGAATTCCCATCAGCCCCTACCAGCATGGCCAATTGGCCATGCTGACAGAGGCTGATGGGAATTGCAGTTCCTGAACACCTGGAGAGCCGCAGGTTCCCTACCCCTGGTCTAGAGGCACCATGTTGGGCACCCCTGGTATCTAGTCCAGCCTTTTGATCATTGCAGGAGTCCCAAGTGCGAGCATGTCTGATAGATGGCTGGCTAGATTGCCAAACTACTCTTGTTAAGAATTTTCTACAAAGAATCAAGTGGAATTTACCTTCATTTTTTAAAACATAAACCTCTTTGAATATATGTGTTTGATGTGTATATTATGTAATACATGTATTAAAAAATACTACAGACCTTCAACTCACATAGTAAGTTCCAGTGTTCATTTGTAATGGAAAATCTTAAGTGAAAACACTTGCATTGTCTAACTTTAATCTTATTGCCTCTAGCTTCTGGAGAGAGAGTTGTTTAACACATACCTGATAGAACTTATAGTAAGAACCGTGTGTGATCCTAAGAGTGTAGGCTTTAACACAGCTGATGTAGAAGTCATGGAAAAGCTTCCGGATATCTGCGTAAGGCTTGTAAAAGCTTTGATGAGATCTCCCTATAAAGAATCTTTAGAGACTGGCATAAGGAAAATAATAACTCCAGAAAGGTAGGCTATCTCCTGGAATAACAAGTTTTTATAATAGAAGTGCAAACGATTCTTTGATATAACAACTTTATTTATTTATTAAATTCATACCCTGCCCGTCCCCAACCAAAGTCAAGCTCAGGGCAGCTTACAGGGATTAAAACCGCAGTACAAAAGTATAACATTCTAGCTAAACTCTGTGTATAATACTCTTGAAGACAAACACTCTTCATTAGATCAGCAATATCTTTCCCTCTGATGTTTCATCCATGTCATCCAAAAAAGAGGTCAAAGGGGGGGGGGGTGTCAACTCAATACTTAATTGGTGATGGTTCGTGTTATGAAGTAACAAAGGTGTTTAACAGTATGACCCTTATTTTATTCACTTTTCCTATGTCAGTATTGAGGAGTTTTATGGAGTTGAGCTGTACAACCCAGATGCCCGTTTGGACCATATTAGACTTGGTGCCATTCTGTCTGCATGCAAACAGCTGCACAAGGCTGGTCTGCTTCACTGCACCCTGCAATCTCAGGTAAATCTACAGCTTAGTTTTGGTACTGACTAGTATTTTTCAGGATGAAGAAAAGTTGTAAATAGGGATTGCTGGAGCAGTTTTGAAATAACTAAAATATTTGTGTCATATTAGCAGATCAAAGATCCTGTATGAGGAGACATGTAATCCAGGGCTGAATCCTATTGAAGAAAAGTGAACTTTCCCTCTTTTATCCTCTCCTTGTAGGTCTCTGTGCCTCTCCTCTCTCAGTCATGCCTCCAAGGATCAGTGAATCTCCAGGGACAGGGGGAACAGCAAAATGGGGGATTTGTGTATCTGAACATTGTATATCCGAACCTTATTGTTTATCTGAATACTGCTGTCCAATCTAATTTTGGCTGTGTTCATATTAAATATCTCTAGTGGTAATCATGAGACTTAAAGATAGCATTGAGAACTGTCTAGATGTGGTTGGTGGTGGTGAGTGAGGAGGTGACAGACAGACTTTCTTGTGCAATATCCCTGATAAGGCTTTGATACAAGAAGAATCATAAAGGTGGTTTGAGGTGAGCAAGAGGAGAAAATGTAGAGCTTCTTGGGTGGAAAATCAGTTCCCATTTAAATCTGTGTTATCCCCCCCACCCTCCTCATGATATGGGCCTATTTTCAAGTGTATCTTTTGGTATTTTTGTCCCTTCAAGGGTGTAGGTCTACATTGTGAGGCTGGTTCTAAGCTCGTTTCAGTTATTTACAAAGGTATTGCACCAGGACATGAAAGGAAGTCCCTCCCCTCATTGGACATGAGCAGTAAACGATTGGCTGAGGGACTACTGCAGCTGGCGTTTGCTTTTGGCGTACAGGTAGGAAGCTGATTTATCAGTGACCTGTCTTTTCTCTGATATTCATATACCAATATTTGGTGTGAATGTATTCAATATTGAGTATGACAGTGTTTATTAAAATCACTAGTCATGTTTTTAGGCATTTGAACTCCACTATTCTTTCTGTCTAGAATATCAAATCATTTCCCTGGATTAATGCAAAAATACAACTTTAAATAAAAACAAAATACCGTATTTCCACAATCCTCAGCCTGGTCCTGGTTTCAGTAGTTGGTTTACTCACGGCCACTGGCACCAATCTTGAGTTAAGAACTGTAGAGCCAAGAGTCCTCTCCCTTCTACCAAAGGCTATGGCTCTGACTATACCCAGGCTCAGTACCTGCATCATGCTCCAGTTGGCAGTGGAGGCTCTTTAGGGGTGTCAACTACTGTTTTGTCCTTTTGACCTATCTCCCCTTCCGTATGAAGGGCCTCATGGCTTCTCTATATAAGGGCTTAAATAAGGGCTTAAATAAGCCCTTTTCTAACAGTCCAGGCCCACATGTGGTCACTTTTTCCATGTAGGCTACCTGCTCACAGATTCTTTTGTATCTGAGTGTAATCCTTGGCTTAACCAGGAATGAGTCTCTTTCTAACAGTTACCCTCAGTACATTTTTTAGACTTATTTTTTACTTTTTTAGTCTTCCAGTTTGAGTTTTCTGAAAAGCAGTCTCTTGAAACTGAGTGAGGTTTCTCCATCAAGAGGGTGGGGTCAGAAGTGTCGAGGATCCCTATGTTTTATACTTGTGTCTCTCTATGGGGAAGATGGGAACTTGCCTGTCCATTTCCCTCTATGTTGAGAAGAACAAGCATTCATACTGAACACCACATTCTTTATTCCTGTTCGCATCACAGATGGTTGAAATCTTCCATTGCTTAATAATGAGAAAATCCTTAACAGATATATTGTTGTTTGAAATGTATATTTGTAATGTTGAAACGCAGGTATTAATTTGTTTTTGTTTCTTATAGTGCACAGAACTTGTGAGTCTCTTGTTGAACTCATTGATGTTATCTGTTCCATTATCCGGAGTATCCCAAAGCAATCTTATCAGCTTTTCTCATGGAGAGTATTTCTACAGCTTGTTTTCAGAAACCATTAACAGAGAATTGCTGAAAAACTTGGATGTGGCAGTACTTCATCTTTTGAAATCATCTCTAGACAGCCCCAAAATGGTACTAAGCTCTTGATTTAAAATAGTCCATTTTGCAGATTTAGAATGTTTTAGTTTCAACATTAATTGAAGGCGCAAATTATTTATTCCTATTTTTAAATAATGTTTATCATTTATAAAAATTTAATGAATTGATAAAATCCAGGCAAATATTTTGCATCTCATTGCTCCATCCCTGCCAGAGATTACAGCAAAAAATACAGTAGGGATACTTCTGCTCCGTCCCTGCTAATATTATACCCCGGGCAATGAGTGCTTATGAAGAACTTATTTTCTTGCTTGTAATAATGTAGATGCCTCCAGGCTTGGGTCCCTTACTATAGGGTTGATCAGAGCCTGGATTGAGGAATTATGCTTTTCTGTGTTGCAGTGCTAATCTGACAAATATCAGGGTATTTTTGAATGTACCTTAGAAATTATCATTCTGTGGGAAGGTCAGGTTTTTTTTCTAGTGCCAAACTCTTATTCTCTTCAAAATACATTTTCCGTCATTCTTTGAAGAATTCATGACATGTGTAATACTGCCATTGTGGCAATATGGAGAATTTACATACTATTCTAATGAATCGTTTGACTCGTGTCCATTTTGGTAAAGTTGATTTGCATAAAATGTTGCTGTTATTTCATGTAGCAATATCTCATGTTTCAGGTTAGTACTATCTTGAATGGCATATTAGACCAAAGTTTTAGAGATCGTGCTGTTCACAAGCAACAGGGTGCAAAACTAGTGAAGGCCATACTGAAGAACTGGGCGCATCTTGACAACTGGTGGGCTAAAGACTCTGCTCCTGAGAGCAAAATGGCGGTCTTGACTCTACTGGCTAAAGTTCTTCAGGTAAAGTTACTGTTTCATTTTCAAGGCTGTTAATTTGTGCTGGTGCTAGCAAGGGAGTTAAAACTCATTCCTTGGTGTTGATGGTGTCCAAACCAGCCCTGAGGAGGTAACATTAAGAAAAAACCTAAATAGTGTTCTAATTTTTATTTTCTATTACATTTTTCTTTTGGCTATTCCTGGTATTTTGATTGATAATGATGTTTTGAAAAGTATTCAAAATATTAACACAGTCCAACCCAGTGGATCCTGTAGTCGTAGAGATCTTTATATGCTAAAATGTTCCCAGGGATTAGTTAGAGCCAGCATTCAAATTCAGCCATTGGGAACTGCATGTTTCTGGGACCACTTCTGTACCTCTCTCCTGCTCCTCATCCATCTGGTTTTGGCACCGCAGTGATAGCCTTAATCTCCTGAAGGGAATCAGAGGGTCTGGAAGCAGATAAACTAATAACTGGACCCAAGGCTCTTCTAGTCATGCAGGTTTCTCTTGGAGTGCATTTGGGGCTGTGGCTGCAGTTTTGGATATTGGAGGGCTTTTTAGGGGGCTTTGAGCAAGCTAGAAGGGACCAGTAACTTTAATTTTGTCAGGATATCTATACCTTGTAGTTGTGCACTGGTTCCTGGATCTAGATAGCTGCGGAATGCTGGTCTGTTTGTGCCCTTTTTGGTTTCCTCAGATTTTCTGGGGTGTGGCCTGTTAAGTATTAGACCTTCCAGTAACTACCGCAGCCTCCCTTTTGCACCACCACCCCCACCCCACTACTGACCAGGTTGCTCTTGTACATCAGAGAGACACTCAGGAACTGGGTAGGTTGTGACATGAAAGGTTATGGAGGGTTGGTGGAATCCATAGAAATCAAATGGCCTTTCCCAACTGGTATGCAAAGCCTTCTGAAAGAGAAACAGAAGCTTATGCAAAGGGAATGTGTTTCTGCTGACATTCTCCTGCTTGACATTCCAAATTGTTTCCAAAGATCTCCTTAATCTTTCTCTACTGGTTTTCAGGCTGCACAGTGGGCGAGATAATGTCATTTCAGTGAAATGGATGTTTAGCTTGAGTCTGATATTAATTTGAAAATGTACCTAGTAATATTACCCTTTGTACATGATTTGGCCTCACTAGGTTAGATCCACCCACCTTTTCCACTAATGAGAAAGGGAGCAGCAGTTTCTTTTATGCTGAAGATCACAGGGCCAGTATGGATAAAGGGCTGCAGTTGAGAAAGACTGAGTGAAAAAGGTGGCAGAATCCAACCCATTGTTATCACTGACCTGCCCAGATTTCATTTTTTAATTAATAGGCACTTGACTATTAAAAGAACCCTCAGCCTAAACTTCCTCATGAATGCACAATGATGTCAGCTATTTCATCAGATGGATCCCCCCCCCAAAAGGTTAGCAAATATAGTAATGATCACTCTTGATTTCCCCACTTTTCTCTAGATTGACTCTTCTGTGTCATTTAATACACAACATGAGGCATTTTCTAGTGTTTTTAATACATACACAAGCCTGCTTACTGATGAGAATTTAGGTTTAAATCTTAAGGTAAGTTCTGTCTATTTCGTACAGTGTTTTTTGGTGGTGGTTGTAGAGGTGGTTGAATAGCTGGTGTTAATATTGTTCTTAATATAATGTTAAAAGTTCTTTTTTTACCTTGTACCATTTTCAAAAAAAGAGAACCAATAACATATTAACAATGTAATCCTAAGTAAAGTTACACCTCTTAAAGACTGTACACTTTAGTGGACTTGTAACTCTTTTAAGGGTTGAACTGTGAACCATGTAATGTCCAGCCAGAGACATTAAAAATACAAAAAATGATAACTAGTTACATAAAGCAGTTTTAGCTTGTTTCTGTTTACTGTGAATGACCACAGGATAGCTGATTCTTTCCCGTGTCAGTAAAGAACACAACCTTGCAATTACATTGTTTAATATGACTACTGAATGTGGCATAGCAGTATGTGTTGATAGTGATTAATGCATTTTTATTTTGGATATTCATTACTCAGTGAATCTAATAGAACAAATGCTTTGTTGAAATAGTACCCTGTTGTGGGGTCTAATGTGATACCACCAACCTTTCCTCTTGATAGTAATTCTGTTTTGATTGAACTCCCATTGATGCTAGAAGCCACAGCTCAATAGCAGAGCACATATTTGCATGCAGAAGGTTCCAGTTTCAGTCCCATCACC